>NC_139353.1:93346339-93808839 GCF_055883805.1 Amblyomma maculatum | reverse complement strand
TTAAAATCAGTTTTCAAAACTGATGGATTAGCTAAGATTTAGGTCGAGAAGCCCAATTCGAGCGTCAAGTCAGAGGTGTGAGTTTGAAATGACAACGCGGTGACAATCACACACGTAGGTTTCCTACTTGCAGAGGTCTGTCAGCAGAAACGTTTGCAAGAACAAAAGGCGCCTGTGAGAGGGACACGACGAATTTATAAATTGAGAGAGTATGAATAATAAAATGAACCTAAACCTCTTGAAACACACCCAACTTCATATATGTATATTGATCTAAAAATTCGCCATCTTCTCGATGCCTTCTTTTGCTTTGCAGGACGTCCTTGATCCTGCAATGGTATAATTCAGCTGCGATGTAGGCAGGAAGTGGTGCCGATTATCATGGTAATCTATGCGTCTCCGAAATTGAAACTCCAGGTTACAGATTAAAAAGTCTAGAGATTGATACACGATTCAGAAGAAACGCAAAGGCATGTGACATTTTGACTCCGCTGTTACCAAAAACTTTCTTTGTCTAGCAGTAAAAATGTTCTAATATTTTGTTACTTCCTAATCTTTCATTTGGTCTGGTGTTTCTTCATAAATAAACAATTAATATGTATTTTCTTATACCCAACAGTTGTCTTATACCAATATGTTTCGCTAGGTCTGAGTCATGTTACGTTAACGCAACAAACCGACATAGGAATCCGACTGGACAGTTTTTGCTATCGTGATTGCCATCGAATTCACAATTTCTATTCGGAAGAGAATTGCGAACTTTGAAGGAAATTTTACGGAACCTTAATCGCAGACGACAGTCAGTAGTCCTTCCACAGGTCTTCACAGCTGTCCTCTCAATAAAACACACATTGCGCTAGCTGTAGCCAAGCACGCGAAGCCTCTCTCATTCTTATGATTATTCCTACATTCTCGTCCAAGACTGCGTAGCGGGACTACAAAGGTTTGTCGCTACAGAGTATTCTGGTTATTTGTCCTTTAGAGACCGTAATAGAAAATAAAATTCCAATATCTAGTGGCCATGAACAAGAGAACAGTGGTTAAATATTATGTTATCCAATATCCTCAGTAAAAAGGAAATCAGCCATACATAGGTCACATGACGCCTTTTCGATCTAGTTCCCTATAACCTTAACTGCTTCTGTGACACCACTTCGTCTTCATATCAGACACCACCACCTATGTTCATGTAAAAAGAAAACATACACACATCGATGCCGAGGTTCTTTTATTTTTTGTATTGGAAGATTACAGCGGACGGACCGTATTTTTCGGCCAGTCAAAACATACTACAGTCTTACTTTTGGCTTGAAAGTGAAAAATCGTAGCTTCCCGTTTTAGGAATATCTGCGAGAATAAAATGGAGTCTAGAAGCCCTGATAACTAATTTTCATACTGCAAGCAGGAAAAATGACACCGACTTTTCGCGCCAATTTCCTTGGCAAGATGCCCCTGAGCGCTCACATTATAGCTCAGCTGTTCTTCCTTATTGCACAATTCTTTTTTCATTGATTACAGTCAAGATTTCACCACCCTTGCTAACGTTACGACATTAACAAGTCTGGTGAAAGTTTAGTACGCTTTTTGCCCATACCGCTGCAACGCTGCATGGTGTTGAAACATGTTTCCGGAAAGAAGTTACAATTATCCTGGTTCAGCTTGGTAAAGCCGACAACCTCTACCATCCTCTACCTCTACCAGCGGAAACCTCTACCATAAGCATACGAGACCACTAGAGGAGTACCATGATGATTTGACATCCGAAAACATTTAGGGCGTACTCCAGTTACAGAAAGGGGAGCAGAGTAAACGAAATAAACGTATTCACTGGGAAGTAGGTGGGAAAGGAGTATGTCTAAGGGGAAAAAGAAATTAACACAGTTATCGCGGAAACATTACGACTATACGTTATTCGTTAAATGCGTGTCCTTCATTTCAGAAGCGGATCTTCGTCCCATGAAGTGCCCCGTAAACCTCTTCCTACCGATTATAGTCTGTATAGTTAACGAAAACAGATACCTGAGTGAGTTGGAATGAATTCATCTCCAGTCTATATGGGATACTTTCTTCGATTTTTTTATTGTGATTTCAGCAGAGCGAATACAGCATCTGCTGCAGGGACAGAGCCTAAAGGCTGTGACGGCTGACGACGGCCTTCGTCCCTCTGCAGTCGACTGAAGTGCAGTCATATTACCGCATAACAGAATTTAGTGTAGGGCCGGTGTTTATGGTCATTGCTAGTGTGACGTCGCTGTGGATTATTGCTAGTGTGATAGGAAGCGTGCAGAGTGGGTAAATAACTCAAGTTACCGACATTCTAGTGGAAATTAAGAAGAAGAAATGGACATAGGCAGGACATGTAGTGCGAAGAGAGGATAACCGCTGGTCGCTTAGGGTAACAAACTGGATTCCAAGGGAAGGAAAGCGTAGCAGGAGGCGGCAGAAAGTTAGGTGGGCGGATGAGATAAGAAGTTCGCGGGGGTCAACTGGACGAAGCTAGCACAGAACCGGGTTAAGTGGAGAAATATTGGAGAGGCCTTCGCCCTGCAGTGGGTATAGTCAGGCTGATAATGATGATGATGATGATGATGAGTGTGACGTCGAGGGTATTATGTAGCTGTCATTTCACAGAATGTTGTATGTGATCAGTTTTCAAACTTCAAATTGCATACAAGAGCTCCGCCGCGGTGGTGCAGTGGTAAGACGCCCGACTACTGTGCCAGAGTACCCGGGTTCGATCCCAACCACCGGCGGCAGCGTTTCGATGGAGGAAAAACGAAGTGGCGTCCGTCTGCTGTGCGATGTCAGTGCACGTTAAAGATCCCCAGATTGTCAAAATTACTCGGGAGCTTCCACTAGAACACCCCTTTCTCTCTTTCCGCTTTCACTCCCACCTTCCTCCCTTCCCTTACGGCGTGGTGCAGGTGTCCACAGAAAAAAGCGTGACATACTGGGCGTTTTCTTTCCTGTGAACCAATTATTAACTGCATAGAAGGACCCTTCATTCGGTGCCCTAAGGCTAGTCGCGAAAGTAAAAAAAAAAAAAAAAACAGCCTTAATTTATTTCCTCCGTCGGCATGAATTGGAGCTATCTGTCCGAAACCTGCACAAGACAGGCCCATCTCAATAATAACACCACGTCAGGTGCTGGAACAACTATTACATTGACTGCTCTCATTCGAAAGTAATCCACTTCAAAGAGCACTCTAAGTGTACAGCAGAGCCAAACTTTAACACATCAGACGCTGACGCAGGAGGATTCGTTCTGTGCAAAGTATACAGGCAGGTGCACATTCAGCACTATAACCAAAAATAAAAACTGACAAACGTCGCGTTTATTCTGTCTTCAGAAATCCTCTATTAGCCAGACGTTACAACAACCATCTTAAATCTTGCGGTTACTGCGCTTTGAAAAGATTCATAGCATCAATTGACATGCCTGGAAAGACGTAGAAATTTAAACAGAAGACCGCCTGATTGTGTACTCGTTAGAGCCCCCATTGCACCTCTACCACTCTTTCTCCCACCGTGATCTCTACTTGTTGAAAAAGGGGCGCACCCGCACTCAGTACTACCACAGAAATGTTCGCTGGACGTTGAGAATGAGTGCCCGTAAAACTTTTTTTTTTCCTTCTTTGAGCCGATAATTCTAGAACGTAGGTAATTGTGCGCTTGAACTAAAATTTACACCTTCTTTTATTGTTGTTGTTTTTTCTTCAACACTCACTGTTCATTGTGATGTATTGGCACTTTGCGCCTGTGTCTATATTATAGTAATGGATTTACTATGAGCCCATTCCTAAATTGTGTAAGAGTACATGCGGCTGAAGCATGAGAGCAACGAAACTTGGAATACTTCTTTTTGTACCTAGTTCAATGTGTTCTCAAAAACATAAACGTTGCTCCGGTGCGAAAAATTATATCACCACTTTTGTTGTACAAGCGTTCCCTCTTCGCTGGCTAATGAACATCGTGAAACGCCATCGAAGTTCCAAATAGAAAAGAAATGCCGGGACATCTGTTCGATCCAGCCGAGCTCGATACTTCATCGTCAACGCAGCACGGTTTTACAAAGCTGTCGATCCTGATGACGTCTTTGCTGGCCCAAGAGCCAATTTAATATGTGCAAAAGCATCACCCCACCAGAGCAAAATGTCAGTACTCCGAACTGACGATTTAACCTTCCGACAGCATTCAACATCGGCAAGGCCAACAATTTTAAGCAAGGGACTTAAGCGAATACACGAGCGTTGACCGAGAACGGTCGTAGCGAAATACTGAGGTTCCTCCTAAGTAACCCTGGTGCGACAATAAAGATTGCGCTATAGCCTGGTTTTGAATACTCGCAGAATGGCTCAATTTTTTTCTGAGAATCTCAGCGTTCAGCGCACTCAAAAACAGACTCAAGTGTCAACGTGGTGAAACTCACAATCGCGTTTTCCAAATTATGCAGCAGTGATAGCACGAACGTCGACAGAGCAATAGCAATGCAAGAGAGGACGCGGCCAATTTCCTAAACGAGGGAGTAAGAAGAACAAAGTATATCTTGAAACGCGCAAAGTACTCAGAAGTTTGAATTTTTTCTATGCCTTGTGGTGATTCTAAACACGAGGGTGTAAGAACAACGTGCATATTGAAACGCGCAAAGTACTCAGAAGTTTGCATTTTTTGTACGCCTCGTGGTGATTCAAACATTACGGTTCCGTGTAATGCCGTCATTATATCGCGGCCTTCTTTTCTGCGGGTAATCCTAAATTCTAGAACGCATAGTTCAGTTGCGCTGTAGAAAGGAGCCGGCGATGGGTATGATGGCAAATAAATGTCAGGGGTTACGAAGGCAAAACTGCAGGGTTATGTAACATAGAACTTGAGACTATCAGTTAGTCTTGCAGAAAAAATGGGAACATGTACTACTTTGCGACTCCGCTTTTATTCATGTGTATCATTATAAACGGGCCCTTTGGTATCTCCGAGTTTTCCATTGAATCCGACCCTCTTGTTCCATTCGATTATTTCGTTAAATCTGAATATTTAGTTCTGTCCGAGTAAGCCAATAAACCGGAATATTTCGATACATATTTGACATTTCTTATATCCTCGTTTTATATTATACTTGAGTTTTGTTTATTTACACACGAATACACAAAACCAATATAAAGCTTCAACCCATAAGACTTCAGACACATGACAGTACTTATGCCTTCGCATTAAACTCTTCCCACCGAAAAAGAATTTATAACACTGAAATAAAATTCACCATGGTTACTCACGGACAAATTTTCGTAGTAAATCCTCGCACTGCGCTGGCGAATGCCTAGCATGCACAATAAGGTGCACCGATATATCAACTGTCGGTTATGGCGAAGATTTTCATTCAAGTTTGTGTCATGGGATTGCAGGCTGGCTGCTCCAAAACATTCCAGTCGTTGATCCCTATAGAACACTGACAACAAAATTCCAGTTTCGAGTAGCGGCAATAAAAATAGTGCAGATAATCTCTTATCCATAGTTCGTATTCAAAAGAAAAGATTATGCATACGTATCCAACATTTCTTCAGAAGTAGCCCTTCTCCCTCTAGTTTACACGCCCTCTCCACTGTGCTATTCGTGTTCTCGCGCTACATAAGTGTCTTGATAGTTTAATCCATCACCTTAATTTACGTACAACAAAATATATAGGCACCTTATCTGCCCATGCATATTTTCTCAAGGACGCGGTATCGAATCCGGGCCTCGGCGGCCGCTTTTCGTTGGAGGCGAAATGCAAGGCGCCCGTGTGCTGTGCGATGTCAGTGCACGTTAAAGAACCCCAGGTGGGCAAAATTTCCGGAGTCCTCCACTACGGCGTCTCTCATAGCCTGAGTCGCTTTGAGACGTTAAGCACCACAAACCAAGCCAAATCAAGCAATAGCAGAGCGCATGGCACAGATTTCTTGGTCGCCCTACAAGGCACCGGAATTTTCATTGATCTTTAAACGTAGAAACCTGGTATCTGCTCCGATTGTTTCGGGGCTCTGCGAGCCTAAAACGCGGCATACAATTCCAGACAAGGAGTGTGGACAGGTGGTGGTGGTTATTTATTGCATATACAAAAGAAAGGAAAAGATGTATGTCAGCCGTGGTATCTGCTATCTGATATCTGAAGCACCTGAACTGGGGTGGCGGAAATAAAGGAACAGCGAGGAAGAGGTAGAGGTAGTCAAAGAGGTGAGCAATAGGGAGAAAGAAAAGGGTAGGTGAAAATAAAATAAATATATACACTATCGTACAGTATACAGTAGTTTGCTTGAGGCCCACCCGGAAATGTCAGGTCACTGAGCACTCGGCACATCGGGCTGGCCTTCGCAATAGCTCTGCGTCCAGGCAACTGTTCACCACACACGCACATGCACACTCTACAAAACACTGATGGCCGACGTGGGGCGATCGACCGTTATCGTCCATAATAGCACACGCGGAGCGTTCAGTCACAGCGCGCACTATCTGGCGAGGTGAAATAGGCGGGTCATCAAGCCTGCCTGTTCGATATATTCACACAGGCTCGCGGACCGCACAAGTTGCAAAATTAGCCCACAGGCAGCTCTTGACGCCCCGGTGGCGTTGGCACGAGTTATTCTGAGCGTTAAGAATGAGGCTATCTGCTCCTCGTTATCGATTGTTTCACCTTTTATAGGTTAACGCAATACTGTCAAGGCTGGTGCAATCATCCCTGTCTTTTAGCATTTGCCAAATAAGGCTGTAAGGTGTTGCAGCAAGCGTCTGGGAAGCAAGTGAACACTAACGTGATTGCGTTCGTTTACGGACACACCGCACTTCAGAAATTTGAAGACAACCTCCTACTTACGCAACGCCAGGATACAGCATCGCATAGGTATAGATGGTTGCGGGACTAGAAGCCTACAGGGTGCAATTGGTGGGGTGGGATAGAAGCAAGGAATACTATTTTAGCTGGGGAAATAAGAATATTGGCATAACATAAAGAGATCCGTTACCATTACACTCTAAGTAGGCAATAGGTGCATGAGTCATATATATGTGTGTGTGTGTGTGTGTGTGTGTGTGTGTGTGTGTGTGTGTGTGTGTGTGTGTGTGTGTGTGTGTGTGTGTGTGTGTGTGTGTGTGTGTGTGTGTGTGTGTGTGTGTGTGTGTGTGTGTGTGTGTGTGTGTGTGTGTGTGTGTGTGTGTGTGTGTGTGTGTGTGTGTGTGTGTGTGTGTGTGTGTGTGTGTGTGTGTGTGTGTGTGTGTGTGTGTGTGTGTGTGTGTGTGTGTGTGTGTGTGTGTGTGTGTGTGTGTGTGTGTGTGTGTGTGTGTGTGTGTGTGTGTGTGTGTGTGTGTGTGTGTGTGTGTGTGTGTGTGTGTGTGTGTGTGTGTGTGTGTGTGTGTGTGTGTGTGTGTGTGTGTGTGTGTGTGTGTGTGTGTGTGTGTGTGTGTGTGTGTGTGTGTGTGTGTGTGTGTGTGTGTGTGTGTGTGTGTGTGTGTGTGTGTGTGTGTGTGTGTGTGTGTGTGTGTGTGTGTGTGTGTGTGTGTGTGTGTGTGTGTGTGTGTGTGTGTGTGTGTGTGTGTGTGTGTGTGTGTGTGTGTGTGTGTGTGTGTGTGTGTGTGTGTGTGTGTGTGTGTGTGTGTGTGTGTGTGTGTGTGTGTGTGTGTGTGTGTGTGTGTGTGTGTGTGTGTGTGTGTGTGTGTGTGTGTGTGTGTGTGTGTGTGTGTGTGTGTGTGTGTGTGTGTGTGTGTGTGTGTGTGTGTGTGTGTGTGTGTGTGTGTGTGTGTGTGTGTGTGTGTGTGTGTGTGTGTGTGTGTGTGTGTGTGTGTGTGTGTGTGTGTGTGTGTGTGTGTGTGTGTGTGTGTGTGTGTGTGTGTGTGTGTGTGTGTGTGTGTGTGTGTGTGTGTGTGTGTGTGTGTGTGTGTGTGTGTGTGTGTGTGTGTGTGTGTGTGTGTGTGTGTGTGTGTGTGTGTGTGGTGTGTGTGTGTGTGTGGTACGCTCAGGGTCCCTTTGAAAAACATAAACATATTTTTTTTCGATATTTCGGTCGCAGCACGACCTTTCACATGGTCGAAGGGAACAAAATGTAGCGCACCAAGACAAGGACAGAGAAAGAAGAAACACACAGCGCTAACTTCCAACTAATGTTTACAACAACGGGCCCTTTTACATGTTCTGTGGATATTTCGACTACCGTAGCTATCATTGCTGTGGCCACCAGTCGTGCACGGACACTCTCGTTTTGCTGTCGGAATAAAGTGCTTCCGGATGAAGTGAGGTGGCTCTTCGGTGGGCTCATCCCATCGCTAGGTGATGGCATTAGAGTTTGCAAAATTCTGAAGGCTGAGTAGTTTCGGCTAGCTCGCCTCTACAGGGAATACCTTCACCTTCTTGTTTACCAAAGATCAAGTCCATCCACAGCAGGGAAGAAGCTTCGAGAGTGCCAGCGGCTTGTCAGCCAGACTACGGAATTCATTTGGCAGCGACAACTGGACCACCTCAGAAGACAGCATAGGAACAAGGCTCCTAAACCTCAGTGCGTCATCCACGCACCTCAAGAATTGGCTCTACCTGAGCATGTGAAATCTGTTTTGTCGCTGGGACCTAAGTTCGCCCTGGATCCAAAACCGTCTTCAGTGGAGCGGCTCACGTTCGTACACCAGATTTCTAGGATCCTACCCGAAGAAGAGTCCGAGCACTGTGTTTCCGCAGGTGTACACATCTTACAACGATGTAAGTTGCAGCCTTCTAGACTTCCTGTAAATCGAGTTAAGTCCTATCTTGAGCAGCATTCGCTGTTCGCTGTGTCTTCTTCCCGCAGACAAAGAAGGGGGTTTGCTGTACTGCCGTCTGCTCTTTTTCATAGAAAAGCATGTGAAGCTGTGTCCTCCGCTTTCAACTGCCATCCAAAACTTAATATGTCAAAATTTAAAGCTGAAGCAAAGAAACTATGCAAGAAATTGGACCTTGGGTCTGTGCTCAAAAAGATTACAGATTGTAAAAAGGAGTTCCTTCAGGTTTTCTTCAGTGCAAAGACCCATAAAACTGATGTACCGTTCCGTGCTATTGTATCTGAGAATGGCACATGGCAAAAATCTGTGGCCCTGTGGTTACAAGAAAAAGTAAAACTGCTTTCTGTTCAAGATCCCTTCCTTGTCCGTAACTCTGAGCAGGTGTTAGATTTCGTTAATTCACATGCAGATCAAGGCGTTTTTGCTTTCTCTGTTGATGTAAAAGACTTGTACTATTCCATTCCCCATGACGCTCTCCTATCCTGATCAGTATGGGCCGATTGCCTTTCAAAATGCTTGTGGTATTTCAGTGAATGAATTTTTAGAACTATTACGATTTTACCTGACTTCGACTTTCATAATTTTGGTTGGAAAACCATACCTTCAGAAACAAGGCATCTGCATTGGGTCGTGCATAGCCCTCATCCTAAGCGATTTATTATTTTTAGCCCGGCTGGACAGGTCTTTTGTTGATACAGTAACTGATACCAATGTTATTAGGAATTTTAGATACGTTGACGACTACCTCATTGTACTTAACAGAAATGACGGTTCCTTCATGGATGACGCTTTTTTAGATACGTTGACGACTACCTCATTGTACTTAACAGAAATGACGGTTCCTTCATGGATGACGCTTTTAATGTTCTCGCGCTGTTTCGTAACCATTTCAAACCTCTAGAATTAACATTTGAATTACCTGAAACAGGTGGTATTCAATACCTAGATATTAACTTCATACTTCATCATGATCGGACGTGCTGGATGTTTAAACCTCGTGGCGAAAAACCATTGTTACCTTTCAATTCATCGCCCTCTAAACTTGTGAAACGTTCCATTGCTCGCCTTTCATTTGTTAATTCTCTGAAGGAATCTTGCCCGCACCTCATGTTTTTCACAACAGTGTAAGCGTCTAGAATGCCCATCTTCTTGTGTCCGTGGCCGAAGGCGTTTTGAAGAAAGTATGCCAGAAAAAAGCGGATGCCAGTCAACAGGCCCCGTGTAAGGAAGAAAAATTGCCGTCATTCATAGGCTGTCCCATAATCTCAAAAAAGTTGCGCAGCGATCGGGAGAGTGGCTTTTTCGGCGCCGAATAAGTTGAGTCAGCTATGCACTAAAACTTCGTCAGAAGCCAAGAAGGTGATAGACTGCACAAAGAAACATAAAGAAAAATTTGTTAATTGCATCCAAAATGTAGTAGATCAAATAGCCCTATCCTGTGGCAAGCAATATATTGGTCAAACGGGCAGATGCCTCAATGATAGGCTTCGTGAGCATGGCCGGGATGTCAATAACAGGTGTGGTAAAGGTTTGTCGGCTCATTGCCGTGTTTGCAATTGTATTCCTCTCCTCAAAAAAGTATGGTTTTAAAAGTGCACAAAAACCGGTTAACGCGTGAAATAGTTGAAGCTGAATGGATTGCTCTTTTGAAAGATGATTGTATAAGTAACCCTTCTGTCGCGTTGTTGCCAAAGGAGATTGCGTATCTGGCTGATATGACTTGCTAGCGCATGTTCTTTTGGCGCATGTGATACGCGGTGGTATAAAACCATGCTTTCTTCCTTGAATAAACATTAGTTGGAAGTTAGCGCTGTGTGTGTCTTCTTTCTCTGTCCTTGTCTTGGTGCGCTACATTTTGTTCCCTTCGATCATGTACCAACAAGCCCAAGTATCTACCCTCCTTTCACATGAATCTCAAGAAGAATGTTTCTTGAGAAAGTTCATGCTGCAACCGAAACGTCGTAATAAATATATTTTGTTTTTTTCAATTTGCTCTCTGAACTTCCTATTTTTTATATCAGACTTGAAACCTTTTGATATCCCTAATATACATGGCCTTATTCAAATGTCATCATAGAGCATGTCTAATAAAATCAGTTTCCTGCCGCTCTAAGCGTTCGGGCTTAGGGCCTTTTCCAATTGTCCTCATTGAGTATGTTAATTTATGAGTATGTAAAAACATCGTTTTTCAGCCTCATAAAATGACTCCTGACTTTGTGCCATAATGCTTGCCGTAAAGATAAAAAACAAGAACGCGTGTCTCTTTTCTCCCGAACAAAGAATAATTTGAGCACTCATTCCAAAGGTCGCTCAAGAGATGCGCATTTGGATATTGAGCGCGTCCTCGAAGGCGCAGCCATCTTGAGTGGCTCCTCTCTTAAGTAATGCAGTTGTAAGGACACTCCATAGGAATGCGCATACAAGCCTACTTTTACCGAACCGGACAGGTGCACAGTCGCGTTAGTTCGGAGTAGGTAGACATTTTTACCTATAACCAGAAGTACAAGTTCAGGCACAAGTTGCGTTTGTTGCTTGAACATCAGATTATGCGAATTTTGTTCTTGAATGTACACCCTGTGTCGGAGAGTTTCCCTGCGTTCCAAGCGCAATCAGCCATCTAGTCCTCCTCAAGTCTTTTCTTACCAATAAAATTTAGGGACGCGTTATAAATAAATCTGGTTGAAGCGTTTACGGCAGCCGATGGTAGGCCAGTGCTCTCGCTTTCTTCATAAAATTCCCGGAAATCTTGGAATGTTTGTACTTCTAGCACGATCACTTCATCTGCGTATGTATCCGCTAATACTTTGCGCACATTTTGCGATGCTTCAGGAAGCCATCCCAGGCGACATTTCGTTCGCACTGCCGCACTTTAGACTAATTTCTACAAATCTTCGTGCTTCGAAGCCCGCGAGGGCGGGACGGGTTCCTCCGCCTAAAGCAAGAAATTCGCGAAGCACTTCGAGCTAATTTAAATTTATGGTGCCTTAACCGTTAAAGAACCCCACTCGAAGACGTCTGAGGCTCCCTTCAATTAGAAATGTTGAGGTCTGCGTGCTTTGAATTATAGGCTGCCGAGAGGATGCCTGAAGTTCGATAATGATGCAAATAACCATGAGTGGCACATTTAAAGTCGCATTCAGTGCTAAAGAAATTGTGGTCATCGCATCAACCTTGCATTTATTTTGCTCTAAATCCTGGTCGGTCGCAGCAGACACCTCGGCGAACAGTTAGTTATTCGTGAGCCATTCGATTGGTCTCCTAAACTTAAGCTGAACTGAAGTGACGTGTCACACAGTCTGTCGTGGCATGTCTGCAACGTACGCGATCGTGACACAAAAAATTCATCATTCTAAAGACGCTCTATAGAAGTATCCAGATTAGTGAAAAACATACAAATGGTTGCAATTGGACAACATTGGATCTTTGCCGCTATAGCTGAGAGCAGATTTTCTTTACTGTATAACACAACATCGCTGTCTTCAGTGCCTCAGTTAACCTACAATGCTGCTTTCGTTCCAAAATAACAGCAGTGCAGTAAGTAGAGCAACTTCAATCTTGTTCATTATGAAGATAAACTAGAAATGTTACGCCATGATGAGAAGAGAGACATGTCTCGCGTCATGTCTTCCATTTTTTTACTTTCGGGGATTCCTGCACCGTACGTTTATAATAATTACCACTATCATCACCAGAAGAAGCAATAAGTACGCGCAGTGTACCCTTCTACGAGATATTTTTATTGAATTGAACCTTTTTTATTTAGTTTACTCTGGTTACAGAAACCGAAGAAAAAATAAAAGGCTCAAAGCCTGACGAATTCCTTTGCTCCGTATACAGTTCGGCACACAGGGATCATAATCGTTTACAACCACATTGCAAACACAAATTAATTACATTCAAATATACACTGTATGTGTATGCTTAATGGCTGAGAAACAGTCTTGGATATTTGCTACCAAGCATCTCATAAAATATCTTAAACGAATGCAGGTCAGGAAAAGTTATCAGACAAAAAAACATGCCAAGTGTAGAATAGAATATGGGTTTAGGTTGGCACTGTCATTGACCGTGCGCACAGTACACCATGAAGAAGTGAAGACATAACACAGTCATAGAAATATGTAAGTAATAACACTGAAACGCCATCTCGACGAACGCAGCATTGCAAAAATAAAAAGTCACATGAATCTGATATGTTCTCCTATTATTATAATTTTGAGCAGCTTTCGGGGAATAGTCTCCTTTAAATCTAATAGTTTTTGAATGCCTCCCATAATTGTTCCTCACTATAGGTATCATTCTGTGATGAATTCAAAAGCGCTACTGTGCCGGGGAGTTTTGAGTAGTGTAAAGTTTCTTCTTTCGTACATGTCGCAAGAGCTTAAAACAGTATGTTTGGTAAGCCTTTATTAGTGAATAATTTTGAAGAGTGGACTTGTCGCGAAATATCGAGGATGCCTTGTGGCAGTTCTAACTTATACGCAGGACTCGTTTCTCTGGAGCAATCAGTTCTTGAATTTTTTGTCTGTGGTTATTCCTCAGAATAGCTAGCAATATGATGACCTGGAACAAAATAGCGTGCCGTGCAACGACGTTTTTAGCCATTGTCGTATTATAGGCCAATTTACAACGGCAACCTATAGGCGCAGCTCAAGTCTGCCGCCAGTTTCTACACGTCGATATTCCATGACAAGCAAGCTGTCGTGAAACCGAACGCCTAAATATTTTTCAACTTCAAACCAACTCAACACACGCCGTGAAAATTAACGTGAATATCAATGCCACCAGTTTATTGATCGAGGCAAATATCTCGTAATTTATCTTGGTGATGTTCAGTTACAAATTATTTACCGCATATAGACCGGTTGGAATTTTCGCTACCCGCTTCATAACCAACACTGGCACCTCAATCAGAGTCTTTTTTGGCGCTGATTAGTCATGGCTAAGCGAGTGTGTGTGTCCGGGGGGAGGGGGGGAGGAGGGGGGGGGGGGAGTAATGAGCAACCGACATTAGCGAATGAGTGCTTTTAAATGACACGCTAAAGCTTACTTTGGTATACAGAATGTGCGGTTTTTCATTCATTTCACTTCATAGAAGCCGAGCTCAAGGCCAAGAGAAACCTGCGCCTTATGTAAATGCGTTGGACATAGCTGGCGGTACTGGGGATAGCGCCCCGCACCTGCGGCCAATGAGTTGTGGGCGTAACATACAGCGCGCAGGCTCTTCGTTTAGGTAACAGCACATTCCGTTTGATAAATAATGTTAACTGGGGAGGAATAATGAAAGGTTGGAAGACGGGATTGTGAAGCCTACTGATAAAATGTGGCTGCAGGAGAAGGAAGATAATAATGATTTCAGATTATTAGCTTATGGCAAATAATCATCAGGGCTTCATAATCAGATCATTTTTGTTGAAGACCCTTTCTGCGTTGTGTGTATGTAAGCAGCCAAGTTCGAAGACTTCGCAATATCTCCGATAAGTGAAGCCGTTATAACTGCCATTTGCTGCTTTTATCGGCATTTGTCAGTTCGACGTTTAAGTTTATTGGACCGATTTGCAACAAGGAGAATTTCCTTCTGTGAGAGAATGGTTGTTTTACCCATTTTTGGTGTTAGACGTAATATGGAAACAGGCTTTTTGTTGTTGCGTCGAGGTTTTGGCATAATTCTGCGAATATGTCAATAATTTCATTTACGACTCACTGCCTACTGAAGTGAGCGACTGCCTACCGAAGTGAGCGAGACAATCTTGCGGCGAAGAAAATGATCAGAAACGCACACTAAGAAAACTTATGAATTCAAAACAAGCTGCGCGCATTTCGCGATTTCTTAGCCATGCTTAAAACATTACAAAATCGCAATCGGACTTTGTTGGCACCAGCGCTGCAGTCCCCATCGTGAAGGGTTGGGGATGAGGAAGTGGAGAGAATGTTCATGTTTTGCCCAAATAGGTATAAAGCATAACTTATTCCCTCAGGAAGCTTTCTTCACGACTGCAGCATATATGACACCAATACATTGTGGGACCAATTAATCTCAGTTTTTCGCACCTCGCACCATTTGCATTGCTTCTAAAACCACAATTAATCAATTTTGAACTTGTTTTAATCTAATCTCAGTTATCAACTAGGCACACTTAGTCATTCTATACTCTATTCCAACAGTTCATGGGTACAGGGTGCGCAATGACCAAGTACACGGTTTTATTGGCGCGCGGAGTTGAAGTAAAACTGGCTATTGGGGGCACGCCAGGGCGACGTCATTCATAAGGATGTGGCGTTCTACGTGGCCAAAACTTCCTCGTTCAGTCTATGGCTTTCTCTGAATTATTCGCGAACTTATCTCGTTGAGTTAGGCTTATTAACTGGAATCCTGGCGTGGCGAACATGCAAGCATGCCTAGGAGAGGAAAGCCGGTTTATTGCCCAACACATCTGTATTAGCAAGTCCCAGATGTTGCTTATGAAGCGGTATAGTCTCCAGTGAACGTGCTCTTGATAGTGCACCTAATATGTTCCCTTCAATGCAAAAACGAAATCTGCAAGACATGGGAAAAATAAGAGAATGTTTAACGTTCATGCAAATGATACCAGCAAGATTCCCTGAGGCGACACTTTCTCAGCTAAAACGGTCTTCTTTTGTTACATGATAAAAATAGTCCTGCATAATACTACATAGTAACGAATAATTGGAGCAAGTGATTGGAGGGCTTGTTTAGCAAAGCCAGCAATGAGGCAGACACCAAATTATGCGGTGCGTTTAATTATCACATTCGGGATTCATAATGCAGCTCACATCATGCCACATGTATTCATTTTACCATTCATAATTCATATTGAAAAGCCCCGGAGCAAGGGGCATAACAAAGAGAAGAGTGTAGCATTCCTGGGCGGCCAGTATAATATACACCACAGTCACAGCTAGTAATTACAGATAGCATGATCTATGGACAATAGCTAAGGCGTACATTTAATGCATCAAACTCACGTCCAGTGCAGCCATGGTTCAAATAGTGGTCCTGACGATAATCTACGCCAGATCAACAAAGTCCTGGTTTCGATAGTATTGAGCGCCCAGGCTTGGCAGGAGTTCTGATCCCTGCGACTAGAACCAACAAATACGCCCTCTCACCAACATAGAATTTAATTATCCTGTTGTAGTACTTGACCAACCCTTCCGATGTCTATACATGAATTAAGGTCCGATCCTCAGTGTCTAGTGGCGGCGCCGCAAATAACCCAGGCCGCGGTCGGACCTGTGACGCAGTGGACGGTGTTAAGGATCTCTGGCTCCGAAGAGGCCCTCACTGGAAACTGAACCTAGCAAATTTTAACGCTATAATATTATTCACTGCAGCTAAGCTACCGACGTTGTCAACGGAACAAGTCGGCTTTGATTGAGGCACCTTATGACTTGCAAGGTTTGGAAGACAGATGAACAATATGCCATAACATGTGCCAAATGTTTGGCACATGTTATGATTTCGTGTTTTGCTGGACTGGCTAGAGCTCATAGTATGATTTCTGATTAATAAATATTTATAGGGCAATACGGAGAGTTCTCCAACATTGGTACAGCTTGGCAATAATAATAAACTTTAATAAAAGGTAAAAATCGAACACGGTAGATGCTGTAGTGCAGAATCTTTTGATGATGATCAAATTGTTGCCAGCTTTCGTGTAGATCCGGAAGCGATAATATGTAATGAAATATACAGTAGGCATTTACAAATGGGTGACGTCAATACCAAGGCTGCCAATAAATGTGCATACGACTAGGCAGTGGGTAACTTTGCATAGTTTCAAGGAATAGGATGGGGCAGTGATAGGCGTAAGTAGAAATCCCAAATCATATCTAGACCACACATACCTTCTTTCACGATTTGGCGAAAGAACACGACAGAGGCGGACGAACGTGACTAAAAGGGAAATATATTTCAGATTGCGCTCTCATACCAGCAGACTGCAGCATTTGTAGGTGAGCAATAAAGTGCGTTGCAGCGACTATAGAATCATAAGGTCTGGAACTAGCCTAGACTGAAAGAGGCTATAGAAGAAAGTTGTGATGAAAAGTTATCTAGACTTTAGTGGCAAGAGTGAAACTACAGGAAATAAAGATTTTCATTCCCAAAATACGTTTTATTTTAGTAAAATAAGTTTTCTGCTCCAGTAATGGACGATAGTCTGAACAAGGTTAGTACAGAGTGCGCAATAGAAATAAGGGGAAAGATATTTTGTCAAGATACTAGGGACCTCACTTCCTGGAGATGAAAGTGCCAGTTAAGGAATTTCAAACCATGATAGCTTCAGACCCTGCAGAAAGGACCGAATTAAAACCTCTATCTGTTTCAATTAGTGAGCACATAGTCGGCGACATGTGGACGTAACATATGCGTAAGAATAGATCATGCGTCGTCATCATTCAATAGGAAAGAGCAAATAGCCACAACATGAAGCTTATGGCACTGAAGGCAAGGAAAGAAGAGGCATATAATTACAGGTGGCTGTAAAGTAGTTAACGTGGCGGTGGATTTCAATACACATATACAGTCGCCTAAGTAACCGAGGCGATAATAACGAGGAAACAAAGCACTCTACCGCCATACCGATAACGGAAGAGAAAATCTAAAGCCTTGCAAGCAATCTAAAGGGGGAAAAGTGATTGGTGCGGATCTATTCAATAAATTTCTTCGAAGGACGGTGGGGAGATCCTACTAGAAGATCTGATAATCTCTTTTATGCAATTTCTGATGACGTTGGTAGTGACGGGATCTCTGTAGAATGTTAATATCCTCTTATTCCAACAAAAAGGGGGTGTAAAAAATGTGATAAATGGGTGACCGATTATCTTGCTGCTAGCCGCAGTCTACAAAGTATTAAAGTTATAACTAACAGAATCACGTAAACCTCGGACAATCACTTTGGCTCTCATAAAGGTTTCTTGACAATAAACCATATTCATAGCATCAGTGAGGAGAGGTACGAATGTGCAAGAATTAACCAATATCTATATTTCGTCCTCGTATACTGCGAGGTCCATTTGATTTACTCCAAAGGTCAGCACTCATAAAAGTTACTTAACAATAGACCATATTCATAGCATCGGTGAGGAGAGGATAGAATGTGCAGGAATTAACCAATACCTATATTTCGCTCTCGCATACAGCGAGAAATATTTGATTTACTCAAAACGTTAGCACCCATAAAGGTTACTTAACAATAGACCTTATTCATAGCATCAGTGAGGAGAGGAAAGAATGTGCAGGAATTAACCAATAACTATATTTCGCTCTCGCATACTGCGAGAAGTATTTGATTCGCTCAAAAGGTTAGCACCCATAAAGGTTACTTGACAATAGACCATATTCATAGCACCAGTGAGGAGATTAAAGAATGTGCAGGAATTAACCAATACCGATATTTCGCTCTCGCATACTGCGAGAAGTATTTGATTTGCTCAAAAGGTTAGCACCCATACAGGTTACTTAACAATAGACCATATTCATAGCATCAGTGAGGAGAGGAAAGAATGTGCAGGAATTAACCAATAACGATATTTCGCTCTCGCATACTGCGAGAAGTATTTGATTTACTCAAAAGGTTAGCACCCATAAAGGTTACTTGACAATAGACCATATTCATAGCACCAGTGAGGAGATTAAAGAATGTGCAGGAATTAACCAGGAGGGACTTTCGGAACCAGGGTAAAAGGGGAGCATGTAAACATACTGTAAAAAATATTAGCGCATGTAAAGCCAGAATAATCCTTCATTTCAATAGTAATCAACTTCCAGTAACTACGGTGTTAGGCCTTGAGGCATGATTTCTCTAACCTCGATCAATTCGTGTTTACAGGAGGTGCTCAGGGTTGTGCATTGGAAGTCACCGATTACAAAAGCTAGAGCAGTACACTGTATTAATGTGCCGCTTAGCGTAGAAGTTGTCTTGCTATGTAATTCAGGGAAAGAATTTAAATGGCTGACCTATGATATTTTCAGGTAAACAAGAATAAGAGTAGCAGGGGCCGCTATCAGACATCAATAATTCATAACTTCTGGGTCGGTGTTCATAAAAAGAAAAATAAGCAGAAAACAAAAGCATTGTTGAGACGTCTTGGAAGGAAACACCAGTTTATGAAAGCTAGGCATCGAAGAATAGGAAGTGTCAGGATGCTTCCTGTGGCCACAGAGGCAGACCATAAAATTTGAATAACAACAAGTAACAAATGATGCGCAGCAAATTTGTCAGACATTCTCAAATCATGAATGGCATGAACGCCATTTGCGGACAGCCACGAATGGCAGTTTACGAGTAATATGTCAAGAGAGAGGTATTTAATACAAGTATCTCTTCTGTACTAACCTTCAACCCGGAAACACGCTGGATAATAACATGCACTCAACTTCAATTGTAGACAACACAGCAAGCTACGAATAGGGAAATGATGGGTTCACCAGACAAGATAACAAAATGAGACAGATCACAAATTCCAGTCATTGAGACTGATAATCGTATTATTAGTGGGTTCTCCGGGCGTTATGCATTGCAAATTTTAATCCGCTTTAAACTTAACCCTGCCAAAAGCGGCGGTGATTCTTTGATAACCACCGAGCACATTTGCTTCGTTACTGATTGGTTTATGCGGTTTTGACGTCCCAAAGCAACTCAGGTTTCGCTACTGCCGCCCCAGTTGTTAAGCTTCTGGCAAGCCTAGTAAGCCGAATAAGCAGTTCCTTTCAATCCTGCCTTAGTCTGCTCGCCTGTTGTCTATGGCAGTGTAACTATGGGGAAATATGTTCGTAAAAGCTAAGTTGGCAGAGAATGTTATGTGAGCACGCAGCCTAACTGATAGTCATGCAAAGTAAAGGAGTGTATTCCAAGAAAAGGAAAGCGCAGCAGGCAACGCTAGAAAACGATATGGGCGGATTAAAGCCGGAAGATGGCTGGCTAACGTAACCGCAGCTGGCACAGGACATCGCCAATTGTAGAGATATGCCAGAGGCATTTCTGGTGCAACAGGCGTACCTGGGCGGATGATTGCGCCACCTGGTGTAATGTGCAATTGAGAGATCAAATTACCATAAAAAGCTAAAAGGCTTTTTAGAGGAGTCACGTTATATCATCATCATCATCATCATCAGCCTGATTATACCCACTGCAGGGCGAAGGCCTCTCCCATATTTCTCCACTTAACCCGGCCCTGTGCTAGCTGCATCCCCTTGACCCCTGCGAACTTCTTAATCTCATCCGCCCACCTAACTTTCTGCCGCCCCCTGCTACGCTTTCCTTCCCTTGGAATCCAATTTGTTACTCTCAGTGACCATCGGTTATCCTCTCTTCGCACTACATGTCCTGCCCATGTCCATTTCTTCTTCTTAATTTCCACTAGAATGTCGGTAGCTTGAGTTATTTCTCTGACCCACTCTGCACGCTTTCTATCTCTTAATGTTACCCCTACCATTTTTCGTTCCATAGCCCTCTGGGCTGTCCTCAACTTAAGTAGAACTCTCTTGGTTAGCCTCCACGTTTCAGCCCCATAAGTGAGTACAGGCAAGATGCAACTGTTGTATACTTTCCTCGTGAGCGATACCGGTAAGCTGCTAGTCATAATCTGCGTGTGCTTGCCAAATGCGCTCCATCCCAATCTTATTCTTCTTGTTACTTCCTTTTCATGGTCCGGATCTGGGGTTACTACCTGTCCTAAGTAGACATATTCTACTACTACTTCCAGTATTTCGCTACCTAATGTAAACTGCTGTTCCTTCCCGAGGCTGTTGAACATTACCTTAGTCTTCTGAATATTGATTTTCAAGCCTACCTTTCTACTTTTTCTGTCTAGGTCATCAATCATTATTTGCAGTTCATCCCCCGAGTTGCTTAGCAAGGCAATGTCGTCAGCAAATCGCAGATTACTGAGGTATTCTCCATCTACCCTTATCCCTAACTGCTCCCATTCCAAGTCTGTGAATACCTCCTCTAAGCAAGCTGTGAATAGTACTGGGGAGATTGTGTCTCCTTGCCTAACACCTTTCTTTATGGGAATTTTGTTACTTTCCTTATGCAGAACTATGGTTGCTGTGCAGCCACTATATATATCTTCCAGCACTTTCACGTACGGCTCGTCTACCCCCTGATTTCTCAATGCCTGTATCACCGCCGAGGTTTCAACTGAGTCAAATGCTTTTTCGTAATCAATGAATGCTATGTATAAGGGCTGGTTATATTCCGAGCATTTTTCTGTCACCTGATTGATGGTATGGATATGATCGATAGTAGAGTACCGTTTCCGAAACCCTGCTTGATCCTTTGCTTGATTGCAGTCTAAGGTTGTCCTGATTCTATTAGCGATTACCTTAGTAAATACCTTATACGTAACAGACAGTAAGCTGATTAGTCTGTAATTTTTAAGGTCCTTAGAGTCCCCTTTCTTGTGAATGAGGATAATGTTTGCATTCTTCCATGGTTCCGGTACCGTCGATGACACCAGGCACTGCGTATACAGGGTGGCTAGTTTTTCTAGTACGATATCCCCCCCGTCCTTCAGCAAATCTGTAGTTATTAGATCCTCTCCAGCTGATTTCCCCCTTTTCATAGTTTCTAGTGCTTTCTTGACCTCGTCCTTCGTCAATGGTGGAACGTCTGACTGTTTTTCCCTACCGCCAATCTCATTACCGTCCCGACTACTTTGGCTACTGTAGAGATCTGTATAGAACTCCTCGGCTACTTTGACTATCTTGCCCATATTAGTGATGACGTTGCCCGCCTTGTCCCTTATCGCATACATTTGGTTTTTGCCTATGCCCAATTTCTTCTTTACCGCTTTAAGGCTTCCCCCGTTCTTTACAGCATGCTCAATTTTCTCCATGTTATACTTCCTTATATCGGCCACTTTGCGCTTATTGATTAGCTTTGATATCTCGGCCAATTCGATCTGGTCTGTTGGATTGGAAGCTTTCATACTCTGGCGTTTCCTAATCAAATCTTTCGTCTCCTTAGACAGCTTACCGGTATCCTCTCTAACTATCCTACCGCCTACTTCTACCGCGCACTCAGTAATGATATCTCTGAAATTATTGTTCCTTGCCTCTAGCGCAATGTCGCCATCCTCAGTTAGAGCTGAATACCTATTCTGTAGCGAGATCCTGAACTCTTCTGCCCTCCCCCTCACTGCTAATTCGTTGATGGGTTTCTTTCTTACTAATCTGTTGCGTTCTTTCTTCAGATTTAGGCTAATTCGGGACCTCACCATCCTGTGGTCACTGCATCGCACTTTCCCGATTACGTCTACATCCTGCACAATGGCGGGGGTTGAACACATTATGAAGTCGATTTCATTTTTAGTCTCTCCGTTAGGACTTTTCCATGTCCATTTCCGGTTCTTCCGTTTGCTGAAGAAGGTATTCATGATTCGTAAGTTATATAACGCGGCTAATTCTTGGCTATCACTCCAGCTTATGGCCATGTTTTTTTTTTTCAGAGGGGGGGGGGAGGGCAGACGTGCACATCAAAAGCCATACTAAGAACACTCCACGTTGTCTTCAAGGCGGCGATGAAGAAATAAGGAATTGTCCATAATATTTGAGCACCGATTAGGACACAAGACGTGGTTGAAAAGAACTAATAAAGTTAAAATTGTTCTCGACGTTAGATATGATCTGTATGCTGATGATATGTGTTTTTTTTTCTTACTGACTCATCAAGAGATAATCTATTAGAAAGAGGAAACATTGTTCGTCAGCATTTAAACCAAGGGTAAAGGTCAAATGGACTTGTCGATACTAAGCAACCTGAAGCAGTTTTCTTTCCACCTTTAGGCTGTAAAGTAACTTTATCAGAGCCCCTTTTACTTCATAATAATACAATAGAAATTGTCGACTGTTTTTAATCATTGGGTGTCATTTTTTATGCGCGTATGAAATGGACAGAACAGATTACATATTCTGCAAAGAGAGTATCACGGTCTCTTGGCGTCCTTTGCAGACGTCGCTCAAAATTTCCTCCATGTATAAAGTTGGTAAACTACAATGCCATATTTCAATCTTATCTTAAAGCATTGCCATTTGATGTGGGCCAATACATTAAACAGTAACATTAATAAATTAGTAACGCCTCAAAAGAAAGAAGTTAGATTAATTGCCGAGGCCAGTTACACAGCTCATCCATCAGGTGTTTTTTCTTAAGCATGATATTATTTGTAATAATGTCCTCTTTGAATATCGCCTAGTATATCATCTGAGGTTTTATTCTTCCATAACAGCTCCTTTTCTTATGTCCCTCGCTCAATTAAAACCAAATAGAAATATGTCTTCACCCGATGCACTGATAAATGGGTTATGTCGCGCGCAAGAACAAATTAAATGATGTTTTTTTCCTATACCTAATGGGACTAAATTTTCATTTTCTTAGCCGTACTGAGAAGGTTTATGTGTAGGTTTTTCTTGTCTTTTACTGTATATGTGTGTGTGTGCATATATATATATATATATATATATATATATATATATATATATATATATATATATATATATATATATATATATATATATATATATATATATATATATATGATAGAGCTGGAGCCGGCGCCACGGGACGATGACGATGGTATGTACAAAAGAAAGAAGAAGGTTATGGTATGTGCAAATGAAAGAAGATCCGTGGAAGGCTCACAGTATATATATATATATACATATATACGCTACCTTTGTTTGCGAGGTGGCCTGTATTCCACTTTAGTATTTATGTTGCTTCTGTACTGGGTGCACATACACTTTCCAGCTATAGAGACGTAGTTTTCATTTGCGGTCCAACCCCTTTCAAGTGGAAAATAAATATCATTGATTCAACTAAGGCCAGCTTTTTGTCTGTCGGGAGATCTCTATTATTACCCAGGGCGGGGACTTACCCAGAGTCGCAGAACCGTGAGAAAAAAAAAATTCACTTGGCGTCTCGCTCACAATCTCTACCTTTACCCAGTTGGATTCAAAAGTCGCTCACTTCTCCTTCTAAGACGTCGGCTCGAACGCATTTTAATCTTTGCAAGCAGTATGTTCTCCTGTGGAGCGTATAATTTGCGCGAATAATCGTGACAACAATCACGATACACGACTGGCACGAATATAGAAAGTTTCCGCTCTATCTATAGGGCGGTGGTGGAGAGAAACATAAATTGAATAATTATATAAGGTCAATTTTTCTACGGTAGATATTTGTTATTTCTACGATTATAATCAAGAACATAAACGAAAAAGGTGGCCCAGTGCGTGATCTCTCCGGTACAGCGTCCTTGGTTGAGTGAAAAATAAAAATATACAGGTGGTAAATAAGTTACTCTGCTTAGTGAACCGCATGCCGTACTGTGCTCACGAAAAAGATAATGTAGCACTGGAGTCCAATTAAGTATAATAGAATGCATGATGCTTGCGAAAAATAGAGGAATGCAGGGTGACAATAATTAACCAATCTCAAAACCTCGCTTTGAAGATATATGAACGAGCTGATCTATCAGCACGCAATGATATATTGGAACCGCTTCGTGTGCTCTAACCTCTGGCACCGGATCCTCTTTTCGAGCATCGAAGGCACTGGGAAATGGCAATGATATTGCACATATTAAGTGTAAAAGCCCTTATCCTTACATAATACCTTTTAATAGCACTCCTTTCGCCCTTGCAGACACTACTGAACTGCTTACTATCAGACTTTCAGTTCGAAGCGAGGATTTAGTCAAGGCATTCACACTCTAGTAATACTAATACTCAGCTACTTTGGTCATCTGATGAGAAGAGAGGAGTCGCTGGAGAAAGATTTGATGTTGGGAAAGGTTGAGGGTCGCCGTAGAAGGGGTAGGCAGCGAACGCGATGGTTAGATGGCATCCTCGAGGCACTGCAGATGAAGTTATGTGATGTTAGGAAGATGGTGAAAGACCGGAAAGCGTGGCGTGACATGGTCCATAGGGTCACGAAGAGTCGGACACGACTGAACGACTGAACTGAACTGAATACTAGTGTGTCACTGCGATTCAGAGCGAGGAGCCGAACTTGCCTGCGGGCTATCCATTCTCCCGGATAACGCTCTACGTTCACATTAACATTCCCAGAAAAGTTGTCTGCCTTAAATGGATCATGGGCGTATGCGATTTGTATGCGACAAACGCTCAGAAACAACAGTGAAAACAAAGAGTCCTCGATTTATAGTCTGAGATTCAACGTCGATATCACGCCTATAAGGTGTCCTCTTCAATACTGCTACCGATTCCTCGACCAAGAAAGCAAGAGCGTTGTTTCATAGCATCTATGGTCGGTTTCAACTTAAGTCTGAATAAACCGCCACACACAATTCCTCCGTGTGAGAAAGCAGTTCGCTGTTAAATCTGTGCTTCTTGTCCAAGTAAAAAGTTAACCATCGCACCAAGCTATATCTGCGATAATGCCAATGTCTTTGGCTTGTTTGGCGCAATTAAATATCCGAAACTTATTTTCGTTCGAATCGGCGGAGTTATACACTCGATCGTGGAAATTGCGCCTTTTTTCGCTGCTATAAATAAAAGCGGGAGGCAGCCTCAAGGACCATTTCCTTACGGTAGTCTTCATGAAGGCTTCTGATAACCGCTTCTAATTGCGCAGAACTGAGAGCTTCACTACGCTACCTAGACCAGCCGTCGAGGACCTTGAAGTCTTTATATTCAAGTGGCCTTGACAGATACTGCGCATTTTCTTTTTTATAAATGAATTTACAATGGTTGTTGTTGTTGTGGCTGTAGGAAGAAGGAAAGTAAAATGCACGGGCCTGCTACTGGCTCTGTAGCTGAGGCACCTCCGCTGCCTCGTGCAGACAGAAGAGAAAATAGAGAAGGAAAGCAAGAGGGAAAGAAAGACGCGCGCCGCAACAACAGCCGTTGTCCACCACCAATGCGGTGGCGTGTGCAATGACGGCCAGCAACAGATAAAAATTCGGTGCCATGCCAGCCCCCGCCACAAGCAGCGGTGACCCACCTGCACCAACCCCATCAGGGCTGAGCACCCCCACCCCCTTACAGTGGAAGCGAAAGTACTACGCTATTTATAGCAGGTCTTCTTGTGACACTAATTTTGCCCTTCAGGTAACCTTGACCTAAATACGTGTGGGTGTTCACAATTACATGGTGGTCACCCATATATATAATACGCCTTCCTTTCCTCAAAACCAAACTTAAACGAAGAGGCAGCCCTGGGTTGTGCAATGTCTGCGCCCGTTAAAGACCCACAGGTGGCCAAATTACTCCGTAGCCTTCAACTACGGAATCCCCTTCCGCTTCCACTCCCATCTTTCTTCTCTCTAGTCTAACAGACACTGCGCCTTTCCGTTAAGCCAATGTACAATGCACAAGAAAATAATTAGAAGGTTCCTTCGTATGTCTCTTAAGAGGACAATGGCGAAGCCTACCCTTCGTCTTCTATCATTTGCTTCTCATCGTTTGCCTCTTATAGGCGCTCGTTGCAGAGCTACATATAATTATGATTGGTTTAGAGGAAAGGAAAGGCTTAGTATCCGTTACACTTTTGCCGGCAAGTGTGAGTTTGGGCGATACACCATCGCTCCTCTCGCATGGCGTTCCTTGGCGCGCTTTCAACTGCCGCATTGCAGATGGCAGGATCGCTAGACAATAACACACCTCGCAGAATCTCGCGTTATATAACAGATCTTGCACACAACTCTCGTGCATGGGATTTCTGTCCACGAGCCTATAGAAGCCTATGTCGCCTTAAAATATGAAAACATGATCTTGACCTGGTTAGGTGCAGGCCTCCACAAATACATGGCGTCCACTAAAAAAGTATAAAGCTTCTTCTTTGCCCCAAAACCTAATTTAAATAAATATTAAGAAAAAACCGCGCAGTGAGAATCGGGTGTTAAATAAGTTATCGCTGCAACACTCACAGTTTTCGCTCTATCATTAGGGTTAAGCCCCAAAACGTTTTTGTTTGCGGCTTTGCCCATCAGCTGCTGGCACCTGCCTCCTACTCGATCTGCGCATGAGTGATATTAGCAGGCGGCTTTTGTTCAGCCTGAGAAGTTCTAATAAATAAACGAAGCAGAGCTCCGCATTCCCAAAGTTTTCATCTAAAAAAAATGTTGTTTAGATATCTCAACCAAACTTAAAAAATATTATGTTTTTAGAACTAGCACTGTATGTAAAAACACTTTTATTTGTCACTATTGCTCTGAACGTGCAAGAGCCCGCATGAATGATTTTGCCACTTTAAAACCTTATGGAACTGCAGTCTTTGTCAAAAGTGTAGAGCCCAGGGGTCCGATTCTGAGCCACTTCGTGCAGCTTGTAATGTATTTGCAGTATTTCGATTCCCTTGTTGGTAAGTTTTTGTCCTACCCTCACTTAAAGAAAAGTTGGTTGGTTTGTGGGGTTTAACGTCCCAAAGCGACTCAGGCCTTGAGAGACGCCTTAGTGGAGGACTCCGGAAATTTCGACCACCTGGGGTTCTTTAACGTGCACTGACATCGCACAGCACACGGGCGCGACCTCCACTAATGCCAAATCAGGGCCGCTACACGGCTCAGAAGCAGACCACTTGGTCTCTACACTTTTGACAAAGTCTGTGCATGAATTAATCAGCCCCACCTCTGCTTCAAATACAAAATTCGTTTTTATATCTTAATATATTTCGAAGAACAGTGGTGATCTGTTCCAGTTGCATTCATTTTAAATCGTAGAAAGCTGGGCATGAGTGCACACATCCTCGATACAAGCAGCTGTCCTGGACACGCATCAGCGGGAGCTTGGAATTTCCTAACAAGCATAGCCACTGAACACGGAGAACCTCAGTCATCACATCGGTGTCACTCAGCAGTTATTAACCAATGATAACCATAAAAAACTGTCCCTTGAGGCAATATGTCTAGCGCACTTGCATGGTGCAGGCTTGACAAGGATCGTTTCAAAGGTAAGGAAACGTATAATATGCATAACGCGCTATTAGAGCGGCGTTAACAAGGACACGTGCATCGTTCGCAGTGAGAAACGAGAGTAACTTGGACCGGAAAACGTGCATAGAGCACAGCGCGCAACGTAGCGTAATCAGGAAAGTGAATGCGCACTGCGCATATTGGTCTTCGAACGTAAATTTGACGAACAAAAAATATAAACAAGGCTTAGCATAATTATGTGCGGAACGCCTTGCACAAGCACTGTGAAACGCTTCGCGTAAACTTGCGCCCTCTTTGTTTTTTGGAGGCCAACGATAATTTGCGTCAGACTTTCCAAGTCAGCCCTGTTTAGCCTCCATGCAAGTGCGGAAAGCAGGCAGAATTTATTTAGATGTATATATCTACGCTGCGCTTTTCTATGGCACAGGTCTTTCCAGGGCACATCAACAGGGCAGGAAAAGCAGGCAACCGTGGAGAACTCCTAAGTGGGAACCCAGAGTCGTCCTCGTCCTGTCCAAATTAGAGGGTGTCAAATTACTGCCACAGATCAAAAATCAATGCCAAACATTCTCGTTCTTTAAGGCAGCTCAGAGAAGATGAAGGTGGCAATCCAACCGCAACGTGAAAGACTGGAAGTTTAGCATGTGTACAAACCGGCTAACAAGACTCAGCATTTAAAAACACTAGGTGAACCCGGTGGTCTGTCGCGGCATCCTGCTGAGGTGGCTTGTTGGCCTAGGCAGGTGTGTGTTATGCATATATATATATATATATATATATATATATTTCCTGTGTGCGTGCGTGCGCGCGCGCGTGTGTGTGTGTGTGTGTGTGTGTGTGTGTGTGTGTGTGTGTGTGTGTGTGTGTGTGTGTGTGTGTGTGTGTGTGTGTGTGTGTGTGTGTGTGTGTGTGTGTGTGTGTGTGTGTGTGTGTGTGTGTGTGTGTGTGTGTGTGTGTGTGTGTGTGTGTGTGTGTGTGTGTGTGTGTGTGTGTGTGTGTGTGTGTGTGTGTGTGCGTGTGTGTGTGTGTGTGTGTGTGTGTGTGTGTGTGTGTGTGTGTGTGTGTGTGTGTGCTCGCGCACGCGCGCGTGTCTGTGTGTCGCAAGCAGCATTGCGTGGGCAAAACATCGTGTGCATGGCACGCTGCGAACGTAGCCGGAGCAAGACATATCTGCGTCTTGTAAAACGAGCAATGATTATTGCAGCGACATAGAGACTTGTTCATGCATGGCAGTTAACAAACACAGCTTGGTCATCAAAGTATGCATTCCACGTCGAGGCTAATGAAACAGGTGTGGACAATATGCATTAAAGTTTTGGCAAATAAGTGGGGATTTGATTTCAAATATGTGCTTTGCAAAATTCTAAATCTATCGTGCATAAGTAAATGGAAGATGTACACCATGCATTACGTACAGTGCAGTTTTTAAGGAAACATCTACTGGACATAGCGGACAAGGACTGTGACTAGCACAAGACAAATTTTGTACCTAGTTTGAATGAACGTTGCTTTAACAAAGTAATCCGCATTGTGCGTATCGTTTAACGATTGCAGCATGTACTGGAAACATGAATAGACATTAGCTTGTAACGAATGTAGGTTTAGCAGAAAAACTTTCATCGTGCCCAACAGTCCTTTGCACCGAGACAACAGTAAAAACACTTCGGGCATAGTGGAAAACAACCATACTTTTTTAGGAAAACGTCCAATGCGCATAACTGACAATGATCGCAAAACCTATAACGTGCACCAGTGCGCAATTAATGCAGCAAGTGCAGAGCATCGGGCCTAACACGCTATGAACTACCCTTGGACAAACATTCATCTTTGACTGAGTGCAGCCAGCACTGCGGGTACATGAAAAGGTGCATCTCACACGAGCTTATCTCGAACAAAAGATATGCATCACTTACAGCAGGCACTCAGCATAATGTGGACAGCGACCCTGAGGCGGTCTACAGAAACACAGCTGACCACGCCGTAAAGAGCGATCCTCGCGACAGCCCGCGGACCCGGGGAGCTAGCATCACGTGACGTCTTTTTTCTTTTCTTCAATGTCCACGGTGGCTGATGCTGCAGGAAAAGCCCTCTAAAATCTCTTTTGATTGCTGTCACTTCTTAAATTATCGCCTTCGCAGTTGGCCGTAACAGGATTAGGCATGGGCGCAACCTTCGACATGCTCCTTCAACAATTTTCGGCCTAGGCGCGAGCCTCACGGAGCCGAAGTTGGACATCATGTGACGCCCGGTACGCGGTCATTCGCAGGCCAATCGTCTGTCCTGAGAATCAGCCTAGAGCGGAGGCACGATCAATAGCAGTAATACTGAAACTGTGGAAGTGGTGGCCATAGCCCTGGCGTTCATCTTACCTCAAACTTCTTACTTCAAATGGACCTTTCAAAGCCAATCCCTGCGTCACTTGAGATCAAACGCAGCCACAGCCCTTCGGGACCTTACCCTCTCGCTCACTGTCAAGATCACCAGGGTACCTGCGGATCCTTCCCAATTTTAGGCAACAATTTTTCCCACAGCACCGCCCGATTACTGGTGTGCCAGAAGGGAGACACAGTAACTTTCAGAAAGCGTGTTGACTACATACAAGAACTTTAGGCAAGCCTTCAGACTCACCCGAAAGCTATACCATGCCGGCCACAAAACCCTAACCAAACTCTCAGATTACAAAGGCGCCGATTGACAAGATGCGTACCCACGGCCTGCAATTCACTGGCACATTTACCAACGCAAGCACACGGGTACTTCTAAATTCTGCCCTCAGTGAGCCATGCTCACGCATATTATGAAGAGTTGCTCTAATCTCCCACAGAGACATAGAAACATTGAAAATGTGTTAGCAATGGGAAGCGGGCATGCGCACCTCATACCCAACAGTGCAGATGGCGACATACAAATGGGACATACTGAGGCCACCGGGGCTCAAGGGCTCACGTCTGCCTGATATCATCACACTTCCCGTTTGAATCGGGGAGAAAAGGAAGTGTGCTCGTGAAAATGAGTACCGTGCACAGTGGGTAACAAAAGTAGCATGATAATGAAGACGTGTCGTGTGCATTGCGGGCATATAAAGTAAAGGTTAGGGAATACGGTGTGCCCAAGAAGATATGTTATACAGTGGCAGCGTAAATCGCACTCAAGACCAAGCGTTTAAAAAATGGCTTGTTGTTTAACGAGCGCCATAACTGATATAACAGTTAGACAAAATATTTGAATCTACCCTGAATTTCGCTTGGTGTTAAAAGAAACGCGAGTATATCTGGAGACTGTGCAGCACGATACAAAGACGAAGACTGAGCGCACTAAAAGTGTTAATTAAAGAAACTGGTTTTTAGATAACACTCCTTGTACCTTCTTCCCTCGTCTTAGCCTTGTGTGCTACGTTGGCCTTGTGGTAGAGCATCCGTCTCGCATTCGGGCGGTACAGGGTTCGATCCCCAGGGCCGCCGGGTACCCACCGGTTTCCAATGGGTACAAGATTTCCCCCGGCCTGGTGCTCGGCTCTTCTGGGGGGAAATGCTTGGGAAAAGGGTCCATGAACCAAAATGTTGGTTCAACAAAAAAAAAAAATAGTTGCGCCGTTGTGGCAGTGATTCGTTCCGCCATCGGACAACAATAAGTCCGCCTTGCGCGGCAACAGCCCATTATGTGGCCCTTTTTTTTTTCCTTGAACCAACATTTTGGTTCATGGCCCCTTTTCCCAAGCATTTCACCCCAGAAGAGCCGAGCACCAGGCCGAGGGAAATCTTGTACCCATTGGAAACCGGTGGGTATCCGGCGGCCCTGGGGATCGAACACCGTACCTCCCGAATGCGAGGCGGATGCTCTACCACAAGGCCACCGCTTGTGTCAACGTGCCAATAGTATTGTGTCAACGTGCCAATGGAGCTAGCTATTTAAGAACTGTATTAAAGGAATAGTTTTATATTTAACGTTCTTGTCACCAGATAACTTTTGAGGAACCTAGTAGCAGACGGTTTGGTTTGGTTTGTGGGGTTTAACGTCCGAAAGCAACTCAGGCTATGCGAGACGCCGTAATAGAGGACTCCAGAAATTCCGACCAGCTGTTGTTCTTTAACTTGCACTGACATCGCACAGCACACAAGCGCCTTGCTTTTCGCCTCCATCGAAAAGCTGCCGCCGAAGCCGAGATTCAATCACGCGTCCTTGGAAACAGTAGTCAAGCGCCGTAACCACTGCGCCACCCCGGCGGGGCCCTCGTAGTAGAGGGCGTAGGATAGTAGAGGGCGTAGGGTTAAATTCAGCACAGTGTTTTAAGCACCATGCATTGATAACACATAGTTTATGGAAGTTTCGCCATTTCGCCACCATTGAAATAAGAGATAGGAAGCGTGCAGAGTGAGTCACAGAAATAAGTCAAGTTACCGACATTCAAGTGGAAATTAAGAAGAAGAAATGGGCATGGGCAGGACATGTAGTGCGAAGAGAGGATAACCGATGGTCGCTTAGGGTAACAAACTGGATTCCAAGTTAAGGAAAGCGTAGCAGGGGGCGACAGAAAGTTAGGTGGGTGGATGAGGTTAAGAAGTTCGCGGGGGTCAAGTGGGTGCAGTTAGCACAGAACCGGGTTAAGTGGAGAAATATGGCAGAGGCCTTCGTCCTGCAGTGGGTATAGTCAGGCTGGTGATGGTGATGGTGATGATGATGATGAAATGTGGCACTTCCTGCCAGTGTCCGCCCCCACTACCTTAGAACCAGCAGCTCAACTATAACGCCAGTGAGCCATCGTGGCGAGTGAGGAATTCTTTTCGAGTACTTTGGTTTGTGAGCAAAGGGAGGGAGAGAACTGTTTTAATGAAGATTTTTTCACGTGAAAAGAAGCGATATAGGGAATTTTTACCGACATGTGTAATCCCAAAACGCCAACAACCATTGAGTCGAATTTGTACTCCATAAGATGTTGCGGAAGTATTAGCCACGACAGATGTGTGGACTCTTCACATGCGAGTTATGGTAATCTATATGGCTACTGTGAACAGATTTTCCTAGAGTAATACGAATAGCGCTTCTGCTTGGAAGCGCACTTAGGACTGCCCTTCACGACATATGGAGAATTAATATTTTCGTGAATAAGGCAACAGCTTAGTGTACGAAATAAAAAATACGATGAAGCGGTCAAGAAGCACGATTAAGCACAAGAGAGTGAATATAACCTTCAGCAGAGTCCGCGACAAAAATACAGCCATTTAGACCACCGGAATAATAGACAAAACACTCAGTATCCTTCGTCTAATTCAATACTCCGAAACGTCTCACTACGAAGGCACAACATAAATATTTTAATTCACACTGATCTCGTAACGTATGAAGGCTAAATATCTTCCGTCAAAGCTACAATGTGGAATAATCCTTCGTGTATCCACAAACAAATATCGACAATCCTCTCTAAAAAGGTGCAAGCTTAGCAACGTATTCCAAGTGCTACACTAAATACACTTTCTTGATCGTAGCATTGCTCCTAAAATAATTGTTTTATGATTGATAATTTTTGTAATACATTTATTAGCACCCATAGCGAGTAAAGATCTAGATGACTTTTTGGCAACTACCGTATCATTGTTGTGAAAAATTAGCATCGGGACATTCTGATTTTCATAGAGAAGCGGTAACCTTGTCGTGTTCGGCCATTCGATGACTGCTGCCCTAATTGTGTCCCCGCGAAGTGAGAGCGAATGTGAACACCTGCTCTGGAGTTGACGCTGTCTACGTGCTCTCCGACAAAAACGCTTCCTCCGATGCGGACGATCCTTAGGTTGGCCGCAGGATGTGGTTGAGTGGATATCAGGACCTCTTTAACGGCATTTTCTGGACACCTTTCCGGAATCTGGGTTGTAGCTGTATTTCTAAATAACTATTTTATATTTTATGCAACAAGGCGCGCTATAATGTAATAAAAATATTAATATGCACATGAAAAGTTGGTGAAACAACATTCCTTCTTAAAGAATGTCTCTGCCTATGTGCAGAAATGGAATAATAGTTATGTTGCAAAAACAGAAACCCATGACACGTGACTAACGACATTTTATTCTCTGACCGAAACTATTCACATATGTCAGGAAAAATATATCTCCAGAACCTATTGCGTAAACAAACCTTTCCAGTCGCAGCTTCTTTTATTCGGTAAGTTTAAGCTGCGTGGACTAGCAAAAAAGTGTTGACTTCGCCTTTCCATGGTATAGGGTTCAAGATTTCTTTATATACCAAGGGTTTCTAATTTTGCAGAAGTATGAAGTATATGCATATTTCAAACCAAATGAAATGTCAGCTAAATATCTCATGAGCTTGGGCGTTACTGTTATTGGGCTTAGTCTTTAAACCGAGCACTACCGTCACTAAACCACCTAAAAATGGATGAGAACCAATCATAAATTCGATTTCAGCGAGTTCTTACATTGCTTTTTACCCATAGCATAATTATAGTCCCCATTAGGCAACAAACCAATTGAAAGTCTAGTATAAATGAATATGTAATGATCAAGGCATTTGGCGCATCGCATACTTTTGCCAACTTCTGATTGTCCTAAGCTTCTTTGTGTTAAGCTTCTGAGCCGCTAGAGGCCTAAACAATAAAAATTGTGGTAGAATGCTTCACTTCAGCTTCGAAGGGAACTTACTAGAAAAAGACTAAGTAACTAAATAAATTACTAAACAACTAAGCGCTAGCTCCTGCGGAAGGCTATGACCGCATCTGCTTCTGTAGCCACAGAATTTGTCCAACTCTTTTAAGTGCAAATAGAGCCAAGGCAGCATGTTGAAAGCACTTTATTGTCATGCTATAGTTACATATCATAGCTTGCTATAATGAACATATTCATGTTTAATATGCGGCGATATTTCTAATATTCAGAGAAAAAGATTTACCTCTTGAGAAAATTAAATATTTCACCCTTTCAAGTTTGCTGAGAAAGTTAATTTAATGATCATTTTAGCTACACATCTACAAGTGTTCGTTACAGGCGACTATTGTGAATGCTCCTTCAATATTCCGGTGGCTAAGGTGGGGGGGGGGGGGGGTTCAAATAAACGTCACCGATAATGCCTTGCGTCCTCGTGTTAGTTTCTTCTGAAACAGTGCAAGAACTATTTCCCGACGCTTCCTACAGTCACTCATTCATTACCTTCAAAATAATTTGGACCGTAGCAGCCAAACCAAGCGGGTACGCTTGTTGCATTTTATTGGTCGTTTTGAAGCAAAAGTACATCGTCAATGCTTTCTGCAGAGGCGAGGCATGATTTACTACCGGAAACATGCATTTATACCATGCACCTTACACCTGGTTACAGTTATTGTTATCATCGTCCTCACAAGTATATGCGGTGTGCCCACAGCTGTTCATAAAACTGTCGACTTGGAATAACAGGCGCAACTACACGGACCGCTGTGAGCCGCTCACCAGTGCACCCGCGCTTCGCTAGCGACGCACTGCGCGCTTTCGACGGTGGAGCGAACTCTCATATGTTTGTGTAGAGCGCGGAGAGCAAGAGGCAGCGTCAGGCAGAGGCCGCGATTGGTCGACCTCGTATGCGACGTCACCGGCGACGTCACTCGCGAGTCCACGTGCTTCTTTGGGTCGGCCTCCATGTTTCAGTCAGAGGGCGACGAGACTTCAGTCGATATCCTCCGCTGAGGTCACGCGCACCGGTCTCGCAGCGGCTTCGTGGATTTGCTCCCGTTAGCGCACTTTTTCTCCGCCGGAGTCTGAGAGGAGCACGGCGCCGGCAGCAGCAGCGTCGGTTCATCGTCTGCTGTTCGCGCGCAGAGCGGCAAAAGAAGCGTCCGTGCTGGCTGCTTCAACAGCAGCTCCCGTGAATACAAAGCTTACCGTTGTGTGGCTGTGATACCGCAAGATCCACTTTAAGCGGATTTTGGCGGCTGTGTAACCCTCTGCAGTTCGTGTTGACCACCGATTGTTTTGGATTGTCTTCCAGCAGAACTTTCTCAAGTGTTTCTGAAACCTTCAGCGCTTTCTACACGTAAGTTAACTGTCGTGGCCTTTTACGTATAACTCTATGACGCGCGCGGTAGCATTTCAGAACACGGCATTCAAGTGAATGCAGCTTTTGCTCTCTAGAGTTCGAGCAGAGAAGCTGAGACTCTTCTTCAGCAGGACTTTGTGTTGTGGAGGCGTGGCTGTCAGTTTTGCGAGCTGTCCTGTTGGGGCTTGCGCGTAGGACGAAGGATTGGTAATTTATGTCACACTGATTTTAACCACAATGGCACTGAATAGAGAGCTCACTCTTTTTATTTCCTGTCTAGGGGCCCTCTGCTAGACTTTCTGGGCCTTCAGGCTTTCTTTTGTTTGCGGTGTAAAAAAAATAAACATTTTGCCTGCACCTCTGCCGATTCGTACTGCGGTGTTTTGTCACAATATAATGGAATTAAAAGGCGTTTTAACCGCAAGATATTTGTCTAGAGCATGTGCTGAATATTCGTACTCCAACACTTCAGTACTTTCACAGATGCTGCCCAATGCTGGTAGCCTTTTGATCTTTGGGTAACGTGATGCCAAGATTCACTTTGAAATCACATATCAAACGTGCGCATATCTGTTTGCCGTATGACTTATGCAGCTCGCAGTGAGTAGATAATGCTTGGAATCCTTCGTGATACATGTCTTACACGAGGAATTCGTTAGTAAAACATGCAGGTCTTAACCCATTCAGGTACATTAAAGGTCTTTTTTTTTTTATTCCAAACTTGTTTTTGACGCAGCTCACAGTGGAGCATATTAATCTAGACAGCCAAGGGGTCTTTACTACAAAGCGAAGTCGACATGCACTATTGTTTTCAACATTTGGTCTAAGTGCTAGCCGATGCTTCCTACTGAAACGCTCTATTTATTGGAATAATGTTATGATTTCATACGGAAGTTTGTGAATCTCACATGACAAAGTTATTGGCTTTATAGACAAGCGTAGTGTTCACCTTTCGCAAGAAATACGTCGCGTAACTAAGAGACTTGTTACAAAGAACACTTTGGCAACTATGCTTTGAGTTGCCATTCATAGCTTTTATTCTTTTCAGCACCTAAATACACCGTTGCCTTGCTTCATACCATTTTCTTACCCTTCGGGCAAACTCGCTGCGAAATAATTCATCTATTCTTTCAACTTCTAAGAGAGCGATGTTAAGGAGGATTAAGTATAATCGTCGAAAACGCTCACAAAAGGCAACTGCTATCTAAAATTCATTTTATTTTATTACAAGCTCCAACAAATCTTTGTAAATATTTCATTACAGCTTCCGTCAGTAACTACAGTTACATCTCTGAAGACACTTTCTTTTCGCTAAAAGAAGTAAGACAATAGTTGTTCTGCTCAAAATTGTTTTAAGCAGAGACAACAAGATTTCTATGAAGCCTTCGTAGAGTGTTGCTCGATAAATGCCGGTAGAGGGAAGACACAAAATTATGGCATCTGACTCAGGTGCGTACACTTTTGATCGAAATTTATCTTGGGCGTACATGGAAGGGGAGGGTGTCTCAGTCGTCCTGCCCAAAAACCTGAGCACAGGGTTGTTTTTGTACTTCCCCTAAGTTAAAATTCAGCCCGATCTTAAATGATGATCAAATATCGCACTCCGTAGTGAAAAAATTTACCACTGTGATCCATTAGGACTATCCTAAGCAAATAGCGCACCAGATCATCTTACTTGAGAATAATTTAACCTTCCATTTTTCCATTTTTATACTCGAGCTGAGTTGCCGTGTCAGCTAAAAGTTATCATCCGTTCACTGATTCAGCAAGTTACAGCGTGTCCAAAAACGATCGAATTTCTGCATGAAGGGAAGCCTCAATGACGTTGAGTAGTTACTAATTGACGTCCACCCGAGCGTAGCTATACAGTTACGCTATGTAAGGAAAGCTCTACAGCTTTCTCAGAAGCTTCATAGTTAAAGAAAAATTCGTCCTGGTCCGGAGTTCGAACTCGGGACCACCGCCTGAGTGTTCACTAGATATTAACATGCAATAGGTATATGATGCATAAATTGCTTCTGGCTGATGGAAGCCTGCCAAAGTATAACAACGCAAGGCTTCTCCTGTGCTCGCTTATCATTTTTTTAGCTTAATACATCTACTGTCAAAATCCCGCGTGAATGACAGGAACAGGTACCTGATAAAACAATCCGCATGCCTAAGATTCGGAAATCGGTAAAAAGCAGGAGGCAAAAAGCAAGAGAAAAGAAGTAATGACTGAAATAAATCAGAAATGGCACCTCAGTTAACCTTCAGAGTGTTAAGCGGTAGCGTTCCTTGTCCATCCATGGGTCAAAATGAACATATGTTGAATTGGACCACTTCATGAACTAGTTTTGTTTTTTGTTTTAGTTTTGTTTTAGTACTATTTTGACGCAGCACCTATACCAAATTTTGCACCGCACGGGAAGTTTAACGCCATCGCGTAAACATAGATGGCTGTAATTGAAGCAGATGGCGGGGTGATTTGTGATCACTTTTGCTGCCTTCTGATATTCCATATCCTGAATTAGTCATCCATCTCCCCTCAAGCAAGGCTGTTGAGACGCGGCCTTTGACCGTTTTACCATTTCAGACAGTGGCTATAGCACGCCAAACAGTTGAGAACATTTGGCGTTGGATGCGAGAAATACCAAAACCAGACCTTTGACACGCCTGCTTTAAAGGGCCGTCTCAAATACGAGTCTGAATTAGTCACAGCAGTGGAGAAAATATAAAATATGGAGCCCCTTCTCCCCCGAGATTATGTCAGAAATGATGGGGATAACAGGACGAATTTTGTTTCAATCGCTAATTAATTTGCGACAGTTCCATCGTTTTTTGTTGTTTTCTTTGGCCGTCCTCACCAAAAACGTATCGGTATCAGTTGCAGCTGCACCAGTACAGAACAAATGTATTTAGTGTATGCAAAGAAACACGCAACCGATAACGTAACTTCCGTAAAATAAATAGAACCTCCAGTATGATTCAGAGAGAGCTCCATTGGTTAGTGGCTCGCTGGAAAAATGACGCGTAATTTGGAGAAAACAATCGTGAATGCTGGCTATGCAAATCATAACGACGAGTTCAGCCATGGAAAAGCCGCCCATTGAAAGTTATTCAACTCAGCTCTGCATATTTCGGCCGGCAATTGTATTTTTCTTCTAATCTTGCACCCATATAGCCACTGTGATTAGGGGTACTGCAGAAGTCTGCCCAAACGCTGGGAATTTCGCTTGTTTTTAACTGGCGTAATGTTGAAGTGATCTCTCCTCGATTCTCGCACTATACCTTGCAGGTACAAATTATACTATTTCTTTGGTCGTTTTCGTTTCCTTTATTTCACTTTATTCGGGGCCCCGTAGGTAAACGTAAGCATCTACAAGAATAACTGTTCTTGTTCCCGAAGAGGTGTTTTTCATCTGCAATATAACGATAAAGGTAACGCATGCTGGGTGCTGTTGTTTTGTGCTGTATATTAGCACATGTGTTCTAAGAAGAAAATGCCACGGCCTCTCAAGGAAAACAACCATTGCGTTAAGAGGAGAAAAAGAGAAACATGTTGTGCACGTACGTCACTGTCTCTACCAAAGCACAGCCACCGTTCGTGTAACTTCAACAGGCTGACAAATAAGCGCGTCCGTCTTGCGATAAGCGCGATGCGAATCCTCCGAGCATTTTAGCAGATGGTAGCCACCGTTTTGTCGCAGCTTGTCAAAACGAGACAGGTCTCGCCTACCAACGCAACAAAAGAAGCGAAAAAAAAAAAAACTTGAGCCACAGAAAGGGAGCGTTGAAGCGGCAGAAGACGCTCTCGACCAGCCCGAAGAACGTGTCGCCACACTTCACCAGGCGCGTGCGTCATCCGTCGGTGCACAATTTGTTGTTCCTTTGCTGCTTATTTCTCAGCAGCAGCGCTGCTACCACTGCTTTCTCCCGTTACGCGCTCTCATAACTGTCGTCTGCCGCCGGCTGTCAGAGCAGCAGACGGGGCGGAACGAGCGTGTCACACCTCCGCGCAGCGCAGCCGTCTGTTCCGCATCTGCCCGCTGACGTCACGTGCCACCATGTGCCGTGTCGTCGCCGTGCCCCCTTTTTGAATCGTGAGCCGGCCGCGAGACTTGCGTGATGGCAGGCCTACGTGGGTATCGAAATCAGGCACATTTATTGCTTCGAAATTGTACGTGCACCTAGACGACGCCTGTGGAGAATCACGTGAGTTCATCAGTCCTGGGTGAACGAGGCACTACAATGCACTCAGCAGGTGGTTAGATGGATGGATGAATTTTTGTTAATTGGAGCAAATTTCTCATTACAGTCCTCTAAATCGCCGCCGAAAGGCTGCAAAGGCAGGGTAGAGAACATTCTCAGGAATTTTGCTGATGTAGGAAATTACCAAGGCGCTATGCTTTCTTCGTATATAAAGTTTCTGGGAAAGCTGCATAGCTTGCCTATGCAGCCGCAAGGCTGCGCTTCGGTGAATGCTAATGAGAAATTACTCCCCAATTTCGGATCCATTCCACCTCGAAGGATCCCCAAAACATTGCACCCAAGGTAAATGGAAGCGCACCTGTATGCATATGGATCCGCTCTGTAATTAAAATGAGGCATCTCTCGCGGAAAGCGGAGGCTTCTAAAGGCAAACTGAAAAACATCAAAATAAAAATGAAACACATGAAACACCCGTGCTGTCATGACTGGCGATAGTACAAGTAGATTTCGTTTGTTGACGCCACTCTTCGGCGAGACCGCAGAGCGGCTATGTACGCTTCGTCGGTACACGTTTCAAAGCAGCTTACTTCGCTCTATGTACACTCATGTCAGGAGTTCATTTCGACTGGCGAGAAGATTTTCGTATCATATTTCTCTCTGTCATAACTGCTCCTTTTCTGCCTTAATAACGTCGACGTACACACCACTAGCCGCAGGGTCATTTTCTATTGCGAACAGTAAGATGACAGAGCTGACTATAGTGTTCTTTTAAAAGCATCGCTTTTGAAATAAGGTCGCGGGAAGCAGGTTCGGCAAATTGTGTTTCGTGTTTAATTTACAATGATTTAAAAAATTTGTTTTAGTGCCACATTGGGCTGCGCAAAACTTGCGGGATTTTTTTATTAGCCATTATTGAGACTTCATTTTCGACACCTCCAGGCTATATTGTTCACGTATAGCCTCCCTTGCCACCGCAGTTATGAACCATAGCTCCGTACACATCGCACTTGTTTCATTTGCAGCTTTCGTGTTTCTTTTGTATGCTGTCGGGCATCCTCACGCCAAGCGATTATTTACGGGTCGTCGACGCAGCTTCTGGCAGTCTTCGAAGATGCCGCGCACTGTATGCGCGCTCACCGTCCTCTTCTCCATGCATGGCACATCTGACTAGCAAGCGCACATGCTCAGTCTGATATGCTGAGTTGCGCAGTTAATCACGTGATCATACTGAGTCAGACGCGATGAAGGGGTCTTGGCGCAGTGGAAGGGATCGGCGATCGGTTTGCGCAAGGGCAGTGAGGCGGCATAACGAGGCACGAGTCGGCGCAGCGGCGGAACATTTGTGGAGCGCCGCAACTGCTTGCCATGATTACAGCGCATGCGCTGTTGCCGTCTATGACGGGCACGGCGACACTTGCACCTACTAAACTAGTTCAGCTTTCGCTACAAAAAAGCGAGCAGTCCACAGGCGTAAGAAAGTAAAGACAAGACTAATGGGGACCTGAGCTGCAAGTTTTAACCAGAGGTTAACGATATGACTAAAGAGCGCTGAATAAATTCTATATCTGTTCTTACGACGACATATTTAAGGCAACGTTTTACTGACCTGGACGCCGTCAGTGCCATAATATGTCTAAACATACGAGTGCCTGTCTACTGTCCAAACACAAATGATAACCATAGATATCGGTTACTGGGCGCCCTCAATAATTGTTTTCGTGCCCTATGTGGTCATGCTGTCGTGGCGTGCCTTGCAATGGGCACTGTTACTATGGTGTGATACTGGCGCCATCCCTGCGAATCTGGGCAATTTTAGAATTTCATCATTGGGGATGTTCACCACGTGCTTCGCACCTCTGGCATGCCGCCTTTGACAGAATTCGGAGACTTGACCTCTGTCCAGAGTTCGACCAGCGCATTGACTAGAGTAGGTCAGCTCTGCATGTCCATGCTCTAAATTCCTTTACTGGTGAGCCTTAGTAGACATCACATTATTTGCTTGTTTGTTTATTTCTTTGTTTGTTTGCTTGTTTGTTTATTTGTTTGTTTGTTTGTTTGTTTGTTTGTTTGTTTGTTTGTTTGTTTGTTTGTTTGTTTGTTTGTTTGTTTGTTTGTTTGTTTGTTTGTTTGTTTGTTTGTGAGGTTTAAAGTCCAAAGTAACCGAGGCTATGAGAGACGCCAAACATCACTTTTTCACGGTTCGTCTGGAAGATGCGATGTACGATACAGCGTTTCCCGATAACCGTCCCTTTCAAAACTGTGACACTTAACCATGCGCTTGACTATACTGCCTTTCTACCGTCCCCCCTTTTCTCTCCAAATGGTTCCAGAAATTAGTGACGATTATAAAGTTGCATTATCATTCATTTCGTCGTAATTGCCTCCTCCAGCAGGGCCTGAATATTAAGCGCCGCTGCAGCGTCTGCAATTTTTCCCCCAAATTGTTTCGAGGCCCACCTAACAAACGTAGGTGTAGCAGTTTCTTCGAATATCGCTTCACCGCACGTTCCTCCGGAAGAGCTGTCAAAATCGCCGTTTATCCCCTGAGTCGTGCGCAAAGCTCTGCTTATGAGGGTTGTGGAAATGTTCTGTAACTTATGACCTGGTCATTCAACGGGAAACCTCTGCACGGCGATAAGACGGCGATAAGACGCAGTTAATAAGTGTTGTCGCTATCGTTGTCGAAATACGGTACTGTATGACGTACATGCGGCGATATGGGCTCTTTGTTCCATTCCTCCGTATCTATATATACTACGGTTCTACACTCGCAGTATTTCGGATGATATAGAAGTCTCCACGGAACACTCTGAAAGTGCTTGCTCTACCATAAACGTCGCAGCGCATTTGCCTTGACAGCTCTCTGCCGAGGTTGAGGTATGGGAAATGCTTTTGTGGACATTATTTTTAGAGCGCAGCGCTTTGGCGCCCGTTTCTGGGTTTCGCGTCGGCGTCGGCCTCGTAACCAACTCCGCACCCCTTTCACCCCCCCCCCCCCAGCTCAGCCCCCTCTTCCTGCGTGGCGCCAACCGCGCGTATTATCTGATTACTGCGCGCGCTCCCCTGTTTGCCGCTGCTTATACCCCCCTCCCCCTTTCTTCCTGCGTGGCGGCGAGGGTGCTCTCCGGTTGCCGAAACGCCGGCCCGCTATCAGCGGATCACAGTGCGTGCATCCCAGGCCGAAACGCAGTCACGTTCTGTTCAATCGCTAGCGGTCTCAGCGGCATCAGTCAGTCGCTGCTATCTGTTCGTCGCGCAACGTTCCTATGGGCCCACGCGCTGCCACCTGCAACCTCCCGATAACTTAATTGCTGTATTTATTCCTCCGACCACAAAGTTTCTTTCATGACAACTAAGAACTGAGTGTTTATTGAAGAAATACGTGTAAAAAAGTAATAAATTTGTCTGTAATTGTACATACGTGTCTTGCTCGAAATATTTGCCTCAATCTATCGAAAAGGTGAAACAGCTTATGAGCTGCGCTAAAATTTCGCGTTTGGAAGTAACGTAATCGTCTGCAACTTTTTTTACTTCCTTGTTTTCCTGCTTCTTAAGCTTTAGTGTCGCAAATGAGACGGACTCTAACTAATGCACCTTTACGTTAGCGCTCATGGGTGAACTGGTAATAATTGGCCCGGAGTCAGGCAAGACACTGCGCCAGAACGTAATATAGAATATGCAGCGTCTATAAATAGTAAGAGGGACAACACCGGGTGTTGTGGAGCCTATGACGAACCGCATCAATATTTTCTTATCATCCATTCATCCTTAAAAGGCACCCTACCATTACTGCGGGTAAGAATCTAGATGAATATCTACTATGCCAGTATACGTAACGACCAACTCAGTCTTCACTTTATCGACGAAACTACACCATGTCTTTGTCACCTAAAGCGTGACTATATATCTCGGTTCGTTTGATTGCCAACGGTGAGCCCACGTGCTCATCAAATGTATATTGATTTGGTCTCTCACCGCATTTTGTCGTTCCGGCCTCAATGGCTACTCTTCCATTTGGCAGTGCTGCGGACGCTGAGCTTCGGTTTCACCAACTCTGCACAACACGACTGAACCTTTTTCGCAGCAATTTGCAACCACAGTATAGGTTAACGCATACCTTTCTCCCCCAACAACGCAACCTCGTAGCTGAGTTTGGTTCTGTGGACGGCTCGCAAAGCGACAAGGACCAGGGAGGAACATGAAAGCAACATGACAGGCGCCTGTTAGGAAGGCGTGTTCCTCCTTGGTCGTTGCCGTCCCTTTCGCGCCATCCACAGAACCAACCTCAGTGGCTAACGAACTAGTCAAAACCAAAGAATGCCTACTTTTAGCAAGTACCTGGATCCTGAAATTTATCAACGTGTCACGTTGTCGGATAGTAAGCGGCTCAAACAAAGCAACTAGCGAAACACTGTTTAAACCCTGCTTTTGCGGTAAGCCTGGTTGTTACTCTTTTCGGCTGAGCTATCAGGGCTGATTCTTGTCCTCGTATGCGACGGCAAGGCCTTTTCAACTAGTCTGTTGTGAACCTCCAAACAGGGCCCATGCATAAAGCTGCGAAGCTCTGATGGACCAAATTTTTGGCCTGACGAAGCTGTTGTAAAATCAATGGCATTTAAGAAAATTTCCCAAACGCACTTTCAGACAAACACATGCCTGTCAACACCTGATTGCTAAGACATATGGGAAGCTACAGTTCACCAATCTCCTGACATTGGCAGGTGGATATGGCGGGAGTGCTATTGAAAGTTTCGTATCGAAGAATATTTAAAAATTGTATACAATGCAAAAAGGGCTTCCAAATATATCTATCGTCGTACCAGCTGAAGCAATCGTGAGCGCGCGCGAGCCATTCTGCTCTGGCGGTAATGCGAGACTCGTGCCCTTAGTCTTAGCTTCGTCGCACGCACACACATACGACCATGTGCAGGGAGGCGGGAAGCTGCCTAGGCGCAGCGTGCCAATAACAGGAAGCTCCACCGGGGGAGGCAAAACACAAAAATAGCCCGGGAGCAGCGGGAGGCAGCGCCATAATGGCGGGCTTCCCGTCGTTACGGGAACAAACCCGTTCGGCTAATCCGCCAAGAGCCTTGCCCCATTACGCGGACGCGCGGAGGCAAGCTGCCCGTTTCGGCGTTGAGCTCCGCTCACTCCGTCTCTTCGTGATTAGGTGCAGCACTCTCAAGGGCCGAGGTCGTAATGGGGCTTCAAGTCTTACTGGTTCGCGCTATAAAGCAGTCCCATCAAGGTGCACCTCAACGTACACGCACGTGCACTGGAAACTGCGTATACAGTATCGATTTACTGATCGTTTTGAAAAAAGGTTGCAAGTATTCGGAGCATTTCTGCCGGCCACGTTTAAGATTTAGCACTGACCCAGTATAATTTAGGAAGGATGGGGCAATTTCACGCAGGAAGAAGTTATACTGTATCTGCAAATTTTGAGTAGACAACTGTTATGTGAGTGCGAACCAATTCGTATACTACGACATCGAAAGATGCTAAAAGAATGTCGTCTCTTCATCAACCACTAATTGCCGAGATTCAGGTGGCTGAAGATTTCAGTGCACTGTGCATGAAGAACGGGTACAACACAACGCAGTCCATACATCAATTCGATTTGCTGTCGCTTTTAAATTTCAAATTTATAAGTCGACACAAAACTTCTCAGTCGACGCAAAACGTCTGTGCACGAATGCGCGCAGCGCTTGATGGAGCACCAGCACACAGTGGTTCAGTGGGTTTGGTTCGCTTATTTTACGGCCCTTGTATGCAATGTCACCAGTAATGCACGCATTTAGTAGGACGGCGTCTACGTGCTTAGGGCTCAGTAAAATTAGGCGGTGCATTGATTTTCATGTTTTTTTTTTCTTTGCCATAAAGGAAGAGGGCAACGTCCTAGACTTGTTTCAGGGTTGCGCCCGCCTTGAGCTTGCAGTAATTTCCCTGAAGGCAGCAACTCTCGTTGCATGTACGTGTGCATGTGTACTTGTACGTGTACAGTCCCAGTCGGAAAAAACTACAGAAAATTTTCTGATGTTACGACAGAATTTCTGTGCGGTTTTTGACGGGAAACCTGTTGTGACAACAGAGCATTCTGTAGTAACATCAGAAATTTCTGTAGTTACGACAGAAATGTACTACAGACAACAGAAATATACTACAGAAAAACTACAGAACTACAGAAAAATCTGATGGTTACGACAGAACTACAGGATATTTTGTCGTACATTTGACACAGTTCTGTAGTTCTTTTTTTTTCGACTGGGGTGTACAGATTTATGACATTTTATTTCTGCGTTTCTCTTACAGGCGGAAGTACTTTCACAGAAGTCAAAAACTGCGCAAACACGTTTTCTGATCTCATCATTATATGTCCCTCGTTCAAAGCATACTCCACCAAAACTGCTCGGTAGCTTATCGTTTTGCTTCACGCACGTTTTAAAACTTTTGCTTTGCCCCGGGATCTAAGTTGACGGAAAGGAGTTGCTCAGACGTTCGCACATCGTACTGTGTAAGCGTGTCGAATTAGCACATTTAATCGTTAATCACCGCACCCCACGTGCGCGTTGCATACTTAATCGTGTCTGCGGTAATACATGGTAACTCCAATACATCTCACTCGTTTTTCTTACACAAAGTGAAAGATACAAACACCGGGGCGATGGGTTTCACAACTGCACTCGTCTCAGGCACATGCGTGTGAACAACGCGCGTCTAGAAGCTGGACCCTAACTCTCGTAACTTCTCCACCTGGAATAATTTATTGGTTTTACCAAGTGCGACCTATTTCACATATATCACAGTCACGCTCAAACCATAGCATCTAGGCTGGGATGGATGGATGGAATATAGGAGCGCCCCTTTGAAACGGGGTGGTAGAAGTAGCTGTCATGCTCATTTTTCTTCCTGTATCTTAATTATTGTTCTAGATTGGTTACCTATACCATCGTTCTATTTATTAATTTTTTATTTCTACATTGCTAACATTATGTCACTTTTTCTGCTTTTAAGCCACCAATCTTCCAGTCGTCTTTTTCTAGCTTCCACCGCAGGGTTATTCACCCGGCCACTGGTATCTCTAAACCCCAGAGTTTCAGGAACGGTGACAGCGCCTGCATCGACTTCCGGGTGGATACCATTACATTCGAGTCTAATATGGTCAATTGTTTCACTAGAATTACCACATAGAGCACATGCGTCCCTTCATTGTTAAATTTCTTTTTGTAGCTGCGTGTTTTAAGGCTCTAGCTTCAAAACCTAGGGCACTGCCCATTGGGTTATCAAAAGAAGCTTCCTTCCTGATCGGCGTTTTCCACTTTCGGTATAATTGCACACACCATTTATTTTCTATCGAATTTATCCAATTGCTTAACCTGTTGCTTAACGCTCTTTATTTCTTCGTCCTTGTGACCAGCATATTTTCTGGTTAGTTTTGTAATTCGTTTCCTCCATTGGGAGTCAACGCTTTTGATGTATAGGTATTTAAATACTTTAGCTATCCATCTTTTACTGTCCAATTCTCCATACGCCTAGCAGCTTCACCAAGCGGCGACATCTTACACCAGAAACTTTGGTGGTACTGTTAGTTACGCATTCGCCTATTCGTACGCATTTACTATTCCGAATGCTTTCGGCGAAAGGCGTCTCGACTCGCCCTGGCATCGGAGCTCCTATTTGTTTTTCGAGACGTTGCCACAGCAGTTAGGACACCACCAGCGTCTAGTTGGGACGTGAAACTAAAGTTTAATCTGCATATGTTGTCTTGAAGTACAGTCTACGCGCGTCTCCGAATGTGCAGAACGTGAGCACTGCGACCTTTCGGGGCGAGAGTTCTGTTTACGTGTGGGAAAAAGCGCTGGAAAGCCCGCCTGACCACACAAACTGTCTTGGCTCAGACTTTAGCGAGTCTTTGCTTTCTAGATAACTCTATCCCCCGACTTTGCCGGGCACATTCGTATGCAGTTCTTCGTTGTTATGCATCGACCGCGTCGAGACTCTTTCGCAACGAGTTCGTCGAATTTACGGGAGGGGACGAATGTTCGCTGTTCCACAAAAAAAGGTCTCTTGCGAAACGTCGAGGTATTTTTCGAAGCATTTAAAAAGTGTTTTATTGCCCTTACGTTTAATAAGTTTGATTTTTTCATTTTTTGTTGTTATCTGATTGGGCTCGGAGTAAGTCGAGAAGCCTATATCCTGGAACGAACAAATATTCGGCATTGTTACTTCTTTCTCTGCCTTCACCTTTTATAGAACTTCGACCGCTTCTTGTGTGGGAACGCATTTGGGAAAACATTCACCGACGAGGCGGAAAACGAGAAATTTCTCGCTAGTCTGAGTATGCCAAAGTTTATAAGACGCTCAGCACGAAGGATGCAAGGGGAATCAAGAAACAACAAAAAATGGCTGAAAGTATATGAAACAGTGGGCTGAAACACACCGATGTCGTCATCAGAATCACGGTCAAACAGAATAAAACCAACTCGTGATAGAGACACAAATATAAAAGAGCCAATGTAAGCAAAACAGTTTGCCGATATGGGGCGTGCACAGATAGCGCTTTCACCTCCCGAACGCAAGGACCTACGGTTGGGATTAGGAGGAAGTTCTGGGACGGCGCGCTCCGCCGACTCCCAATCTCGCAGGGGGAAAGATTTCGCCCGACTCTCGAGGTGCTGCCGTATATGTAGGCGCACATTGCTACGGTGCTGTGAGCCGACTGTCGGAGAAGTCTCCATTTTTCTTGACTGTTTCCAGGAGCTCTGTGGTGCGTGCTTTGGGGCGTAAATGGCCCGCTACAAAAAGAAAAAATAAAGGGAGCCATTCACGGACACTTTGTTTGCGTTTGGGATCGTTTGATTTTGCTTCCCGTGCAGATAATTGCAATGGGTACATGTGTCTGCAGTGAAGGGGAAACAGCTCGTTAGGTTCCTTACGTCCTTTCGGAACCATCGAAGCTGTGTCCTTTTGTACGGCTCAAATCAAAGATCGAGGCCTCTTTTGTGTTCATTAGCGCAGTGTTTTCAGGTGCCTCTGGGTGGCCTCCGCACTAAAGGACGCTTGCCATTACCCTATGCTGTCATATAGTCTACGGGCAAAGTGAAGTGCTGCAGGATCGAATCTGTAGGTATGACACGCCGTTGGCTATGCATGATGATATGGTGTGTAATCGAAGTAACGGCAATAGAAACTTGCTGTGCAGAAATCGATATAACTCAATAAGCGCGTTATCGACCGATCCTCCATAATTCTAATCCAGCACTTCCTCGCTAATCTGAAGCTCTCCGATAACGGCCGATCTGCTGGAGCCCAGTGTCTGAGGGGAAGATCTGTAAACTGTGCTATTCGCTGCCACCGAGTCACCTTGCCTGTGTCAGGAATATATAAACAGCACGAAGAAGGAGTAGTGAAAACAAGCCAACATCACACACTTCTCACTTCCTTGCACCGCCTCCGAGAGGTATTCATCTTTTATCCCACGACACTGTATAAAAGGTTCTATTTAACAGATCTCTGTGCACTTGCGTAGCAATTAACTTAGGCAACAGTTCGCACACAAAGAACACGGTATAATATTCCGTATTCGTCGATATTAGGGAATCATTTAGTATAGCATTGAAAAAAAAATCACACATGATTAAGGTGATTGTTTTGCAATGCATGTGTTGGTTCAGGAGTGCGTGGCGCGAGTCCAGTTAACACAGCTTGGCATGGTGTAGACCATGTTCACTCTCCAGGACCAATCCAGCAATGACAGTATGACATGCCGTTACCATTTCAACTCTCCCTACCACTCGATTTCGTTTGGCCTACTGTGGTTTCCTATACTCGTCTCCCGTAGTCCCCCTGCCCTCTCTTTTCCCAACTTCGTTCTCTTCTGACCTGAAAGAGGAGGTTCCCTCCCTCAACTTTGTACCTTGATACCAGAGCCTTCAAAAGGAAACAAAAACACCTGACACTTTTAAGATAAGAGGCTTTCCAGTGCTGACGCAATGTAATCGTTATAACTCGAAAACTGTCCCATCTCGTGGTAAAGTGCTCGATGATTGATTCACCACTAACAAGGCTAATATTCCATTACTGTTTGGCCCGCATGAGCGAAGTTGTACTAAGGGAAGTAAAGTGATTTATTATCTTGCAGTCAGCAATCGCAGTTTTAGAAAGCGCAATTTTCAAGCCTGGTACTCGCTGATTATCTTAACGGCTTTGAACTTTTTATTCAGGAGCCAACAACATGAAAGGGGCACTCAAGCACGATAAATGAATGTCAGCACTGCCAGTATATGTGAAGAGGATTTGGAGGAAATAAGGCGCCAAAAACTCTCTTTTGGGAAGTTTGCTTTCGAGTTGATTAAACCAGCAACAACTTTAGCAAAGTAGAGTTCTGGGCTAGTTGGTTCTGGGACATGATTACCGGGAGGCTTAGCTCATGCATACTGCTCTCAGCAGGCCTCGGTACGCTGTGACTATATCAGCTTATTCAGTAATATATTCTTTCTTAACTGCTCAAATATTTTGTTTTTCCTTCCGCGGTGTTTACCGCTTGGAGATGGTACATCGAGTTAGCTAATGCTAGAATCGATGGGATCATAACGTTCCACCTGCTGTGAAAATGAGGGTGCGAAAGAAAGTACGGCACGGTGAGAGAAAAATACGAGGAAAGCAAAAAGCCGCGAACTAACCGCACCTGACAGTCAAGTAGCACGTAGCAGCAGCAGGAGCGACGCCGTTTAGCGCACCGGCAACAGGTGCGACTACAGCGTGGCGTGCAGCCGAGCGCGCTGCTGGGGAGAGCGTTTATAAATGTCAACCCCATCTCCGGAGCAGCGCCGCGGCACCAAAAGAAGCGAGGACCGCTTTGCACTAAGCCTATCAGCCAGGCATCACCGCCATCTTGCACCTCGTTGCCCTCCGGTCACTGGCTCTCCTCGGCTGTCCAAGTGCTGCTGTTAATCCCACTTAGAACACTTCCTCTGCCGCCTGAACTTCGCCTCTGGCTAGGCTAGTTCGGTGGAGCAGCGGAAAATTTCCTTTCGTCGCCATTTTAAGCAAGCCGAGATGCTTCCGATCTGAAGCGGGGTTATGAGGCAGTTAGGCAGCACGGGTGGTATCTTGCTGTCTCGGACCTTGGTGTTGTTTGAAACGTCACTCTAGATAAAAGTGGTTAACTTCTCTAGCATACGCACTCGGCTTCGAGGTCACGTGAGGTCTTATAAATAATGTCCGACGTTTGTACCTGACCATATAATCAATGAATGGACTGCTGATTGAGACTGTGATGGACGAACATCTGAAGCAAGTGAGGAGGTGTCGACACGCTGAGGCCGATTTTCCACGACTGGCGGCGTGTTTCACCTGTAAAAACTACGCTAAATGTTGCATTAATGTGGGTTGCTTTAGTACACTGGTAAAAGGTTTTTGCGTTCTCGAGACGTTCGCACGCTGCTTAACAAAGGGACGAGGACACACAGACACACCGCATTCAAGGAGGATCGCTCCGTGTCGTCCCTCTTCCCTTGTGCAGTTCGTGAACATATTAAGTAGTCAGAAGCTACCATTACCATAATGATACAATCAAGGCTATACGAAACACGCTGTAGCATAGGGTTGTGAATCAATTTCAGTTTTGTTAGCCATTCAACAGTAAACATAGAATTTCTCTTGCGGCCCGGCCCGTCTTGGAACAAGGGGAATACTAGCTTGACACCAGTGACATAAGTATCAGCGGCAATTTTTTTAGTTCTTCTGTTGCATTTTATTCACGGGTTGCGTTCTGAGTCCCTTCGCTAAAGGCAAAAGGGCCTTTCCGGATCTAAAGTGGCGAGATTAGGATGTTTTAAATGTCTTAATTACGCCACTACCTGTTCATTGCGTTCAGCGAGACTAGTATAGTCGCCGGATGAATTCTTTGCATGGTGACCAATGGGCCGATTGGTTGCGCCTGCATGAAGTTTGTGGTGAATCGGCACCTAGTGGCAAGGATATTTCAATTTGACTCACAATTGTGCCTCCAGCTATCGTACTCGAAAAGAGAAAAATAGCGACCTTTTTTAACGCGATATGTTACAAGCTTGGAAACCGTCCACCTTTGGAAGGGGGATGCAGCATTTCAAACGGAAAGGTTATGAACGGCTGTTAGGAATGTTTGCAACAGGGCAGAGGTCGCACTACGTTGTAAATAAGCATGGAGAACCGTGGCTTACTACTTAATCTCGGATGATAGAGAGTCTCGCGTTCTCGTTGGCTTAACCAAAATGAAAAAAGACGAATGTCGACTCGCGTTTGGCCAAACGCTGTACTTCAAGCTCTTGCAGGATTCTGTTATGTATGTACAGTTTTTGTCAAAAGTTTAGAGGATAGAGAATCTGCTTTTAAGCCACTTCTTGCGGCTTGTAACGCATTTCCAGAGTTCCGAATCTCTTCATGGTAAAGAGAATTTCTGTCCTATACCTCTCCAAAAACAAGGACCTCCACTAATGCTAAGTCAGCGCCACTACACGGCACAGACGTAGATCCCTGTGCTCTACAGTTTTGACAAATGCTGTACATGGCGAAGGTATGTGGATAGTTGAATGCCAATATTATGATGCCTGGACACATGGTTTAATGTTTTGTCACAGTCCGAGGGGGGACATGAACGTGGTGCACAGTTTGCTTGTTGCTATGGCGGAGACTCTTGAGAGTTCCTTGGACTGCCAGAAGATCAAATCAGTCGATATTGTCGACCATAAACCCTGACTGCTCATTGGAGGGTCAAATTCTAAAGTTAAAGCTCAGCTACTTTGGTCATCTGATGAGAAGAGAGAAGTCGCTGGAGAAAGATTTGATGTTGGAAAAGGTTGAGGGTCGCCGGAGAAGGGGTAGGCAGCGAACGTGATGGTTAGATGGCATCCTCGAGGCGCTGCAGATGAAGTTATGTGATGTTAGGAAGATAGTGAGAGACCAGAAAGCGTGGCGTGATATGGTCCATAGGGTCACGAAGAGCCGGACATGACTGAACGACTGAACTGAACTGATGGAGGACACCTATTTAGGCGCACCATCATGCAGCCCCGGTATGAATGTTCCCAAATGTGATTCAGGGTGTGATAGAGGCTGTGGGTACCGCAAAGTAAAGGGGAAGAAATTCGAATAGAGAGCCGAACAAACCCTAAGCATTATCGTAGTATGATAGAAAACTTTTTTTTCTCACAACGTAGGTCCGGTACTTGCGCTGTCCATCTCTCACGAAACTATTTTCGTGCTCTGTGTGGAGGAAGTCTTCACGCATGAAATATCTGCATCGATATATCCAGAGCACTTACATTGCTGTGATGTAAACACTCAAGAACCTCCAAACACTGTCGCTGCCAATGTTGTATTGAAATGACAATAAAATAGTACTAGTTGCAGCATTGTAATTAACTTTTACTCGTTACGGCCTTCTCTCAAAATGATTGATATCCGAGGCAGCGTCTGAAAGACGACATCAAAAACTCGTAAGCTCGCCCCAGTCCTCTAATCCGAGGGCACGTGGTGGTATTTGAAAACTGTCTACCGATTCAACGCGATCTGATCTTCTGCGCAAAGTTCTGGCGTTTTAAGTGATGTAAGCGTCGGTAATTAGTGTTCACAGCGCTTGCAAAAGTACCTGAAAAGGTCATAACTGGATGTTGTGCCTCGAGTCCTGAATCACATTGATGTCACGCTTGTGTACTCGTTCAACATGCCGCATCATGAGGGTTCGAAGCACGAGCGAACTAATCCAAGTGTCGTGTTTCGACGCAGACTATAGGCATGGAGTGTCGAACTCAAGCTCTTGTTGCCATCTGCATGATTTCAAATTCGGTTAATTTAACTTTTCATAGTGCGCTGGGAAGGAGAGTTTTACGGAGACTAATTTAGCGACATTCATCGCCGTTATGCGCGCAGACAGCAATCAATGTTAACTAATGGGTGTTTGTCGTAGCGAACGACCAAATCTGGCTCTTCGGGGACAAGTTCTGGCATTACAGTCCCTGGCAGGGAACCCATGGCACTTCAGCCGCTTACTGACGATACGGCAGCGAAGAGCCCTTATCGCGACCTCAGCGTCCTGGCCCGAGCAACTTCACGGTAATGACGTCCTCACTGCCGCGTTTGCGCAAACTGTGCTCCGCTACTGTTGTCGTTAAGAAAATTTGAAGGGAGCTTCAACGGAACTACTTCTAATGGTTCTCTCCTCTCCGGTAACCTCAATGCCCTCCTTTTTCTATCTCTTAGAAACGTTCGCATGTGTGCATTCTTATTGCTTCATTTATTACTACATCGCTCGCGATGTTTTGCAAACACTTTGCTACGCAGCTTTTCGACATCCTGGGAGCACCCTTCAAAATCTCGATACCGATGCTCTCGCTGACGTGAGGGATGATTGTGCAAAGCAATGTTGAGGATCAAGAATACATCTCTTGTGACTGTCGCGCCAGACCTGTGCAGTGACCTCCACTAGAACTTGACCTAGGCTTCAGTTCTCTTGACGGTGGTGACACGCGAGTTTTGTCCAACGCTGCAGACATGTACTTATCAAGCTTACGTGTCATCGCTACGTGACCGCATATTTAAATCAGCGAACCACTTTTGGGAACCGCTCGTTTGCTAATGCATTCCATAACGCCACTTCATCAGAAAAATAATCGCAGTTGCTCCGGTTTACTCAATTTAATCTAGAGAACAGGTTGCGTACTAAGGCAGGCAAAGGTATGAAATCACACTTCTATTTTAAGCCCGCCGCAGAAGTTGATTGCCTGACAACCTCTCGCTCGTTATATCCCAAATGATATCCTAAGCGCAGAAACAATGCTAACAGCTTTTTCGGCAGAGTGTGAAAACGTGCTTTAAAAGGGAAGTGCAGGCAACCTAACACTTGTGTTCGTGAGAATGCTTTGTTGAAATTTCGAGGCACTCTTTGCACCTACATGCAAGTTCAGTCTTTAATTTGTTGCCTTGTGCTAGCGACCGCGAGCCCACTCCTTCAGCCATGTTTAGTAGCACATATTTCTGTAACATAGTAGTTGTGACTAGCTTGAACAGTGGCTCTCTTTGCACAAATCTATTGGGGTTGAACAAGAAATTAGAGCTTGTGTGAGCGTAGAAACGATGTACTCCCAGGCATTATCCAACCTTATGCATGGCACTTTCGGTAACAGTTCGCAATCTTTTCCCCGCCCTAAGCTTGGCCTGTGTGAGTCAAAGAGGTATCACATTTAATCCATCACTTCAACCCATGCAAGCCCAGCATCAGGTCAATCAAGGCACGGCTTGTACCCATTTGATCAAAGCTAAGTGCCCTGAGACCACCGCTACCGTGCATCTGATGGCACAATCTATCGAGCTTGTTACGGGGCTGATATTAGATGGTATATTAGATGGCTCTTCCTTCAGCGCCCTAATAAGCTGCCTGATATGTTTTGGTCCTTGACGCGCTCTGCCAACACTCTTCGTCGCTTTTCAAACTACTGTTTACTGTTGTCCCTAAGTTGTTCCTACGTCTGAAAAGAGGCTTGTTATATGAACGCAAGTTGCTTCAAACGCAGGAGCTATTTCCACTCCGCAATTAGAGTGCACGTACCGGGTCTTGTGTTAGCGCTCCTTATTCAGGATAAGCGCGGACTGGACGGCAGCCAGCACAGCATCCAGGCGCGAGTGAAATCGACCCACCTTGTCCTGTCATTATATCGGAAATATGCCATCCTCGTGACAGCGACAAGTTGTCAAGCGCTGAATTGCTATCATTGAGTACGCAGCCGCTTCCGGTGACCTTGCTGTTCTGCTTTGAGTTGGCACTGTATTTTAGGTTGCCCTTGAAACGAATGAACAGCGCACACAACGACACAAATAGAAGCAGAGTCAAACAGAGGCGAAGATATGTTCTTGCGCTAACGATTGTAATTATATGCGCGGTGCGTGCTGAAATACCGGATTTTGCAAATAATTGGCATGAAGGAGTGTAAAAAAAAGAACATTTGCACAACGAAGGCGAGCAATAAATAAGCAACCAATTTTGGTTTTTCCTTTACCGCGGGTATGGTTAAGTGTCAAACTGACCTGAATATTTCCGTACCGCTCATGAAAAGAATGCACTCTGGCCCAAGAGAAGTCACTGAAGCTAGTCACACTTACAGGGTATGCAATAAGAACAATGAAATATCGCTTCAAATTTTAGCAGTGCCTACAAAGAGATGTTAGCGATCTTCCGAAGCCTCGCAAGCGCTTTTACTGCAGCATCAACCATATAAGGCAGAATCTCGTGAAGCATTTCATAGCAGGCGTGATAGAAAAAAAAGCATTTCTACCAGTGAGGGTGCACAAAACGGGAGCGGGGAAAATAATAAACAAATATTCGTAGAAGTATAAGGAAATTATTATTTATTCTGGTTCACACACACCAAAGGCTCATCCAAAACATGAGATATTGACTCTAGCGGTAGTATCTGGTGTGTATGTAGCAAGGTGTAAGCACAAGGGCCTACGGCGGTCACCACAACAGCTGGAACCGCGAAAATATTCTGTCACGCATGCAGAGTCTGCTGAACGTGGAATCCTAGAAGAAGAGTATTGCCCCCGAGTTTACAAGTTTCGTTTGCGCGTGGTTGTTGTGTTGTTTTTGTTCTCCGGAAAGTTCCCCTCGCTTGTCCATGGAAAGCGCGCAGCGAAAGCGAAAGTGCCTACGTGCATCAGCGAGGGAAACACAAAGAAGGAGAGGCGGGGGTTGGAAGAAGGACCCTCACTTCGTGTGTGCGCAAGCCGATAACCTCAGCATTGTTGCGCTGGGGCGGAAGGAAGCGATATATGAGCTTGTGGGAAACCCCGATAAGGCCGAGATGGCGCATTGTTTCAGGGGCCTCGCACGTGCTCTGTCCCACGGGCGCCGCAATTATATACTGGGCCTATATACCGTGTTGTGTAAACACACGCTTGGAGCATAGAGCGAATTACGGGTGCGATGCCCTCCTCGCGTGCGCTGCATTGGATAAGGCCACGTCGTCTAAAAAATTTGTAATCTTTTTTATTTTTTTTTTCTAGCGAGTGAAAATTGCAGTGCAAATGGCCTCGCCAAGGAGAAGCAGCCGGCGATTGGGACAAGTGCGCGCGCTAGGCGAGATATAATGAGGAGCGTCGACCGCGTTATATACGTCAGGCAAATTTTATATACTCGCAAGGCGTTTGCTCTTCTGTTGCTATCCAGCCTCCTCGCCTTCCATGCGCTTAAAGGTTTCGCAACCGTCCGGATCGAATTCAGCGCTCGCTGAGAAAGCGGTGGACTGGATGTAGATAAGAAACGAGGAATAAGAGAGAAGGCAGGCGTTCTGATTGGCGTTATTCCAAACGCTTCATCAATTCAAGTTCTACTCTAAGCTGACGAATATTCGCCATGACCGTAGTTATCCTAGTCTTGAAACGTTTTGCATATGATCGGGTTTCAAACTCACAAGTGCGAGATGCCGGGCTAGTCGGTATTCTTACAACAGCGCAAAGAACAGCGTCATGCGTCCATCCATTCTTCTCTGTGTTTCCGTGTTGTTCCTTTTGCTGTTATTTAATATTACAACAACAGTGCTGATGATTTCCTTGGCTAACGAGGATACTTCGCTGTTCGATAGTACTAGATATTTTCCCCTTCCTCGCTCGCTAGCAACTGACTACAGCTGAAACCTTCACTAAGTGTTTGAACTGTTGACAAAAACATAACGGAATTAAGTGCTACTCCGATTTGTAAAACAAAATTCTTCCCCTTAGCCCTAGGCATTGAGTCTTACGTCATTATTACAAAGTGCTTCACAGAGGCTTTTATTTTATGAATTCGATAATAAAATTCGCAACTACCAACTGAGACATCTGCACTGGCAGTCACCAGCAGTCACTACTGACTGCTCCCTGACTTATTTTTTTCCTTTGTCTTCCTTCCGAGTGTGTCAGATTCATTCCCCATGCAGCAATCTAACCCTCGTTACTTTTCGTGTCTCCCGCATTCCATCAAACAACTGTCTGGCTCGCAGGAGGTGGTTGTGCAAACGTGGTTTTGCCAGAGCTGCTTGTAACCGATGAAAAGTGCCCCGACCGTTGGCGACATTACTTGACCTTCATGCTGTAGCTGTTAATTAAGTGTTCCGACTGCTGTGACACTGCCTAGGTAGTTAGATTCCGGAGCTCTAAATCATTTTTTTATAAAAGCGAATACGAAGCAGCAGCAAACTTAGGGCACGCAAAGTGGTTAGCGTGGATACATTATAATTCCATCCACAGGGCCGACAGCGTCAAACCGTGGCACTAGCGTCATTTAGACCGACATCTGTGAAGCCGACGTCGAGAGGGAGTTTAAATATATGCGGAGGTTTCACTGACATTACTACGGATTTACACAATACAGTACGAAGGCCTCTACCATTTAAATCTAGTTAATTATGTCCTTGGTCATATTCTGGCACAGTCTACACTCCTATTTTCTGATATTATCAAGGTTGACGTTAACCGTTCGTGAGTTACTTTGAAATAACAAAAACGACTTTCTACTACTCTTTCAAAGCAAATCTTATCTCTGAGTCCCGTTCACAAAGGTTTCGCAAAAGATAGAGGCGCTTACGCGCCGTCCACACATTTCATCCTCGTACCTCGAAGTAACGGTGTAAGATTATACCTACAACAGTAATCTAGACGAATGAAAGTATGCAGCAGGATTAGGGCAATAGTGAACGCTATGTTCTTTTTTTCGCTATGCTCAGCGCAGCTTCTGCAAATTTTGTTCCAGCCCGGAATGTTTAAGTATTTTTACAACGCTCGCGCTCCTTAGGCAGCTCGCGTACAACAGACACGCTTAGCTAATAAAAGAAAGGTGTTGACGTCATTCGCGTTCCATAGTGTCACGTGGGCGTGTCTAATGCATGTGTACAAGAGAAACTCCAAGCGCCTCATCCATCTCCGCGCTGAACGCCGTAAAGCAAGGCAATCAAACCGGCTATGTAGGCGCGATGCTGATATACGTAGAAAGGTCACGGACATGCTACTCTGCAGTCGTCAGAGTGTAGAAGTACGAGAAGAGTTCCAAAGCACTTTGAGAATGAGAGAAACGAGGGAGAGCCTATCGCTCTCAATTCTCGAGCACAGAAGTTGACACACTATGAGCGATTGGGGCCAAGCTGTTTTTAAACTTTTTGTTTTAATTTGATCAGTATGTCTTTGTGTCCAATGTCATCCAGGTTAGTCGCTTCCAACAGGTCACGCTCACTCCTACTGTCCTTACTTGTGCTCCTCCTTTCGCTAGGATTTTCCTCTGCTCCGCTGATGCAGAGAAAAGAGAATACCACATCACTAGCGACTTACCACGGGAAACGTGTGAAGTGATTATTTTTCCGAGGCGGCGCTCCTAACGGGCCATTTCCCATTGTGCCAACAGCTCATGCTTTGCCGTTTAGTTACCATTTACTATCAGTAGTGCCACATCGCGACAAGCAACAAAGTCATCAAGAGGATTGCCACATAGAGGCCAGCAGCATGCCTTGCATTGCATAGAGAAAGCGCTGCTTCAGGATATGCTATTGACGAATACATTTGTTAATTTTATTGGCTCATGCACCTTCATTTCGACCCCAGGGCATTACCGTACGTAGTGGGATGCGGTACAGAATAAAAGATGGGGTCAGAGAACAAAATATTACTGAACTCCAACCAAACATTACAAGCACGGACTAATTTCGTGTGGTTTGTTGTCACCTTCCACACTTACCCCTCACCCGTCCTTCGCGATGCGCTGGACCGTTCGTTAGATTACCCTGGCTGCTGAGGAAATTCTTGAATTTGAGTTTTTCAAACAAACATAGAAACGACGTGGAAATTTGAAATGCACAAATTATCTCGGAACAGATATGGCTGCAATCTCTGACAGCCCAAACAAGAGGCCCATATCGCTTCTTTTGAGAAATACAAGTGCCAAAGCGTTCGCAATGTTACGCATACGTGATCCTCAGCCTTTGTAGCAACATTATTCATGGTATTCAATTTTATTCGTTCGTGTTATCGTTATATGCAATGAATCTTTCTTCATATTTGTTCCAGACACTTTTGTCAGCACTTCTGAGCGTTGTTTCATTTTTCTTTCCAGCTTTTACTCGCAGATTACGCGCAGTCTACAGTGCAAGCATTAATCTAGCTGCCAGTGACTAATCCTCTTTACTACACCCGTACAACGCAACGATGAATCCCGTGCTTCCGATTCAGCATCACGCCGCTGCGCCCCACTGCGGCTTTAAGCGGACAGCCTGGCTGAAAGGCTTCTCTAGCGCTCGGATTGAATTTGCTTTCGCTTATGGCTATCGTGTCAGGTCCAGCTTCGGCTGGCTCATGTAAACAGACGGCTGTTTTCCACGCCCTTCTTTACTCCAGAAAGACGGCTCGAAAAGCAAGCGTTGTGCGCTGTTTATCGGCGTTTTCGACATCCAACCACGAGTATAAATTAGTTTGTGAGCGGAAGCCTAAAAAGCACACATGCTAACTGCTTTCGCGAATGCCACATGACGTTTACGAGTATGCATTTGCATGTGATAAACAGAGAGAAGATGAGGAATGGGAGGTTGTATCTGTTATCGCAAGTGGATGCGTGTTAGGTCTTCAGTCAGGCCTCGCAAGAAAACCAAAATATAGGCAAATTGTGGGGTTTAACGTCCCGGAGTGACATACTGGCGACAAAGGACACGGCACAGAAGGGATTCGCATTTATTTAGGTCAAGAAGGGCTGTTAACACGCAGGGACAATGCACACCATATGGGCGTCTTTACAGTTTCGCCTTCACAGAAACGCGGCCGCCGAACTTTGCAACGCAACCACTGATCCACCGTATACCGCACTGCGGTTAGAAGATTCATAAGCACGTATATTTGTGCTAAGTATGAAGTGTATTTGCACCGACGTAAATACCTGGTCACTGCCTTTTGTCACTACTTATAGCTTACACTAAGCACTACACTGTGCCTTTTTGGGTAAAATTACAGCTCCCTGATTTCCTCTTTCTGTTCGCTGTCAGGCTGTTCCAACGGACGTTTTTATCTTTTTTTATTATAACAGGGGCGTTTGGCCGTGGTAGTGCGAGCTGCATGGTGCCAGCGATGCGCAAACAAATGAGAAAAACGCTGAAAAAAAATCAATCCCAGTTTTCATTTTCGAAGAAGCTACAAGCATTCAACGCAGTATTGGCACAACTAGTATGCTAGCAGCAACTACGGTTCTCATCTGGGTGCAGCGCATGTCGCAAACACACTATCTCTGCTCGAGTCGTCTGCCAATTCGCAGAAGAACACCTTCATTTCGCCGCTTTGTTTCTCCTCTCTTCATAGCTTGTTCTGCTTTCACATTCATTTGTATTTCCGTTTTAGCGGCTATGCTCACATGATCTTCTTCCTCCTCACCCCACAAACGTCATTGTCAACAACAGAGTTGAGTTCACTCCATGATAGAAGACACTCCTTTTAACACATCACTACTTGCTGCTTTTCTTTTGTTCATTGTCTTTTTGTCGTTACTGCGGTTAAATCCTTTTTTATTGAGAATAAATTTGAGCCTTCACATAAATTTCTCTACTTCTTTTACACGCACCGTCAAAATACGCCATCTGCAAATGCCCCTTCCATGGCCCTCATTAGCCCACTCCTGCGTTAGCTACGGCCCCTAGTCTCTGCTACTAACTATTCCGCCTACCTAACTTTCTCCTACGCTTGTTTGTTTGAAAACTACTTCATTACTTGACTGATGGGACCAACTGTTCCTTATCATGAATGCTTTACCCAAACCCTTTTTTTTTTCGTCTTGATTTTGGCTGATCTGTCACGAAATGGCTATTGCTCTGGGACACATCTTGCTCCATCGAGTTCAACATCATCGAACAGATTAACCCGTTAAAACACATACATTATGCGAATTTTTATTTCATACTGATATCTTCAAATACTTCTTTTTTTCCAAGGGCAACACGAGAATGCAACAATCTACACACGTGCATTACTAACAGCACATACTTAGCTGAGTTTAGTTCCCTTATTGCAGATGAACTATACCCATCGCAGTGATAATTGTTTTCCTTATTTTCATGCTTCCTTGTTCTCTTGTTATTTTACTCGTCTGTTTGTGCCTAATTCAAGTTGCGAATTCATTCTAGTCGTTTTTCTCCTTTTTTAGTATTTTAAATCTTTTTGTGCCTTAACTCTTTATCAGAATTAATACTGATACCGTCACTGACACTGCGACTGAATTTTTTCTTGTCATAAGCCTTTGTACTAGTTGTCATCATCCGTAATCATGCGAATAATATGTGCGATATACCCTTTTCTTTCGATTGTTGTAAACTGTATGTACCACTCTACATCATGTTTTATTATGTCTGCTTTTTAGCTTTAGTGTACATATGCTCACAGCCTTTCCTGTTAAAGTCCCTGATGGCATTCACAGTATCAAATGAAAAACAAAAAAACTTGTAGTTGTCATATTCCTTTCCATTTGTATCATGCACAAAACGTATTCTATTAAACAAAAATAGAAAAATCGGTTATTGCATTTGCTCTAAGACGCTGTCCGCGCTTTAGCACACGACTCCTCCGCATTGTTCGCGTGCAGCGTTCGCGGGTGCAGGTAATACGTCTGGTCATAGAGGCTCCAGGGAGCAAGTTCCCCTTGACGCAGCGGAAAAGCAGTAGTGAAGGGTGCGAGGCTGAGCTAGTGCAATTTCCTGTGTAGAGGCATATATAGCGACGCAATCACGACAGTCGCTTCCGTCACGCGCACGAGCCAATTTTAGATCGTGCGAATCGGTCGCAGGTGCTGGGTGCGCACTTTGCGGGGCTCTTTCAATTATTCATGTGTCATTACGTGAAAGGCAGACGCATTCAGAGCTCATAGACGTCATCGCCATGATCGTCATCGAAAGCAGCAACTGCAGCTGAGCAGAAACACTGTTTCCGGCAATGGCGCGCGACCTAGACATGACATTCGTCAGAGGAACGACTGCGCGGAGGCCTCTATGTGGAAAGGGCAGGAGTGCACATCTTGGGGATATGAAAGTGTACCGAATTTGGTGGTCTGTCGTTCCCTTGCAGGTAGCGAGCGCATTTTGGGGGGTTTAAAGTCGGGGACCCTAACACGGGCAATAAAAGAGAACGTAGTGTAAGAACTCTGGAGTACTATGTCAGCCAAGAGGAGCCGAAACCTAATTGTTTTCGGCAACCAGATGGCAACCACTCCGTTTAAGAGCCTGCCGCTGCTTGTTCAGCGCTCAGTCGTGACGTCAGCAATGGCAACTACCTGTCAAATCCCCGTTCCTCAGGCCTGCGTGCCGGGAGCGGGGAGTAGGGGGCCTCCTAAATCGGTGGAAAATAAAGTTTTAATCAATCAATCAATACCTGTAAAATGACAACAAAACGACAGATGTCAGGTGGCAGCGCGCTCGCGTGCCGCTGCTTTTGGTTTTGCGCTAACTGACATGCGCTATCCGCGGCCGAAATGCAATTCCCGAGCCTTTGACGACCATATTCAGGGGCATATTGTTGTTTTAAAGAATTCTTCACCAACTATGACTGCCTTTTCATCTTTCTGATAGTTGCTAGAAACACGCGCTCCTGTTTTGTGCGAAAAAATGCAAAAAGCATAGCGGGCTCTCCAACCACCGAAATATTAATTTCATGTCTATCCGCCCAACAGTACAATTTAAGGCCTTGCAATCGGCGTCCACAAGTATGCCTCCGGGAAGAACGCACGTGTTCAAAGCGTATTCCGCTTTAGCTCAAACGACATTGTCACAGTGCCCTATACAGACTGAGCTATCACCTCGCTCCGTCTCAATGTATTGGGTTGTAAACAAGCGCTCATTGTCGTCGACAATGTGCGAGTTCAGGCACAGATTTCTGAACGTTACCTATAGAAGACACCGGTGGCGCTGCTTTTTGTCTAGCATTTAGAAGCGCTGGAATGCCGAGAAACAAAAGCTTTCTGGCTTTTTTTGGATTTTGTTGGGCATGAAACCCTAATTAACCCATAACTGTACTAGTCTGTAGTCAAATCAGCAAGATATGCTGAGCTAATTTCCATACAGCCTGACACTAGCAGTAATTTATTTGAGAAGTCAAAAACGCGGAATTCAATTAATTTGGTTTGCGTCAAAAGGAGGGCGTCGTGGCGTAGCTACAGATGCCCAGGCAAGATTAACGTTTTGGGCTAACAGTAGCCAAGCCAAGCACGAAACGTGATATTTCCGGCATTCTAGCGACGCCGTAGCGCCCTCTACAAAACGCTCACGTCGACAGTGGCGCCAGCTTTCTCTCTGGGTAAAACTAACAAAATATCTGGCGGCAGGGATGCGGTTTAATATGGTGGTCTCATTTCGCGCATGTTAAGTATGTAACTTTATTGCGTCATCACCTTTAATTGTGACAAAATGGTGGTTTATCTCAAAATGTGCTTGCACAGTAGCATATTGATAAGAATAGTCTAGAGTTCGAAAGCGCAGCAAGCTCTTACGTTTGAATTTTGTTCCGGCCCCGGTCTGAGTAGTTAAGACTAAAAATAAAAATCTATTGGTTGTATTTTTTGCAGTAAACAGCAGACAATTACATGCGTCCTGGGCGATCACCAGCGAATATATTAATTGTTATCTGGCAGTCTTGCGACATATGATGCAAATGCGTTTTTTAACAACATTCATTTGAAAGAATGCTTGTGAACAGAATTTCTGGGCATGATGATGACGCGTCAGCGTGCGCCGTTTAACGGAATATCAAGTACAGTACTATGAAAATTTGCTTAATTTTCTGATGTACTTGATATTCTGTTTAAGATCAGCGACTTTCGCTTGTGGTTGCAAAACAAAAAATGAAATCCTCGAAGTATGACACAACCTTCATTTCTAAACGGATTTAGCACCGTCACGTGACTGCTACGTGGTGTCAAGGAGACCTGCGGTTACATCAGTCGCTGCAAATAGAACCTTTGCGTCTGAGCAGCCTGCAAATCAATGGTCGTAGCACAGTCTTGTCAGTGAACAAAAGAGTTCTGAATATAGCGGCCGTTTTAATCTACACACTTGAGTTTGTGTGCATAGTTTTTTAATCAATGCTTGATGGTTTATGGTTCATACCGTTTAACGCCCCAAAGCGACTAAAGCTATGAGAGACGCCGCTGTGACTGACTTGGAGTATTTGACTCGCCTGGGGTTCTTTAACGTGCCCTGGCATCTCATAATACAAGGAGTCTCTTGTTACTAAACCTTCATAAATAAGCTAAATTATCCCATTTTATTGTACAGGCAGAGCGTTGTCATCAATCTTGCAGTTTTCTATCTTTGTAGTTACTATATGTAGGGACTGGGTACTCATGTCGATCGCGTTCAATTGTTTGTGACGTACACTTCGCTTCCTTTTTCTGCATCATAAAAACAGTACCACTGACCATGGGACAGCCATAGGATAGACGTAGCATTGACGCTACTTTTGGCCCATGTCCAAGACGTTCGCAGTCTATAGTCAGCGGTATGTATGGGGGGATGCAATATTTCTCGTGAGAGCTGGAGTTGAATATCTGTGAATGACTCTCCGGAAAGGCACTATCTATTCAATGTGTGAACGTGAGAAAAAAACACCTAAAAAGCGCAGCCTGCCGAGTGACATATAGAGAGGCATATCCGGTCTTTTAAATGGTAGAATGGCGAGCGCCCGAGATAGAAATTACTTTGCTCTTACGACCTGTCCTCGCTGTCATTACAATGGAAGCGCCTTCCCTGAGAGTTCTGTCGCAAAGCCTATTCCTTTATTTAGGTCGCTGTTTCGAAACTGCCCTCGATTCCTCCACTTACGCCCACAATGCGTTGCGCATTACAGGCCTTGTTTGCTTGTGTTTTGCTTCGCCACGCCCTAGTGCGTCGAGCGCTCCAACAATCCCAGGTATCTGTGCTAGACACCGCAGAATCGAGACCTATCAGGATCTTGTGTAATATTCGCGAATTGGGGTGTCGCTTGCGTTTGTACATTGCGACGCTAGAGAAAATGTGACGTCAGAGCGTGCGTTGAAAACTCGGTAGAGAGAGAAATTTGTGCGCTGGTAAGATTTGAAATTCGTTAATTATTCGCCGCTGCCTATATGTCCGTCAGCCATACCTGCCTTAACAATCTAGAGGAGGCGAAGCGTTTTCTCATCCAAAAACAGTTATTTGGCTTGGAATCAAAGCTGTTAACCTGTGCAGAATGTATCTGTAATTTTCCGGCTAATAGGCATTCGCACGGCTTCGCAGGTAGTTAGGAGTGAGAAGGAATGAATATGGAAACTTGTTAATTGAGTGTGTTTTCGTCGTGCTCGAAAACCGCTAGATGTATGGCACCAGAATTTGGGTTTATTATGTGCATCGGCGGAAAATGGATGATGCGTACTCAGCTTGACTGGTTCCATGCGCGTAGAAAAAGTGTTTGGCTTCTCTAGTCTTTTCTACGCACATGTTGTCTTTTTTCTTTTTTCATTGTAGTACGGAATGAAAGAATCACTTCTTGCGTTTTGAAAAAAAAAAATGTACGCCTTGTATCGTGACGTCTCGTATTCACTGCGTCTGGGGGCTACATACTCATCTGCATGGCTTCTGCTTTCAGTCTCTGCTCTTGCGAAGAGGCACGCTGAGTCGCTTTAAATACTATGATTTTTTGATGATCTTCGCTGAGACCAGTCGCTCCCAATTCGAGCTTTGAAAGGTGTTCAGTAAATAAATCAATGTGCATGTGACAGTTTGTTTCAGGCATTTAAGCCTAACCGTTCGCACCGTTCTGACCACAACTCCACAGGAGAACCGAGCGACTGGCTTATTCTGCGTTTATGTCACCCACAAATGTTTCGCAGACAACATTTTAGGCAACATTTCTTGCCACAGTCGTCGTATTTCAAACGACGCAGCACTGATCCATCGAACACTTAATTTCTTTAAATGTTGCCATGGCAGCACAGCAGGCTCCATGCGCTATCCTTTTTCCTGCCCGGAAGTAGCAGTTCATTTGGGACGGTGTCTGTTTCAGCGAGAAGAGACGTTGCTTCGTCGTCTTTGGCTGTTGAACTGATTTGTTCTCTTTCGGGTCGTTAACTCTGATAAGGCTCTCGTAACAGCTATTACGACTGTGACACACAACGCCTGGTATGGATGAGAGAAAAAAGAATACACAGCAGAAAGAAGACAAAAAGAATGAACAGGATGAAAATGTATATACCAAGTAAACCTAAAACATTCGTCTGCTAGCTGGAAGTGAGCGCATGCGCATACGATACGCTTTACGCGGGCGAGACGCTCGTTGGTACGAACGCGCAAGAAGACCTAGCATGAAGCATCGTTACGATTGCCCATTGTTACTCGAAGCTTGCGCAGCACTCTCTCCTTTCTTTCTCGCCATGCAACAATAACATGCTCCGTTTGCTCTTCGACTTTACGGCGCTGTAAACAAGAGTGGCCGAGTAAAGTGTATATATAGAAGACTGTTCTTCGCTTCTGCAGGCCCAGAAGACCGGCACAGGGCAGTCGTCTGCTAAACAGAGTAGTCTGCTACACGAGAATAGCGCGCCATCTTTCTTTTTATGAATTATTTTTTGCTGTTTGCGCAATGCCGACAAATGCTGACGACGCTTCTTCTGCTACGATGAGTGTCCAATGGCTCAGAAAACGCTCGCCTTGCATCCTCGAAGTCAGGCACACTGGGGTGGTCGTTGACGTCAATTGATGAGCCCGATGACGTCTTGGAACCTGTCAATATCGCTCGACCGTATCTCTGCGCTTTGTTCTTTATCGTGCGGCCAGGAGTACGATATCCCTCGCAGCACTTGTGGGGGTCATCTTTTCTTGTTAAAGCTTCCTCTTGACGAGCCGGTATGTTTTATCAGGAAACACTACAGATGCACCTCTCAACACATGTTTTTTTAGGAATATAGGTGTCCTACGTGCGCCCTCTACTGGCCTTTATCTTTACTGGAGAAGGTGGCTAAATATCTATGTATATGGCAAGATTATGGCGAAACTTTTCAGCCCAACAGCTTCATTAAACAGACACGCTGTGCATGATAATGCCTAGAGCGTTACCATTCCGATTAAGCTTGAAAACAAAAGCAGTTGAAGCAAGGGCAGAAAACTTGAAATTGTTGGTGCTTCCTTCTTCTTTATTCAAAGCGATATTTTACACCCTTGTTGAAGCTGCTGCAGACATTGCACATGGCGCATGGTGTCTACGCGGTCTGTTTGCTGTCTTGCTTAAAGCAGTGAGTCGTTCGGAAGCGTCCTGGTGTTTCTACTTGTGCTTCTGAGGCGGAGGAAGCGGATTTATTTGGAGTGCTCAGTTGCATTTGTAATGTATACGTGGCAATACGGAGTCATTGTCGATGCATTATTTCTGTGTCTCTGTGTTACTAAACCTAAAATAATCAGTTTAGCGTAGTGAACATAACTCAAATCCGAATGTAAGCTTTCTTTTAGCTTTTTTTGGTCGGTACGATAACGAAAACGGTCCTGGAGCAGCATGTCTCCAGTAGAAGATTGGCATATACGACGATTTATTGCTGATGTGTTTTATGATGACCATATTCGAACAGGGTTCAGCTTTATGCACTTTCTCATGGATGATCCAGAGCATCAAAGAACAATTTTGCCGCCGTATCTTTCTAAAGTGGTTTGCTTAATTTCAACTTGTACAACTATTGTAAAAAATATATAATCCAGAGTTTCTATTCTTACGCTTCACTAGTGATAGTGATGGGGCTTGATGGAGGGATCAAAATAAAGGACCGTACCAAGGTCGGTGAAGACTCGTTTTATGACGGCAGGCCACGGTGTATCACCAATGTCATAAATCAAGAACTGAGCAGTTAAGAGTGATTTATTTACCGACGATGTACATCACGTAGAATTTCATTGGTTCCAAAAAATTTGTCGACTACACCCGTTCAATGGTTGCTACCCTTACGATGCCAGAATGTTCAACATGAAGCTGCATTTGATTGAGTCGGTCGTTTATTTCAACTTGATCCTGGAGTTTACGTTCGAGCACCCTATGGGTACAAAGTTGCGCCTATTCTAGCGATTTTCTTTTGAAACTCGTCTAACTTTTAAAGAAAATCTGCTGTCATTGACTACTAGAGTCATTGCTCGCTGTAATAAATTAAAGTACATGCTGTCCGAATTTCTTTTTTGTTACTGCATTCCTTTGAGCGCAAGCTGACCACTATTCTAGTGTGAGTGAGCCACATTCATAGATGACAAGCGTATAATGCTGAACTTGTTAATTTAAAGTCGCAATTCTGCTTTAAATTTCTAATCTCAGCCGATTTTCTGTCGATCTCTACTTGGGTAAATAGCAGTAATTTTACGCATGCGCCACTGTCCAATGAGATTCATCACAGTGCAGAGGCGCCATCTGGAATTTGCCGTTAGAGATACAGCATTATGTGATAAAACGAGTGGAATCCAATAAAGCCTGCCTGCGTTAAAAAAATGTACCATTTCCGGAAGCGCTTCTTTTTTACTCTTCCTTATTCAGGCACTGTTCGCAAATGTTAATGTACTTCTAAAATTCTCGATTTCAAACAAATCAGGCCTTCGGGCGCAAAATAGCATACACAATTGGCGAACCAGTCCTCGTCACCCAAACTATAAATATCTTGTGTTCTATCTTCAAACATTCGAGAGATGACAAACAAAATTTGTTCTTTTTCTTTCGGACATATTCGTCTTAAGTTTATTTTTCGTTCGATATGACAGCCTTTTTCACTTTCGGTTAGGGGAAGAACATGCTCACCACTGTATCGTTGCGTTTTTCATTGGTTACCTCTCCACCGGTCGTTGTCTTTCCGCAAGCTACTTTTCTGCTTGTGTGCATTTTTCCCTGGTGCTCCCGACCCCCTGCAGCGCTCGCGACGTTGATGAAGGCTGGGGCCTGAATAGGTAAACACAGACTGAGAGTAAACGCAGACAGTGCAAGGGAAGTCGGAGAATAAACACAAGCATCGCCCAAGACGCGTGCTGACATAGAGGCCACCGTTCCTTTTCAGTTTGCTGTCGTCGCCTGAGAGCAACAGCCCCGACAATGTGTTTCCCATTAGGTGGGGCCTTGTTTAAATTTATGTAGGTCGCAGCGGCAAGCACACAGACCATGACAGTGAACTATATAGTTCAGCTTCGAAAACAAGAACCGGTTTAGTGCAGGCTCTCTCAGGTTACGGATAGCGGCTTACTTGCAGTTATTTAAAGGATACTTTGAAATCTTTGAATTTCGCTGTGTTTGACTGCGAGGCAGAGATTTCTAGACCAAAACTGAAAACCTTGAAGTTAATTTGAGCACAGCGCAACGTGCTATGAAAAGGAAAATATTCAGAGAAGAGATTAGCGATTTGGAGTAAGCATGATGGGTAGGAACAAACGCGAGTTAACGCTAACCCAGCTCAAATTTAGAACTAGACATTCACAGTCACAGCTGGTGAAATTCTAGAAAAGAGAACAATGTTTCCCTAAAGTAATTGAGTAGATTTTAGTAAGAGGGCATATAGAGCGGAGGGCGCCAAAGAGGAAGTTCGGAGTATGGAGTTGGTATACTTGCGAGGAAAATGATGCCGCGAAAGGCACATGACATGATTGATTCGAGAATTATCGCAGGTGATTTCACTATAACGCTAACGTTTTCAGGCTCAAGGCAATGAGTTGACATCGCTGATTGTCAGAATGTCTCCAGGCTGGACTGCACCCGCAGTGGAGTACACCATTACTTATAATATATTCGTCACAAGGCGATCTCAATGCCCTTTGAATGAATGGCCACTGACATTTTCGAGGGTCATCGAGGTGCACCACTGCCACACGCTACATTTCGATGACCATTGACTACTGAGCGTGCAATCCAACAGATGGCGCCGCGGGTATCAACATTCATTAAAAATATAAAGTGAAACAGGATAAACAAGGTGGATATCGTGCTGAGTGCCATTTTCAAATGAGTGTTCGTTCACAGAAGGGCATTCAAATGCCCCGCAACACCCACAGGCAGCACAGGCAAGCAGCGACGGAACGACAACGAACGATGGGCAATTGGCGCATTCTTTTTGCGCCGGCGATGATGCCACAGATCGGCGATCGTCTTCGCTGCGTTCGTAGTTGCTGACAGAAGCACGTGTGGGCTCTTTTTGGGCTCAGTTGTCTTAACGCCTGGTAAAAGGCGAACATGAGCGAAACGCTGCAGCATGCCGCACTGCTGCAGAATAGCAGCTATATAGACACCCCAAAGCAGCGTCAGTTTGTTTATAGCTGAACATCGCACTGACCGCGCATTCTATTTGGCGATCATTTTGACCTCCGAAAAACTAGTTTACGAACCGTTTAATGTAGTATAATTAATTATTACGAGAAGTTATTTCGTTTCCTTTAACTTTATGCCTTGCTTTCACCTTAGGGTGAATGCGGTGCTGCTTTCAAAGTTCATTAGCATTCCAATGGTTATTCGCGAACCGCATTGAGTCAATGCCGATCGAGTTCAATCGTCATTGAAAACCGCTGTGTGGCAGTGGCCGATCCCCATTGAGTTCAATCTCTATCTACTCAATGGGCATTGAAACTTCCCGTGAGACAGGGGTATAAGATCACAACTTGTCGAAAGGTTAGAACATCGTCATTGAAATGCAGTATGCATCGAGACGCTCACCATGACCATTATTAAAGAGAAACGATCCACTTATGGTTATAGAGTGTCGTTCGGATTCTGAAGCTGAGGTACTGATTTCAATGCTAACCGCAGAGGCCGCATTTCTAGAAACCCTGCTTAAAATGCACAAACTTTGTCTGGTACTTCAAGATACAAGCCTCACCCGATCATTCAATCAATCACCAAACTGATCAGCCTCGCGTCGAATTAGCGTCAAACATCGCCACACGCCATCTGCAGGCAGCTTTGAAAACCAAGCGGGGCAACGATAGCATGCCATCGCCACCTATGACCGCCGAAAAGATTTCACCTTATCGCTGTTAAGGGTTCTTGAGTTCTTCCTAGAATTTTTTTGTAAGCCACTCTCAGTGTACCTGGTATTCCATGACTAATTACGTAGGCAGTAATAGTCTTTTTAGAACACTGAGGTGCAGCCCTAGTTCAATGCCCTATTAATAATCCACGATGTAGCACAAGTTCCTCAATACCGTTGATATGGGCGTTGGTGTAAAAGAAGGTTGGAGGGAGCTTATCTGCGTTAAGAATAGCGGAGGTCTTTGTAGCTGTTAGTAAGCTCCCACCGTCACTTGTGCTTCAGCGTAATCAGTGACAAGCTGAAATTGAATGATTCGGATGTTTTTAGGGCTATTTTTGTTTTCAAAGCAGCAAACCGCGATTATATAGATAGTACTATCTCCGGTAAGTACGCTCTCTCATAAATGTTCCTGAACTTTGAAAAGTTTAATCTCCTCAGCTTCATCACTTAACGCGCCGTTCCAAGACCCCCGCTTCGAAATTAAACTGCCGAGTGAGCCTTTTATTACCCTAGCTGTATTTCACAAGATGCGCAAACGATTTTCATTTAAAAAGCGTGCAAGGGCCGGTAGAGGGACCATTTCATTTTTTTTACTCACAGCCTAGAGCTCCTTCCCCTCCTCTTAGCTTGGATATAGGGGCCAGCCGTCGTTGAAGGCGTTGGCTATTTCATCATCTTCACGAGATAGGACTATGTAACACTCGTGTAATTTGCATCCGCTGGCATTAATTACAAGCGCACAACGCGCACAAGTTCTTTTTTTTTTCTTGAACTCTTGATTGGTGTGTTCTTTCCCTGTATGGAATATTTGAATATTCTCGCCACATAGTGCACTCTTTCCAATATCTCGAAAGATACTGGGGCTCGTCGTTTCTAATACGCGCATTTTCTCGTCTCAGTTCTATTCCTATTAATCCTTTGCCTAAAAAAAAAAATAGAGGCGATACTCTAAATGACAGAAATATATTCTATATTGAAATGTTGATGTTCGTTCGTTAATAATTCGCAGGCGATTGTTGCAGTGATTTTTCACCAAAAACAAATAAAAATTACTGTAACAATCGCGTGCTAATTATTGACAGATTGCATTCCTCACCCTCTAAATATCGAAAGGAATCTTTTCAACAGTGCTGCAATCTGTGGCCGAACCAACGGTCGTCGCCAGGCCCGATTCCGCAGTAGCTTTGCCGCCATTGCCGCGTTTTGTTCGGAGGAGCCTACGGTACATAGAGGCGACGACGCCTGTCGCGTATCTGCCGGCTTTCTTTTGATCGACTGTGCTTACGTCAGCGCAAATCATCCCGTGACGTCATCCGATCCCCGAGCGAAGCCGTACGCGCGTCGTTTCGCCCTGTATCGTGCGTGCGCGCTCGTTTTCGCCACCCCCGCCATCTCCTCGGTGGTGCCGCCGTTACATATCGCGTACGTCTCCCGCACTCCATCGGTCCCGTGTGAGTCAGCCTGGAGTTGCGTAAAGGTCCACGCTCGAGCAGACATCGACGGAGAGGGCGCTTGCGAGATATGGGCCCCCTCCTTCCTTCGGCTCCTCATATCAATATAGCAGCTTACTCGCTGATTACTGCGGTAATAATAACTGCTCCCCCGAGTGCTATGACTTGGCGGCGCGCCTGCTGCGATGAGCGGCAGCTGGCGTCTGTCGGCTACGTTATGGCGTAATGCGATTCCCCTCTGCGAGGGAACCTAAGCAGGATTCTGATTATTCGTTCTCTGGGTGCTTTGAGTTAAGGTATTCCGTACGTGCACTCGTGCGCCTGCATCTGTTCATATGACAGTGAGATTGAAGAGAGAGTTTTCTCGCGCGTCATTTGCGATTGCGCTCACGGCTGGCTCTGTTTTGCTGCTAGAAACTTGCTCAGATGACGAGGCAAAAAGCGACAATGGTAAGTCTTCAGTAACCGCTACGCAAAGTTTATTCGCGACAGAAAGTAGTGCGCTGTTGAAACATCTACTGTTAAGCAAATAAAAAGCTAATCATTAGAGCAAATTATAGGCACAAATTGTGTATTCTTCTGGTTTGTACAGTGCAGGAAGATATGAACTGTATTGTTCGCACTTCGCAGGAATGAGACACAAGTCGCGTATAATGGACCATAGTTAACAGCTGCTGCGTTATTTTTTTACGCATACCTTACTATAAATAATATTCTAGTTTAGAATAATGTGGCGAAGTGTTCTCCGCCATGACGGGCAATTTCAATAAAATGTAATCAGTTATGTCCACACGGGACCAAGAAAAAACGAAGCATATATACAATCATGGCATATACTACGCTCACAAAAATGGCGCTCGTGACATGGTCTAAAATAGGTCACCTTTCAATGCTCCAATCAAGGCACGAGTTATCCAATATTGCTGAGAGGTATTTGCCTAGCGCGAGATTCCGCAAGGCTGCTGTCGCTCTTGATGCAGTGATGATGATCGAATATTTAAGTGTGCAAGTGAATCTGCCCAGAGAAGTGTGCATACTTAGTATAACATACGATGTGACACGACCGCGTGCGGGAGCAGCATATTGAGATTAAGCATTTCATGTTGTTTGAAGCGCGCTTTATTTCCCCAAAGCCCTGGTTTTATGGACAATCAAGAGGCACGCAGGATGCGTGTTTATTTTGAATCTAGGATAAAGCGGAGATGGCTAACCGCAGAACGTGAAGAGAATTTGCAAACATGCAACTTCAAGACTTTTTTTCCTCTTGCACTGAGACATTTTTGCGCCATGTGTGTCCTTTATTGGCAGCAAATGAATAAACCATTGTGGGATGTCGCTGTATTTCATTCTCCTTTCGTAAAAGAGCCAAAAAGACGGATTCGTCTGCTTTTTTTATTGTCTTTTTTTTTGGCGATTGGCTATTCGTTTACAGTATCCAAACTTCATGCATTTTGCGCCCCGCCGCGGTGGTGCAGTGACTAAGATGCCCGACTACTGTGCCGGAGACCCGGGATCGATACCAACCGCCGGCGGCTGCGTTTCGACGGAGGCGAAACGAAGGGGCGTCCGTGTGCTGTGCGATTTCTGTGCACGTTAAAGATGTCCAGGTGGTCGAAATTACTCGCAGAGTCCTCCACTATGGCACCCGTTTCTCAATTTTTATTTTCATTCCCATCTTCCTTCCTTGCTTTTTGGTATGGTCAGGTGTCCAGGAAACAAGTGTTAGAGATACCGCGCCTCTCATTTCCTGTGAACCAATTAGTATAGTTATTATTAGTAATAATAATATTATTATTATTCATTTTGCGTTAAATAGAAGTAATCTGAGGCTCTTTCTGCGCGCGTTTATGTATTCTTCGCTGCAGCCGAATAGTTTCCGGTCCTTCGACGAAGTCTTGTTTTTGTGTATGCCAGTTTGGAGCGTAGCCTGTAAATATGACTGGTCGCAACAAACTGGGGAATAAGGATAAAAAGGATGGTGGTAAGAACCGGATGAGGATAGCATAGGGACTTGAAATCTGAGCTAAATGATGAAAACATTTGTCGTATCGTAAACATATAACGATAGTGGCTTGCTGCTAACGCTGTGGCTGACAAAAGGCTTTCTGACATGTTTCACGACCATTTGATTGCGGTTGGCAAGATACCTGTGTACTTTATGATGTCAGTGCATGTTCAAGAATATCAGGATGTTGAAATTTCCGGAGCCTTTGTAGCCTGAGTTGTTTTGGGATGTCAAACACTATAAACCTAAACATGAACATGGTGTAATATTGCTTCCTATATTCTACTACAACTGCTTGACTTAACTGCCGGGACTTGACGAGACCCTAGTCGACGGGTTTTACCCATCATCTCATTTCTCTTCAAGACTGAAAACAGAGTATGGCTTCAATTGGTTTGTTTCCGGGATGCTTCTGTAAATTATAGCTACGCGTTTCTACTCGCAACGCTTATTATTTTTCACGTGTTTCTGCAAACCTGTTCTCTACCCCAGATGGCAGGAAGCGCCTTTCAGTGCCGTCGCTTGTGACTCATGCTTCCTTAAAGCACAATCGTGACGTCATCGAGAATGAGTGGTGCTCAATTTACCAGTGCTACGCATTTCTAAGAGGCGCTTGAGATTGGACTAAATGTAACATGACCAAAGCAAGATGTACGCTACTTATATTGACGAAGAAAGAATTAAATGTGACAACCGGAACGATAAAATTTACGCAATCTCCAACCAGATGCTTAATTCCATTTCAGTGGTAAAGAAAGACAAGAGCACTCCAGAATGCTGAAAATAAAAATAAAATTGGAAGAAAAGGCAACACAGAAGTGCATCATACTCATAGCTGAATGAAGTTGACAAAACAATTAGGCAAGTGTTTCTGCAGCTGGGCTGACGATTTGAGCATCACTTACGCCGGGAGGGCATCTGGCATGTGGTTACGCCGCAAAACTTTCAGCTGGGCTTTTTTATCTTTTCTATCCCTGTCGTGCTGGTGCAGTGGTTAGGGTGCTCGACTACTGTGCCCAAGGATGCAGGTTTGAATCCCGGCCGCGGCGGCCGCTTTCGATGGAAGGCAAAAAGCAAGGCGCCTGTGTGCTGTGATATTTCAATGCATGCTAACGAACTACAGGTGGTCGAAATTTCCGAAGCCCTCCACTACGGCGTGTTTAAGAGCCTCATTACCAAACCAAGTTATTATTTCTTTTTTTTTATATGCTATTGGCGCTGTGCACTTTCTTGTTATTTGCGATTTCGTTGTGTCCTGTGAAAGCTTTGACAAACGGTCGCGAAATTCTAGCGCTCGCACACACACACACACACACACACACACACACACATGAGCGCACGTGCACGCATGCAACCGGACAAAAACACGTGCTCCAGAAGTCTGCATTTATTTGTTTCATTTTGTGGCAACCATTTAGTGCTGATTGACGTGAAGCAAGAATACAGCCAACAGAATGTTACATGGGGAGTGTTATACACGTGTTTCCTTGTTGTTCGCGGTCGGAATTTCCGGAGGTCAACTTTCACCGTCCCACAGACCACAGTCTTATCTCAGACACACCTCCGGAACGATAAGTGTAATCACTGCTGAGCTAGGCTTCCCACCTCAAGCGACGGTGGCGAGCAATCAATGGTCATCGCCGAGGCATCGCTGGGCCACGTGCACTGCGCACAGTTCCTTCCTGCAATGGGCGTATGAGCAACTTCAGAAGTCACGTGGTGCATAAAAGTTCATCCGCGCCCCCTCTGTTCATCACGTGTTGCTAAGACTGAGCAACTCTCATTCGTTCCTGTGGTGTCACTGTCTTCCTCGCAGTGAGCACTAGAAGACATCAAGCACTCTTGTTGGCGCATGTAGGGCTCTTGATCTCATTACTGGATCATCTGCTGTGCTAACGTTCCTCTTAGGCACAGTGGGATCGTCCATAATGTCCGCTGGTTGCGCGCCTGCTATGTCTGCGACCTGCGTTCACAGGCCATTGGGAACAGAGGAAGCAACAAGGATGTGAGTTAGTCAAAAAATCTGCGCGCTGCTGACACTGCTTCTTGTCCTGATCATATCCCGGCCTCGGCAGCCACTTTTCGATGGGGGCGAAAAGCAAGGCGCCCGTGTACTGCGCGATCTCAGTGCAAGTTAAAGAACCCCAGGTGGTCGCAATTTCCGAGTCCTCCACCACGGCGTCTCTCATAGCCTGAGTCGCTTCTAGACGTTAAACCCGACAAACCGAGAAACCAATCCTGTCCTGAACAGGAGAGTAGCCCTGTCTCGGCACGGCCTTTTCAAGCCCCGTAATAGCCAATAGAGCTGCCTATTTCCTGCCTTGTCACTTTTCAAGTTAGCATTATGACTCGCCGTGATTACCGCTGTCTATAAGCTAGCATTGTTCATGACTGAGACCTTAACGGGGCTTTGTTGTCTTGCGTAATAACATTTAATTTTGTGTGTGTGTGTGTGTTCTCTGCGCTTAATAGAAAGACGCAAATACTTTCCTTAGCATCTACTGCTAGCGTCTAAATAGCTTCTTTTTGGCTCAGTTACTGCCTGTCAACCAACTGCATAATATTCTTGACATAACTAGGTTTTAGGTCTCTGCGTAGAATGCGTCCTTCCATCTCTTTGCTGTAACAGTCGCAACTTTCGTTCCGAGTCTTCCATTCTTGTGAACACTGCGCAGCATAATCAAGATGTGCAGAGTGCCCAGTTTGGCTCGCACGTTGTAGCAAAGTGCACAGGTTCATAGGGACCTCGAGGTGGCGTTCTGCGCAATCTGCTACAACACTCAAGCGCAAATGCAATGCCTGAGCATGTGAGACGGAGCACCGCCTCTAGGTTCCAACGAGCCTGTGCCGCTTAGCTTCGATGCACGGCGCACTGGACACACGGGTGCTCTTTACGGAGCGCGTCCACGTTGCGCACTGCTCGCGCTACGAGTAGATGACCCTGTGCATAAGGTCGAAAAACTATTATTCCAACCAGCGAACGTCTGATGAACTGTGGAGAGAACACGGTCTTGATGCGTGTTGGCTGATGCCATTGTGCCAGTCTTGCTTGGTTCTGAAAGCTGTTAGGACGCTTTTAATTTCTTTAACGCAGCACTGGCTATACCTTCGATCTGTTATTCTGTGAGATGCCTGCCAGCTGTCTCAGCATACTATTTCAAGTGTTACGTTTCCTATCTAGCAAGAATTACGGTCCTCTTAATTGTTTTAATTTCGTTTAAAAGTTAATATGCCGAAGAAAAGACATGGACATGAAAAAGCCATTTAACACGACATGCCTATAGCGGTATGTTCGGTTCTTTTGTCATCAAGCCTTTCTTCGCACTTTTGGGGAAAAGCACTTTTAAATCTCATGTTTACATCCGTGTGTTGCTATAAACACTTTTTTTTTTCCTTGCCTGTCGAAGCATACGGAACGGCGCTGGCCGCTTCGATTTACCCGTTTTTTTTGTTGTTGTTGTTGTTGTTTTTTTGCCTCTGGAAGCATATATATATTGGCGCTGGTTGCTTCCAAGTGACCGCTCCAGCCTTATCATAATATTTTACCGATGCCGGGCGCAAACTCTTTTGTCTTGGGAACACGCCAGATATAATAGGAGCACTAAGACTATGCACCAACACGGCCATATACAAGTACTTCTCAGTTAATTCGTCCTCATGCGCGCGCTGCTGGCGTCTTCGCTGATCAGCTTGAGCGTCGCAATGCGTCATGAAAGCAATGACAGGTGTTCTGTATTGCACTGAGAGATCACTTGTCAGAGTTCTCGAAGCTATCGAAAGGGCGAAGGAAGCGGATTCCTGCTGCGGGCGAAATAACAACTCGTTTTCATTTCTGGGAGTTGATTGCATCGCGGTCATAATCGTATTATGGGTGTTCTGTACGTCATTTCTCAAGATTGTTTTGTAGCATCGGTTTTCTGAGAAAGGCTCGTCTATATTTGAGTGTTTCAAAAATATATCCATCTGCATACCTTCCCCGATGATGCTGCGCTTCTTATATCTAGAGGCGTGCTCGTATAGTCAGCTGTTTTGTTGTTTTTTTTCTTGGTTCGTGGGTCACGTTGTCTTTTTTTTTTTTTTCCTAAGCAATGTTCCAGCTGCCGGCTTGGTGTACTTATAGTGCGCCTTTTGAGTCGTGAGGCTTTTTCTCCGAAAGCAAGTGCCTACTAACACGCTATGGGCGTCGAGGCTTTGCGCAGCTGCTTCTGGGAGTCGTGCACAACCCTCCTTCGTGCTTCAGGTTTTTCCCGCAATTTATGCGCCTCCAACTCGATTGCTTCCCTTGTAAAACGAAGTATATAAAAAGCAGGTTATCGGGAAGTTTTAGCACTTCAGCCGGGAAATATGTCATGTATTTATGAGCAGGCAAAACTTTGCATCACGCGAAATTAAAAGGACATACAATTAAATTCTGCTGCGCACCCAGCCGCGCTGGAATCAGCGATGACATACAGCTGATGCATGGGATGCAGCTGTCCGCAATAGTAAAACAGAAAAAGTAAACATGGAAAATAATGGTGTCACTAAATTTGTGCAAAGAAGCCGGAGAAAAATGGCAACCTTTTTATAACAGGGAAATAAACAGACTACAGCTTTCGAAACGAATCATCGAGAGATAGAATTCATGCAGTCATCCGAAAGGCTTCGTCGAAGTGATGTTATGTCGCATTCGCATAGGACGCAGATCTGAAACAGTTTAATTCTCAAGAAAGTAGATAAACCAATGTGTGAAGGTTCTGCACAAGAGCTCGCCATAAGGCACATTTCGTTCTCATCTAGAAAACCTGAGAAACGGGCAAAACGTTTGGACAGTACATCGAAAGCTGGAAAGCACCTATCAATAACTCCTCTCCTTTTTGTTCTTCTCAACAAATAATGCTTGTAAACAAGCTGTGGCATCCTAACATTTCAGTCATCCACTAATCACATTTTACCTGAGCTGCTTATGCGTCCAATCCCAACACAACGCTAGATTTTTCTACGAAATGCGGGACATGAAAGTATAAGGTGCGTCGTCCATCTATTACAAATCGGTGTTCGAGCAGCACTTTCGCATGTGAAAATTGGACAGCCTTGTCACAATATTTAGATAAAACTTGTGGCTGCGCTAGTTAGCGCCAAATCATCATTTAGAGAACACTATAGTGTGTCTGCAAATCAGTTCATCTGTCCTTTTTTTTAGGCACTTGTCCTTTAAGCTGTCATTCCTTTTGCGATCACAGAACGTTACGGCGAGGTGTTGCAGTTCATTGTTTACATTCAGGTTGTCATCTTCGTGTACACGTGTATCTTGCAGCTTCGTGGTCATCTTTTCTCTTCACACCGACTCACCGCCACACCTTCACTGTGCTATCTATTTTAAAAGGCCTGTTTTAACGCTGTGTACTCAGTCGAAGAAGCTAGAGATGCGTCGAGAAAATGCAAAATATTATGCACTTTTGTAGAACGTTTCTGCAGTCTGTAGTTGTATCGTAATTATCTGTCAGAACTAACCGAAATGTTGATGCTGTTTAAGAAAATTTGTTTTCACAACAGCTCATGGTCAGAACAGAACGTAATGTATTTCGTTGTGACAAAGGAAAAAAAAATTCAGTGGGCAGGTTAAGTCCTGAGTGACGACAGGTTAAGTCTTGAGTGCCCATATTGGCCGGCTGAATAACTAAACAGGCATTTGCTCTTTAGCTTGGTGCGTTGCAGGCACGAAATAGATACATGTACATAATAATCCTGTGGTGATACAATTACTTGTTTACTTTAGAGAGAAAAAGCAGTACTACATTGTACTACACTGCCTATACGCCGGTTCGTACCTTAAGAGTTTCACATGAGGGTCACGCGTGAAAACTGCGCACTGACCAAACATTTCACTGTCAGGCCATCACCCATTTCTGGGGGTAGCATCGGCGCATTTCCCAGCGGAAACTACAGATAGGAACTTGCGTTAAAACTAACGTAAACTGCACAACCCTTGAGTCGCACGACTGCCCTGGTCACTGTCATTGCTTCCCACTTTTTCTGTATCCGCGTGTTATCTCAGAAGTAGTGGCGTTAGCACCGAGCAGAACTCGGGTTTCGCCCCATTTCAGCTTAAAAAGAGCGCAGCACTAAAATGGCGGTGCTTATTAGTGAATATCGAGTTAACAAAGTCGTTCATTTTTTTTGCGTTATGAGCAGCATCTCCGCTACTATCACTTGTTTAGAGCAATATAGCAGTTGTGAATCTTCCTCACGAAATCTGTACAAAATATTAGTTGTGGCTTAACTCTGGTTAACCCTAGGTGAGTTGCGATAGCAACGGCGGAAACTTCTTTTGCCTGCTACATTGTTCCCCTATCACACCCTATTAGTGTAAGGTGCTACATTATTGGGGACACTTAAGCTCATACTTCAAGAGTATGACGCGAGAGCGCGTTACCAGTCTTCTTGTGCTTCTTCTTTTTCTGCTCCTCCTCCGCCTCGGCTGTTCAAGGTCAAGCGTGGCCTCCGCCGAGACCACTCGACGGCGGGGCGCGACCTTGCGCAGTATTGCTATGGCAATAAAATTTTCACCATGAACGCATTTTTTTCAGCGGTGCAAACGTTGCATCTTTGAGACTTTCTACGGCTGGCATGTGCGTTGACCGTATTGTTTCCATTGCCCTGACACCACGAACCTATGAAGAAAGCCGTTTTTCGCAAAAGATAACTCATCGAGGTACTTTTCGATATGCGCCGTAAAAACCAGGAAGTTCAGTGTGTTACGTTCGCGGCAGTTATTGTCGCGGCGCAATTGTTCTCTTTACATTGTCGCGCTTCTCGAGGGAGCTTTCAATTCCAAAGTACAATAGAACAGGAATTTTATAACAGCGTTCGAAAACTCATTTTTCATAGTACTTGTTCGCCTAAGCAGAGTGGAATACAGACCGCCTCGTCGTTACCCTCTTTCAAGTTCTGTAAGTCTTTCGTTTGCCTAAAAATATTATGCAAACAAGTGGAAAGGAGAGGTGTGTTTCTGTTGGCGAAATAGAAGCGAAAGAGGAACCATTATCACATGAAGGAATGCGAGCTGAATACTCGCTTTAAGTAATACGGTGAGATAATAAGGCATCTACAAAGGACGCTAGCAAGTTCCATGGTGACGTTACATCCGAGGTTTTAACGTCTCTCGTAATTGCCAACCTGAAAGCGGCTGGTGCAGCCGTTGTCTCCTGCCACTAGTAATATCATAAAATGAATTCAGCAGGGAATATGTCTCCGTTGCAAATAGTATAACATTTCATACATCTTCATTTCACTTCAGTTTGATGCCTTACATGCCCTGGAGATAAAAAATATTATAAAAAGGGAAGGTAACACACATTTGCATAAGTAAATCTAGTGGCGAAAATGTACCCCAGACTTTGGAGTGAATACTGTGGCCCAGGAGTGATTGCGATAGTGCATGCTATTCACCGTTTACTGTCTAATGGCCTTATTTGTGTTTAGAGTGTAGTTAATACATATCGTAGAAAGTGGTCGCTACTATAGTGTCATATAAGTGGCGCCTATTCGCATGATGGCGTTGAGCCTTTAGGCGATCAACCGGAGTCAATGTAAACAATGCCACAAAACAGCGTGTAACAACGGTACAAGACACAGCGCGTTGTTTTGTCACAAATGGACATCCAGCTTGCCAATGCTGCTGTCCTGGCCGATGTAAACAAATGTGCTTTTTTTCAAGGACCGTTTCTTTTTTTTTTTTCTTGTTCATACAGTGACACGAGCGAGGCTTCCCAGAGGGCTGTCACCACGGATCCTGTCCAGGTTCACCACCCAGAACCATTTACCCTTCCACAAATGAATATGGTGAGTTTGCTCATGACACTTCTGTTATACGGTGGTCAACTATACGCTTTTATCGCGCGGACTTCTGTTCCCAGCAGCAGTGGACTTTTACTTACCTGTTATTGTCTTTAACCCGCAGGATGCTTCTACTTGGTGTTGCCTTTAGAATTGACTTCACAGTCAATAGCGCCAGCCTACAGCGGTCCTTGTGTGTCCCCACTCGCATACATGAAGTTTTTAGTCGCTGAATCCAACTGTTTAGTTTGTGCCTCTGTTATCTCGAACACTCATTAGCACAGTCTCAAGCTAGCATATTGTATGCGATACCATGCACCATAGATGTAAAGTCTTGCTGTAACAAACTGTGCCCCCTTTTCTGTTTGACTTAAGTAATGGGCCCTATACTCAGAAGCCCGGGGGTATCGAATGTACAAATCCCATCTCGCCCTCTTATCTCAGAGATGTCCACGTAAGCGGCACCTGCCAAATCGGCTATATCATGTGGATGGCTATATCATACCAAATCGGTTATATCGCATCCCTCCAACCAATCAGTGCCAACTATAATCTGCAAGATAAGTCGTATGCTCGCGATTTTTCTCCCACAACAATGACGCTAGACATTATACAGAACAGAACTTTCAGCGGTACCGTGCTAAAATACACTTTAGGATAATTAAGCTATGCAATACTTTACATTTGTGTAACATTCAGTGTAAATAAAGGTTGAAAACGATGCTTGACTATCTTTTTTTTAGGGGGGGGGGGGGGGGGCGTATCACATTTCGATTTCAATTTTTGTACCGCAGTTCTAATGTGCCTGCTATCGATATAAGTGTATGTTCCAACTACCACAAAAAAGCGGGACTCTAGTTCAATATATGCATGGAGATGAGTGAACTTTAAAATGGAAGTTCATGTCATGAACTCAGGTCGAGTGATGTTTTGCAGTCCGTTGGAGCCCCGTCGTGAGGATCGCTAGCTGATGCTTTTCACTTATTCACTGAGCAACGATATCATCGCATTTGTGCGAGATCACACATTTAAAGGTGATGAACCCAGTAACGTCAGCGTTCGTTTTAATTACTGATAAGACATTGGAAAAACGAAAGGTTAAGCATATCTCGTCATTACTAGCAGGATATTGATCAGTTGAGAAAAGCTGCAGAACCTTGTATAAAACGCGAAAAATATTATCTGGCACAGTCGTACCGACATACCTTTATCTAGTTCAGGGATAGTTTTTAGTTCTGTGCTTTCTCATTTCTGTAGGCTTTAGTTCTGTAGCACTTTTCTGTCGCAACTACTCAAGCTTCGGCTGTTACTACACAAATTTCGGCCATCACAACAGATTCGCGGTCAAAAGCTGCCACAGAAATACTCTTGCAACTAGGGAACATTTTTGCAGTTTTTTTATGACTCTGTTTTCATGAAAGAGTTGGAAAAGGTTTCCAATGTGTCCGCTTAGCTTCAAGGTAAACTGGATATACATGGGTAAAAATGCCATCGCGATATATATACCCCATATTAGAAGGGCGCGGAGGACAGAACGATTCATTTTCCGGATCTTCGTTCGCTTTTGTGAAATTGGCTGTTCGCTTGGTCACTAATCTCTCAATGAGCATCTCTGTTATCTCACGTATTCTGATTGCCAGATATTTGAGATGCCACTTTGGGTTAACAAAACAGATATGGAATTAAAGCTCCGCTTCATGAACGTGCCTTCAGAGATCCAATGGTTTCATGGAGTTCGATTGCTACTCCCCTCGACAAATCAATGCCGGCCGTACGCCTAACTGCACCCTGTCAGAAGCGCATGCTTTTCCAACAATGGAGCACCCTTAACGCTACCAATTTAAAGTTTCCAAACTGTCTGCGTATGTTGAATACCCGGTATAATGTAAGGTGATTGCGAAGAGCTTCGTGCGGCAGGGATAGCCATGCAGTGAGCGTAGTAATATGATCTGCTGACCGGGAGTAAAATGGCTGCTGATCTGCTACAACTCATTGATACGCTTTCATAACACTACTAGCCGACTTCGGTATTTCACCGTTAAAGCGTGCAACAAGACGAGGACGAAGGAATCGCATCTGAACGTTTATTAAAAACATAAAAATTATCAAGGAGAAAATTGGGCGAGTTGGAAAGGATTCATCGTGAAGCGGCATGATTGAAGCATTGATCCCTGTTTCCTCCAATTCGTCTCGTGTATAGCACTGCTCGTTAAAGATGAATATTAAGTTTGTACACGCGGGTCGAAATAATTATAATCAGTACAACAAAGCCCAAGGTCCTCTTATCAAGATGGTTTGTAAAAAATGGGTCTGGCTTAGCTTATGGTTAAGCCTAGGATGCGAAACATACTAGCCTAAAAAATTAAACATTACCTGGCTATACCTGGTTAGCCATTTCATAGACAAGAACAACTCATGTGTTACTCTGCTTCTTCCTTCATTTTTCTTAAACCAATAAATACACTGTGATGATCAGTAAAGTAATGGCTCTTTTCTTTTCCCGTTTCCGTGGCTGTTTGTAACTTGCGCTTTGCAGTCTGATGAGCCGCCCTCTCCCTGGCCGACATCTCGCTGCTCAACTGACTTAACGAGTGCGTCGCCTTTTATCAATTGCGTGACGTCAGTATCTCCTAGCGGTAGGAGCGGGAGTTAGGCCGCCGGCGGAGGCTGGGCGTCCGCAAGCGAGCGCACGAGTTGGGCCCCAGCTTTCACAGCTGTTGTGACGTCATATCACGTGGTGCGCCGATGTAGGTCAAGTGGTAGCTACGCGGCCGCGCGCGGCGCAGCAAGTAAGAGCTCGGTTGTGCGGATAGTATGCTTCGCATACAACAATGAAGGATAAGCACGAAGCAGGAGCAGCCAAGCCAAGGTCGAGATCAATGGATGACACGAGCCGGCGTATTATGTATACATTAAGGAGATCAATTTCGCGCCATATTTGCGCCACAGACTTCTAATAAACGGGCTTTTTGATTTGGTAGATAATATTATTCCTTCAATATGCGTATATATTTGATTCCAAGACGGAACATCTGAGTTCTGCATGCAATCTAAGCGCGCAGCAATTTCTTCTCCGGTGACCAACACTAGTGGACAGGCATGCATGCTTGGACAGCAGCGTCAGAGCTCAGTGAACTTGACATGTTCCGGGGCCAGAACACGTGGTTGTAGTGCTTGTGTTTGTAGCATCGGGTGAAAGTGGTTTTCTTGAAAGTATGTAAGCCTAGCGTCAACTGCTTTTGTCTTTAGGTTTACTTTGTTTTCTAGTTAATTTTCCACCTGTATACCCTGATAAGAGGCCTTACGAGCAGCGATTTCCTGTACCATGTTAATTCACATAATTAGGCCCAATAACCTCTATTTTAAGCCCGTTCGTATCTGAGCAGCTTTGACGCTCCGTCAAATCACACAACTTAGGAGTATCGGTTCTTCCCTCAACCTCCGTATGCCGTTTGCAATATGTCCTTTGCGCCAAATGTGAGCCAGTTTTGCTTAAAAAAGAAACTTGTCCACCTTGTCACACCAACCCACCTCGCCACATTAGGTTCTTCAGATTTCTATCCTGCCTAAGACTACACCTTTCGACGTCAAAACAAATGGAGGCATTGATGCGTACGCGTGACTATTCGTATTCGCTACAATTAAGGCAGGGTTGCCGGAATCTGCTACCTCCAATACCGCGCACTGGATTGATACTGCTGTATACAATTTTTTATTAACAGGTCCCGCATGAGAAGTAACTAACTATTTCTGTTCGTTTAATACCCCCAAAATATCGCTACATGAGCACATGGCACGGGTTCATGCATTGCAAACCACCTCCCTCTTACAAGTATATTATGAGTATTTTTGTAAGTGAAGATATATATTTGAAATTACACCAGTCAACAAAGTGAATGAATGCGCAATGCTCACCGTTGCATTTTAGCACTTGCTATACTTCGTTTCATACATCAAGTGCAACGCTGCCAATGCTAGGGCTCTTGTTTGCGCTCCCCGCATCCGCGATGAAAAATAGTGCCTGCTCTTGACGAGCGGAAATAATAGCTGCATTGTCTGCAAGCTTAATACATTTGCCATCAACTTCATAACAATCACCTTTTTTAGGGAAAAAAGAGCGGAATCGGTGAATTTGTATGTTTTTATGTCGATTTCGTTCGCATCGCATTTTTGCGGTCCGCAGCCCTGTCAGTTGTGCCCTCCGCGCTGCGCAATGCAGCGGCCTCGACTGCCTCTTAAGAGCGAATTTTTTCTATAAGATCCACACTGCGAAGATGTCTAGGCACGCGTGTATGCTCTGAATAGACCCGTTTCCGCGGAAACCACTCGGCCAAAAAACGGGCGCGTAGTGATACACCTACATTTTTTTTTTTTTTGCGAACTACTTGCGTAGCTTTCGCTGTGTTGCACCTTATGTGTGAAACTGAATATAACTGTTTGTTATTTATTCAACTGCGAGTAATTGTTTTTAATCGATAGCTGCAGTCCCGAGTATACCCAAAGTTCATTGCACTTTTGAGCCAGTATGTGGTCTAGCATAGCTGGATGGCGGTATGCACTGAAAATTTTCATGCCATATCTTCGACCCAGTCGAGACGCAGTAACCTCTTACTTTTTTCGATCTTTACCTCAGCTTTTCATCTATGTTCGAAATACAAGATGCATTTCGGTGCCTGACAGTATTGTTCGTTTTGTGTGTCCTTTCTCAGCAGAGCGAAGGCCGGCTGGTCACGACCCCTGGCGGCGAGCAGGGCGTCCTCTCGCTGGGCGCTGAGAAGGGCCTCTCCAAGACTGGTCTCACCGTCAGCATTGTCGTAGAGCCTGTGGAACCATCAGCAGGAGCCTGCGTCGACGACGACCCCTACAGTGAGTATAAATAAGGCTTCATAAACAGACGTTCTCTGCTCACTGCATGAACACGGTGATGATAATGAGGCATAGGTCGACTTGTATATAGAAGGCTGCCATATTATCTCTGGAACAGTCGTGAAATGCACTATTTGACTGGAGCTAAAAATGCTAACGTGGCAACATACCTGACAAGGTGCACTAGACTCAGATCATGAAGATTAAATAGACAAACTTGCACCAGACTCATCCAAAAAAACAGCGCAAACACACAAGGTTTGCTGACACACAATGTGTCAGCAAACCTTCCCTGCTCCTGCGTGACTGCGAAGTTGCATATCTGGACATCACATAGTAACACGTGCGGTCTGGTTTTGGTGTTTTATTGTTTTCTGTACCTTATATAAATGTGTTTTCTGCGATTAAATTTTAGTTGAGAGTCAGCGCCTGTTCCTGTTGTTTCTTCCTGTCGTCCCGGTTTGTTTGCGCTGTCTTTTTGGATGATGTATCACCAACTCGCCCGCTTAACTATCCTGTTGCACCAGACCGCACAGAGAAAGGCCCTTTAAAAGGGGGTTATTTGGTTATCCGGAGGGCTGGAAACGGCTACCGGTAACGCAAGGCGATCATGTTGTGAAGCACAATCTCGGCTCTGACCAAGGCAACTCGGGCTTCAAGTACACGTGACAGCTGATGTTGTTGTTCTCCTCTCATACCCACACAGGGGTATTGGCCAAATATTTGGGTGCAGAGATATTTGTTTTTGAGATGTAAGGTTACCTCACCAAAAAAAGAATAAAATGATTGCTAAGGAAGAGAGAAGGAAAGTGAAATACGAAACACCGACATTAAAAGGACAAGTCATAACACACGCAGGAGTTGAACACTGACATTTGTAGTTGCTGATAAAAAAAAAAATTGAAAGCATATTGCCAAGGCAGATGTTTAGATTCTGTTAAAAGGTTTTGAATGACGTTGAAAACGTACCTGTATCTGTACTCAAGTATGGTTGCACCAAACGACAATAAAATCTGGCTGCTCAAATTAAGTCCCAGCTGTTGCATGTGCCTCTCCAAATACAGTCTTCTCATCATACGAATTGGCGGCGAGACAGCAAGAAATGTTTTATTGATTCTGGTTCCCCGCAGAATGCGCAGACAGGACTAATTAAACGCCAAACCAGAACCCAAAGCCTTCATCGTCGTTTGTGTCGGCGCAGTGTCATCTTCTTGTTTACACTTATAATATTGTTCATTGTCGGTTACGGTTGTATGGAGTCATGTCATTTCTTTTCATCTGAAACGTTCCTCTGGCGGCAGGAAAACAAATGTTGACCTCACAGCGACGCACCTGCTGCAGCTCGTGCGTCCACGACAGCATCGGCAGCGCACAGATAATGCGCAGTTTTGCTCGTGCTAAGAAAATAAATGATGGGGTGGTGGTGACAAATAAAAAGCCTAACTTCTCGCATCTGGAAGAAGTATAGATGAATCTACTTTACAAAACGTGCTTTTACGGCACACACGAACGTACAATCGCACATGCACACACATCCGCACAGGCACACACACACACACACACACACGCGCGCTTACACATATTCATACATATATATATATATATATATATATATATATATATATATAATGTGTATGTATGTATGTGTGTATGTATGTAAATATATTTGAGAGCGAGACCATGTTTACGGGATCATTGAAACACGTTTTAAGCGAAAATTGTTTTTCTTTTCTTCCGTTGCCCTTTATGCCTGCAACCACGCTCTCTGATGTCTGCGGCTTCGAGGGTACTCAAATAAATAGTTTTGTCATCAGATATGCCGGACAAGAGAAGTGTCTTTGCAATTCAGGTCAACTCTTACTTTGTTAACTGTTACTCTCCTTTTTTGCACTCGTAGCCTGCAAAACCCCCACACCTGCAGAAGAGGACATGGTCCGAAGCCTAATCGTGAGTAGTTCCGACTTTAACTAAGCAGTCCAGGCATTTGCTCGAAACCTCACCGCGCGCTCTGCGGGGTGTCTGCCTTTCTTACCAAAATGCGCCATCCCCAGAGAAGGAGCGAAAATTTGTCTTGCACTCGTTGAAAGCAAGCGCACTTGTCGACGCAGCAGTGACCCGTTTCCACGAGTCACGAACTGTGCCTGTGGAGGGGAGAGTCTGTTCTTGACAGCTGCCGCCACCTAGAGCATACGCCTTTCGCTGATTAACTGCACATGCGCCGTTGAGGCTGACGTTACGTTCTCAACCGGCAGGATCCTCGCATGGGCAGAACAGCTGTAAAAAATATCCATTGACCTTTTCATCCTTAGAGAATGTTCCTGTTAAAAATATGTTCTGACATGTGTGTTCGATATAACAGCAAAACGTAAACTATGAACTGTGTCTCATCAATGCAGATATTCTTTAGCTGTTTTCCGGTTCGGGGCTTTATTCCCGGCGGCCCCCATCTGTTCACCAGAGTGTCGGTACTTGTAAGGATTTAGCCTCTTATCTTAGCAGTAAATTGTAATCGATTGATCAACCGCGATTTTCTTGTTTTAATGAAATCTTGATTATATATTATGTATATAGTGGAAATTGATGGTTTTTGATTAATGGACCAAGGAAATTCAAGAAGGATGTCACACAACTTTGCCGATATCATATTTCATTCTAACAAACAGTTTCGGATGGTGGACCGTCCTTCTTCAGGGTAGAATTCCTGAATGCATTGTTCGCAGCTGCGACACGAATCACAGTCCGGATAAATGAAAATGGAAATTTCTTGCCGCGCTTTATTGATGTTTTATCGGCTTTTTTTGATAGCATATTGGTCTTCCTTTTGTACATTTCAATATGCACCCATAACAGAGTTCAAATCCGAGAACTTGTAGTCTACATGAAAGGACGTCATCATATGTCGAGGTCCCGTATATTCACATATGACATGAGAGCAAAAATACCATCACACGGTGACTGAACAACGAACTTCTGAGCCATGGCAGCCGTTCATTTACCACCGTTTCATTTCTTAACTTTAAAGACAGCCTCATTCCACATTACCTGATACTATTTCTTCGCATTTTTAAAACGTGAAGCTGATTTCGACACAGAGGCAGAAAACGCGGTCGTCCCTTCACTTTTCTTTTTCTTCCGAGTCTCGATCCCCTTTTTCTTTTCTTAATGCTTTCGGTGCGGTCAAGTGCGCCAAGGATTCTTCTTTCGGAAATATGCCTTGACCGACAACGTCGATCGCTTCACGGGCTTCTTCACCGCGGACCTATCGGTTAGCTCGTTTCCCGGAAGGGTGTCTGGTTTTCGCGTGCAAGCACAGCTCTTAGCCCAACGGAAAAGAAACTAAGATTTAGGGGAAAGATGTCACTTTGATGGATCCTCCGTTAAGTTTTGTTTTTCTTTTCGTTTCTACGGGCCTGATTGATGGCGGCCGAGGAACGCACATAGCTTAGAAACTCGAGCTCTATTTTTTACCTTGCCACCTCCCTGTGCACAGAAAAAATATGGTGGAGCCGCCATGATGGATGCGGAAACAAGTGAGTGAAGCGTGCAGCACCCGAGTCGATTGAAGTGCATTTCACCTGGGCGTCCATGCGGTTCGTTAGAATAAAAATAAAGATAAAAAATGGACAGATGATGAATTTTTATGTTTATTCCACACATAGAGAGACTAGCCTCTTTTTTTTTCACCGCGTCTCTACAAGAAAGAAAACATTATGTTAAACCGAACCTAAACCTGGTCGAGTTGGTTTCTTTCATGAAAAAATTTACAAAGACGGGGACGCACGCTGCGTGAAAAAAAAAAATTGACTCTCACCACCTGCTTTCTCATCTGCATTGCGTCTAAGGCTCTCTACTTCCTCTTTGCTATAGGCGGAAGGATCGTGTCCACTGCACTCGTCTCTCACCTTATCGTCCTGCTAGTGTGCATATCTGTGCTTAACTCCTTGACAACCTTAACTCTCTTACCCATATTGGCAATGTCATCGCCCTCATTCTTTCCACGGATCTCTGATTTTTCAATTTTCCTAGTTTCCCCGCCGCGGTGGAACTGTTATTAGTATAATTGACTAATGAACCTAAGAACGCGGATGAAATCCCAACCACGGCAGCCGCTTTTCGATGGAGACCAAAAAGCGAGGCGCCCGTTCACTGTGCTACGTCAGTTCCGGAGCCCTCCACTACGGCGTCCGTCATAGCCATGGTTGCTTTGGAACGTTAAGTCCTAAAACTGAACCAATGGCACGAGGCCGCAAACACGCAAACATAAGCGCATACTCGTAGCAAGAGAACCGAAGAAACGCTAACTTTCAAGTGTTTTGTTTGGTGAAGAGAGCTTATATACCCTCGCAAGTTGGCACTCGACTACGCCTGTGGGCCTTTTTTGCACTCCTGTAATACATATTACTGATCCTGCTGGATTAGCCTCAATAGATAAGGTTCTAACATTGAAAGTCGCCAGGTTCACTTTCCGAAGGCGGCCTGCCCGGATCCAGCGTTTCTTAGCCTCCTCCGCTGCGTCACAGGTCTCGCCGCTTTCATCATCATTCGCATTGTACAGGGTTATCCACTTCTAGCTATAACACGGTCACTGCTTTCAAACCAACATTACGTCCAACCTAGGTGCATATTAATGCAGAGCGATGCAAGCACAGATGGACCCGAAAGTGCTGCTTCACATGAACTGCCAGTTAGCTTTACTGTGTGGAGAGTTCGGACCTAATATGCGCTTTAAAAGCAATGAGCATGTTATAGCTAGAAGTGGACGAGGCTGTACACATTGGGGACTGAGGGGGGAGATGATTCGAGTACACTGGGTGTACTGTTGAGTATCAGAGTGTACTGTTCCAAAGTGGCCGAGCCCTGTTTTCGTACAGTGCTTTGCCGGCTCTGGTCACTAGTACAATGCCCACTCCTTTCTCGGTTACGCCTTTCTGTCGACATGCGGATGTTTGTCTATCTGGCGGGTCATTGCAAAACAGCAACATTTGAACCGCAGATCTTCTACGGCTGTACCTTGAAGCCATCGCGGTCCTCAGGGAATTGAATTTCAGTTAAGGATAGCTTAGAGGGTTACTCTAGTCAAACACCAATATGCAGAATAGTGTCAAAGATATAAAACGCATGATTTCGTAATATCAGACTTTCCTGTATTGGTGTAGTACTTTTTTTTTACTTGTGTACCTTTCTCTACAGCACTCTTCTGTAGTCTGTGGTTTTGTATTATTCTGATGTACTAGGTACACAAGGTTCTTATGTTAGTACAGACCTTTTGCCACTCTCCGCAGGTTCACTATCAAACACTGGTCTGAAATACTGTAGCAACCGAAACGTTTCTCTAATCGACTGGGAAGGAAGGGGAAGTGTCTGGGAACAAATGTGAGTTAATGATATTCTAGTCAAACTCACCAAAAAATGGTTGATTTGAGTCTAAATGGAAGACATTTTGTTCCGCAGTTGGCCTAGTTAAGCTCACAATTATGCTCATCTTAGTGAGCACTTTTTCTAATCACTCTATTCTAATTTCTGTCATGTTACATTCACATCGTCGTTTAACGTTGCTATTTTACACTGTCTCAGCGACTGTCTCGGCACTGAGTGTCTCAGCGACACTCAGCGGCTGTTGAAGAAGCAAAATCAATTGCTTCTCCACGTTTCATTGAACCTGCATGAAAGTATACTCCCTATATTTTCTCACGAATCGGATATGTAGTGCTTAGCAAAATTTGAAGGAAGAAAGCATTCCAGCTTTGCTAAGACAGACCAGTTTGCTTCGCGGAAGTTACGCTCATAAAATTGCCTCCGGTTAAGTCGAAACGACCTTCTGAAGAGGCTCTGAAATACCTTTTGTGGACAATATATAAACTCGCTAAATTGCTAGACTGGCGTTTTTCTGACCACGTGAGGTAGAAATTACGCTCCTGGGGGCGCGAGAACTCTCAGTCACGCACGAAAGTTGCCACAATTTAGCCGGAAATATTTCGACTCACGCCCTCTCCTGTGTCAAGCGCCTGCTCATGTCTGCCAAGCAGTGACTACTTATCAGATTATTTTAGATATCAGTAGCTACCTTCGGCACGGGCAAGCCCCCCGCTTCTGAGCGAATTCCCGTATGCGACGGTAGCACGAGCAGGGTCATTTGAGTGAAGTCGGAGGAATATCAGTTCTTTGAGCGTGCGACAAGTGACTTCTAAAACTAAAATATTACGGAGGTTTAACCCTATCTGGATAAACCCGGGTTATAACTATCGAAAGCGCCCTTTCCGAGGTAGCTGAGTGATTAAGACGGTCAGCTAATGAACCTGAATACCTGGGCGCGAGTACGACATGTTCGAACGCACTCCGCTGCAATGGTTTATTTCCTTTTAATGTGAAAGCACTACACGCTCACACGAAAACGTTACCTGATTTTGCTAGAATCGACACCTATTGATCAGTGCTTTCAAGTTAAATACTTTTGTTCGACTATACTCCTAAAGCGAATTCCAAGCATAATGAAACCCTTAGAAACAGTGTAACAGGGACCTTTTAATACATCGCTACAGAGTGATGAGGGTGATATTGGCTCAGGCAAGTTTGCACGTAGGTATCGGCAGAGCTTGTTATTGTGCTGTGCCTGTTTTTAAATGGCCTCCGGAAATCTGATGAGCTAATCCGGGCTATTGTTTCCTGTTCCAATGCACACAAAAAGAACTGGTGAAACTTGTTTTTTTCCTTAGCTATGTACTTCCAAATTTTACTTATTGACGTCCCTATGAAGCTACACTTCCATATCACAGTATCCTACAGTGTCACAGTATGATCGCAAGACGGCGTCATCCAGACTTATGCGATGGGCTTGTGGGCGCGTGAAGAACTCTGTTGACTGCTGAAATGTCGGACGCCGTGACGCCTCGACTCGAATAGTTAAACATGGCAGAAAAATGAGTGTATTGCATTAGAAAGAAGTGTCGCCAAAGCGTACGAAATTCAGTCACGGCATATTGATAAGGGAATCAAAAATGTCTACTTGCAGAAAAAAACTTTTATTTTTCTAATGAGAAGGCTGGAGAAAGCTACCGCGAATTGCCTCTTCCCGTCTTGTTCTTATCTTGCAGATGAACGCCGAACTGCGCAAGGAAGAGTTCGCCAAATTGCTCGAGGAGCACGCCCAGATCGTCATGGAGATCAACAAGGCTGAGAACAGCCTCGCATAGCTGGCGCCGATGCTGCCACTACCGCCAATATTGCCATCATCCGACGACACCCGGCCCTCAAAGCGTCGCCACCACAGCCAGCGCTCCAGCAGGGCATCGCAAGTCATGTCTTGCAAGGCTCCTAGAAGACTCCGTCACAGAAGACAGTATCGAAAGGAATGTCTCCCTACCGTTGTCTGTGAGCTTTGAGGAATGTGTTAAAAAGCTCAGAGAGCGTTCAAACGCAATCTTTAAAAACCTTTGTAATCATGGGCAGGGCACCTAACACAAGGGCGCTGCAAGGTCGGGAGGTATATTTAAGTTTCCACAACACTGTAAGCACCCATATATTTCTTCTCGGAGGTCTCTCGAGCGAGATTCAAACAAAAATTGTTCCCTTAATCGATCGCATGGGTGCTGTTATTTTTTTCTCTGCCGCGTTTGCGAGTCAGTCGCACCGAAAATGCCCAAAGAAGAAACAATTGCTTCACGGACGCTTCTACGTATACTGTGGCTCTGTACAAAAGATGCCGCCAAAGTTAAAAGCTTACACACAGGCAATTCTGCCCGTTGTCTCTTCAAAGAAAAAGCTTGTTATTATTCGTTTCATATCTTATAACTCCAGTAAGTTAGATTAAAGTCATTACTGCGGTAACCACCTTTTGGTTACCTGGGGCAAGCTTTTGTTTGAAAGTTTGAACGTGAGGCCCTGCTTCATGCTGAAAAGTAAAATTGCCACTAACGCCCTCCCCTCTTCCCTCAGTTTAATGTATGCCTGGGTATCGTAGGCTACAAGATCCATATATAATAATATAGCAACAAGTGAGCAAAGCAGATAGGAATGGTACACACTGGTGTACTGCACTCAAAAGGAAATTGCCCGCACACAGTTTGCCAGCAAGTTTCATTTATCCACACCTCTTACGATACGGCCCGTTACTATATCTGTTTTGGTAAAACCGCAGACTACAAAGCCCTTAATTTGAGTCTGGACGTTCTCTATTCGTCTGTGATCATTAGGATGGGCGATTGCACCCATACGGAAAGAAAACGCAGAGTATACAGGTGCCGTCACAAAAACAACTTAGTTTGCACCTAGACAACAGCTAGTGGTTAGCAGCGGTCATAATAAAGCAACGACAAAGTGGACGTGGAATACGATGGCCTGGCTTAGACCAGGCTGAAATGTACAAAACTGTTGGGGCACCGTACGTCCCCTGTTAGCTGCACCCCACCGGGTTCTGGAAGGATTTAGAGACCTTAAAGTCTGCTATAATTTAGCGTGTTCTGGCGAACAACTTTCTTTAGACGCAGTTCGAGTGGGCCTACTAGGCTGACATTCACAAAAATGTTCGCTTCTCTTTAGTATGCGCACCAACTTGGGTCACCGTTGTTAGAGAGAGTAGCTTTCTATTTGTCGAGATGAGTTCCATTCGTAATTAGCACATTTGGAGAGCAGAGACTAAGGCGTATGCCGCGTTGCACCTTATGCTCGCATATATATCTTTCATAAGAGATGGTCTTATCTTAGGAGCTGGTCGTAAACTAACTTCACTTGTAATGCAGCATGGAAACAAATTAGGTGAATAAAAAATACTGAACATGTGATAAATGAAGCGGCCGTGTAAATGAGAAAAATGAACGCCATTACGCATCTGCAATGTATGTATGTAGATGCAGCGGTGGCTGCTGAATACGACTAATAAGGTTTAGGCTGCATTGAGCAATGGTATGATGCGGAGCTCCTTCAAATTTTGTTAACGCCATCTTGTTGAAAGGATTTCGTGAGCTTCCACTGGCGGAATAGCGACGAAGATAACGGATCATGCTTTGTTATCGCTAGTGCTGCTGCAAATTGCACGGCAGCGTCTGTATTTCGTGGAAAACAATTATGAGGTTTAAAAATGCTTTCTTGTCTCAAAAAAGTAAAATGTTGTGCTCTCCTGCGTTTGCCTAACAAATGCAAGTGTCACTTCCAGTAATCTGGCATAGCAAAAAACAATTATTGGTTTTATTTAGGTGTAGAAACTCCATGGTTCAGTAGTTTCTGGTTTACAGACGCGACAGCAGCGTTCTCTAACCTACCACAATAAACTCATTTATCGGCTGGTTTTCCTCCCCGGGTTCGTATGCGGCTTTAGAAAACAGATTTTTCTTCACGCTGCATCCGTCTAGCCTAGTTAAAATTATTTTGCATAGAAGATTTCGCTCCCTGTCTCATGATACTCTTTAAGAAAAAGAAAAGCGAGGACGCTGTTTCACCAATCTTTACTTGCACTCACAAAATGCAAGCAAAGCTGGGTTTGGGCAGGAGTGGCATAGCAATTTTCCACACGATGAAGATTTGCTACAGCCGAGGCAAAAACTCGACTTCCTTTATCGAGGTCACCCTACGGCTCTAAATATCGAGCTTGCCACGACAGAACCACCTTGTCTGTTGTTCACATTATCACCTGCAGGATTGAAAAAGGCGGATAAATGTCCCACTTCTGGTTTATGTACAAAACGTAGCGCAGCGGCAGGCCTTGTGGTAGGCATCATCCCGCCCCGCATGTTTTCCGAACGCCAATGCACTGCGCTATTTTTCTTCCCAGATAAGAAAAGGGAATGTGAGCTTGAGATTACGAAGGCTATTTGTCGAACACCGTGCAGTCCTAGGTGGATACAGGCCGATGAAGTTGTGCGCTTTTCAGAATATTCCCATCGCTAGCCTGCACCACTCAAAGCCGGGGCGTTGGATTTGAAAGGCAGAAATTGTGATGTCTTCGTAATTGTGCGTCATAGCGCGTCGCAGAAGAATATTTTTGTGCGTTTTTTCTCGTGCTACACAAGTGCGCTGCTTTTCTCTTTTCGTCTCTTTGTCCCCCACCTGAGTTTTTAATTTGGCGCTCTTAACGTACTGTTTTGTTCCTTCGATAACTGTGGTTGTGTATACCTTTGAGATTCACGGGTGTTTGGTCGCAAGTGTTGTGTACGTGTGCCGTAGCGTTGTACATAGCTTCAGAGTAATGTGTTTGCCTGTATTGTACATTACCTTCATTTCACACGAGGAACGCTAGTACGAAAGGAAATGAAGATGCGGTCTGGCTGTGTTTCGACTGCTGTACGAGTGAGGATGTAGAGGCGTGAACTCTATTTTGAATACATTTTTATTCTTTTGGCGTCTGGGCCAACAAGCGTGAGGTGCGAGATTTTGTGATGCTCTATTGAGAAGGCTGCTTATTCAAGTATATTTTGGATGTGCCGCAAGACTTGTAACAGAGGCCGGCCAATTTATTTTTCGCTTTACGTTGTGCCTGCCTGAGAAGACCTAGTAAGGTGGAGCCAGAAGTGACGTCACTGCATTAAGCACGAATTTCAAAGTAATGAATCGTGTTTGAAGATCTTCAGCGCTAAACACAAGGGAAGAGACTGGAATTGCTAGTTTCTGGGTGAGGCTGCATGACATGAGCGAGGTTTTGTGACATCACTGAGCAGTGACCAGTTCCTCTGTCTCAGTATGGCGCTTGTATTAATTTAGTTTTGAGGCCTGTGCTTCCCTTTTTGTGAAGTGTTGATTCGTGTGACGTGTGGCCATCCCTCTTGTCTGACTTGGATGACTGATGCGGCGTATGAAATTGCTCGTAAAGCATTTCCGCTTGGCACCTGATTTGTATTAACTAATCTCTGTGAATAGGCAAAAAAAAACGTTTGCGTTCTGGTGGTGTAGACTTTTTTGGGTGCCGGACGTTACTGGTGCCTTTTCCGAGCTTCTAGGCTTGGAACTAGTTACTTATGGTCTGCTTTGCTGTGACCATTGGAACAATGCGGAGCTTGAACGTTTCCTAATTATGTGTTATACTACCTATCAGACTACAACATCACGGCAACCTGGTCACATACCCTAACCCTTGATCTCTAACCTCCTGAACCTTAGTCGCTAAATGTGATCGTTGATCTGAACTAGCGCACAATATATTTTGTAGTCTTATTCACAGTTGAACGACTCAACCTTTCCTGTTTGCCCCAGCAGTCTTGCCTTGACAAAAATAGAAAGTGCGAAGTTGAACCTTTACGAGCCATTTCAGTCGCGCTGTGCTGTTCGAGGTGTGTGTAAGAAACAGTGACTTTGTTTAGCTTGTAATTTATGCGCTACGTTCTTGTTATTTAAGTGAAAGCAGAACCAAAGGAAATATGTAAACACAGTCCAATAGCAGCAAATGTGATGGTACACCCATACAAGAGAAACCTGTTTATATAGAGTTTGTATGCGCTTGTTCATAGCTGTCTTGTGATCGTTCCTCTTTATATATACATATATAAAGTGACATCACAGTGTACAACATGTAGTCTGTGTTCTTTGCGTCAAAATTTCATCCATGGTGTGAAAGAACTCTGCTCCTTAGACGACCAACTGTTTCACTTTGCGGAGCAGCGTTGAGTATATTTAGTGTGACGTATTACTGCATTATATTCAATGCAGTGTCTATAGACGGGTGTAGTACCAGGTTATACGCGGGAATAATATAGCTCATGGCGTTGAAAGCTATTACGGGCAACTATTACGACATTCAGTGAGATGGAGTCCAAAGTCAGACTACAAATCAAAGTGAGGTTAAAGCATCAAACTAAAACATAACGTGAAAAACTGATTACAGGTGTCAACAGTCGATTTTTCAGATGCTGCCAGCTCCCTGCGTGGTAGGGGGCAGGGGAAGGGGGCGGTTACCGTTTGGGTCAATCTGTGTGCATTTAGCATACTGTACATTTCAGAGTACACTTTATGCTGGAACGGCGGTCTCGATAAATTTTAAACATATGTCTCAGGACCTTGCAGAACGCGCTCTGTGCTCATCTGCCTATTTAGTGACGCATGCATTTCTCGTTGGGGAAAAAGGACGCTATTGTTCTATACTATCCATTCGATGAACTCGGCATCGATATATAACATTCCTAGTAAAACTGATGTAAAGATCGTCATTTTCTTACTAAAAGAAGATTGTGAAGTCTAGTTCAACATTTAAACTTTTTGCCACTATACCTACATATATATTTTATCTGCACAGACTGAGTGTGCGCCATGTGGCCAGGCTCAACCTAGGGTGCATCATGCCACACATACAACGGTATATGGTGGACTTGCGGAGGCAAAAGCATATTTCTCGGCAGTGAAATGAGCCCACCACTGCGTCCGTATGAACGATATGAAGGAGCTGGAACAACTGAATTTTTTGCAATTTCCAGTCTCGAAATTTTGTTATCACGCAACACATGCAATTGTAAATCATTATCATCTGGCATACCAACTACAGGAAAAAGGCTTCTCAGATGTTGCTCCAATTACCCTTATCCTGTGCCAGCATGCATTTGACCCCCAAACTTCCCAATGTTGTCTGCACACCTAACTTTCTGCTGTCCTCTGCTACGCTTGCCTTCCCTTAGATTCCACTCTGGCCACTTATAGACCACCGTTATCCTGCCTTCGCATTACATGACTTGTCTGTGCCCATTTCGACTACTTACACGCATATGTGACAATAATCAATTTCAATAGAAAGAAGAGCAGCCAGGCGGGAGCGAAACGTTAAAATGATGTAACCTTTTCCTCTTGGTTAAAACGATAAATCAATGTTCTTGATGACCTTTTTCTGTTTTCGTAAATTTACACGGATATGTTAGCATAACTTTTTCTTGTTACTTAAATACTTCAAAAGTGTAGAGGTAACATTCTCAAAAGCCCGGTATAACATTTTCACATCATTGTAAAGTTTGGAGATCTTTCGAACGCAACTGCCGTTACGGAGCAAGGTCACATGACTAATGCGAGAATAATTTGTGTTATGACGAATAAAGCAAAGAACAGAAAGGATCGATATCCATAAAAAATTGACATGGATAACAACCTACTCGTCAAGCTTCCTGTTCTGAAAAAGCGCATGTGGGATAACCCTGTCCTAAAAGACGCTGAAGAAAAAAGGAGTCAACTAGTGGTGCATAAATTACCACCTCTTAATCCCGTAAACATCCCGAAAAATCCCGAAAAAAAGAAAGAACAAAAATATAGAAGTCTTGGGGAGAGCGCAAAAGAGAGAGGACCAAGGAATGAAAATGCAATGCGGGCACAGTCAAACAACTGAAGGTTTATTGGAAAACCACCCGAAATACTGAAGGTAAAAACGCGAAAAACTAAAATAAAAAATAGGAACATCAAGGATTCAACTGCAAAGGAACGTCACTTATCGAGGAACGCTGTCTCGTTTCTCCGCGCTCGAACTGTTTTCAACTTGCCCGACACAGCCTGCTATTAAATTATGCTGGCATCACCGCCACAGCTCATGCTCGCAAAAACAAGGCCCATGATGCGGAAGGAACTCCAAAGGCTGATTTATGTGCGTTGCTGTTACGCTTTTGAATGTTTATGTTTACGTGCACACTTTTCTTATGCAAAGCAGGCCTCAAAAAGCCAGCGTAAAGGTTGGGAAGCAAAGAAAGCCTGTCTTTGCTGGAGCTCCAGGCATCCAGTTTCGTTTCGGCATGATTCGGCGATTCGCAGGTCACCATACACGCTTTTTACGCCCACGTGGTTTCGTTTTTGGCGTACCTAGGTGTAGAAGCGCGGAGCAACAAGTAAAGTACAAGTTCTCATTGGACAAATTTAATGCCTCAGCAAGTAATTTCCTATTGAAAAAATGTAGTGAAATTGATACAGTTTTCAGTATATCGGTTTACTGGGCGGGTTAAAGATGCACGGGTGGACGGGTGGTAGTCGCATGCCCTGGCAGCGTATTACTTGCGGGCCCTGGTTCGTGTGGACAAAAGGCTAGAAGAATATACGACGTAACATGTAACAGGGGTTTATTAAGAAATAAAAAATACAAAAATCTATATATCCCGAAAGCCTTTCGGAGCTTTATCCTAACTGCCTTAACCATTGCTCCGCGCCCACGTTGTACAGCGCTACCTCGACTAGCTACGTTCCTGAAAGTTATGTTTTCCAAAGTCATGTCAGCCATAAATTAAGGATGGCAACCCAGGTTGATTGTTGCGTAGCAACAACGTATATTTATCCCGCGACCAGTATGGCACCATCCACGTGACCAAAAGATTACGAGACACTTTGGAGACTTAAGTGGTGAAAGGCGAAAGCCTGAGTGCCGCATACTGCTACGCATTTGTTGGGAATGTGGCAGTGAATGATGCTTCGAGTAAAAAGGGTGACTACTGTTTCACATTCCTTCCGTTCTTTACGGCATGATACATGCGTACGCGGAGAATTGTGAGAGATACTGCGCCTTTTCTATCTTGTAAATCAATTTCAAACGGAGCTGATGCCTGCTCTACTATCAGTGCAAGGCCTATCAGTGTAAGGCGCTGCATTGTTGGGGACACATAAGCTCATCCTTAATGGTATGACGCGAGAGCGTAAGCTACCAGCTCGTATATAAACTCACGCTTCAACCAAGCCATAAGGACGTGTCTGCGTGTCGTATGGGTAACGAGAATGCGAATGGTTCTGGCAGGCTGATTCTCATATCACCCTCCCATATGAAAGGAGCGACCCTAGTTGGCAGCTCCTGCCCGTGGCATAGGGGAACGTGAATTCAAATATCATGGCAGGCTGATTCAATGGCAAAAACGTGACACTTTTGCTGACGACAACGATGAGCCATTAAGGTCTTTCGCCTCAAACCGGAGTCATACCATCTGACAATAAGACAGTTGCACAGTAACAACGGATGCTAGCGAAGGTACTGGAGCGCCGCCACCGCAATTGATGCCTATGCTTTCGTTTTCCTGTATATATACGTCTAGAAGGCATCGAGTCTGGACCTCTTAGTGTCGGCATTGATATCAAATATATGGGCCACTCGTTTGCTGCAGAAGGTTCGGGATGATTTCAAAGTATTCGGCGCGTCACGAAGCACAAAACTGCTAGTTGCAATGGAGCCTATAGCCAACGGGGTGTTCGCACCGGTGGCCTATGCAGTCTCATACTATGACCCCCGGGGATGTTCGAACGGCGATTACGGCAGAACAGTTTTTTTTTATTGTTTTTTTTGAAGGACATTCCGGTTTGTGCTAAACTATTCGTAGTTTTGCGCCGTACAAATCAGAGCAGTGACGCTCACAACATTCGAGTAAGTCAAATAAAATGCCGACATCATGGAAGATTTTAACTAAAGGCAGCTCGGTTTGTTCATAATGATACAGCAGAAAAAGAAACAGAAAAAATTGCTCAATCAGAACTTTGCATTTTCTATTTTTATTTTTATTTCTAATGACGGTTCACTCCTTGCTACCGTTTGAAAACACAGGTAAGTTGTATTCCTTATTCGTCAGTCGTGACAGTGGCCCGGGGATATTAGCCGCCGTACCCTGTAGCTTCGTTTGCTGCCGACACTGCCGCTTCGTTCTTCGGCGCTCGGACATTATCGGTACCAATGCTAGTCGCACGCTTTGTGGCGGTTGAGTTCGCTGAATAGCAGAACTTAGTTGTCGAGCTCGGCAATCCTGTACAATACGGAAATATTATGTTTGCTGTAAACAACCCGATGATTTCGGCTAGCTCTAGGTTTAATTTCTTTATCTACCATGAACGCATCGCAAACCTTGCACCATCAATAATGAAACCCGTTTTTACGTCATAGTTTGCGTCACCTTTTCCACCTACGTAAGAACGGAATGCTGAGTATGAATCACACAGGTGGGAAAGAAAAATTCATTTTCAGCTTCGAATCAAGATATCTCACAATAAATGCGTCATCCTTTGCTATACAAGTAACGACAAAGGCTAGAACTGCCGTACTATTCGAACATAACAATGGTGATAGAGCTGTCGTCAGCGTCCCGTTAAGAGATGAAACATATTCAAGCCCTATGTGAGCCTTCGGACATATTCAGGGCTGAAGTTTAAAATGAAGTTCAGGATAAAGTGAAGTTGGCATCTCAAAGTCTGTGCGGTCTAAGAAAGGCATCGAAGAATTGGCATGCCCACACTAAGCCATCTGAAGACTTTCAGGGCTGAGGTTCTGAACAAGAGTCGCACAACTGGGGCTCCTAGCGGCTCAAGCTGCGGCTAGCGGCTCTGTTATCTATTTTTCTTCCTCAATATTCTCCCTCTAAAGGCAGCTTTCTTTATTTTCAACAAAATACGCGCATCCACTAGACCATCTTCACGGACAAACACCTGCTCCGGACTGCAAACGCGTCCTTCGAGCCAAACTTCAGCGTGCTTGCTTCAAGAAACGGGCAGCTCATTGTACAGGCACAATAAGCCATCTTTGAATCAGCAGCATTGACTATGACCAGCATATTTGTTGGGCAAAGTAAAAAAAGGACCAGGGCCCGTATTCCGAGTTTGCGTCGTTGTCGAAAGTTTCTCTATCTCCCCGACCTCGATTAATCTGATTGGTAGAAACCCCGAAATATGATGTGGCCACCTCTTCCGGTTCCGTATTGGCAACACCCAGTTCCGGCGTTTCGACCAATGAGATGACTTGAGGCCACGTGAGATATCGACACTTCGATAACGACTCAGAACTTCGATAACTTCGACTTCGATAACTCAGAATGCGGGCCCTGGTGTTTCAGCTTCGTGCAAACATGACTTTACGTACTTCAGCGCGGTTAGCCCTGTTTTTTCATGATTTATCCTTCAATTTTCATGTTTTTGCTCGATGTAGACTGACTTACCTCGATTGACACACCCTGTATTGCATGGTGCCGCAGTTGGCAAGAGGGACACGGAGAAGCCCCGCTTTAATTAGACTGTGCGAACAGGCCTGTAATGACCCAGGAGTACCCTATTTTAAGTTCCAGGAATCCCTTGTGGTTGGATTCTAATGTCGAAACGTCTGCTCACATAGGCAGGGCCCGCCAATTCGGCCATGCTATGTGATAAGGCGACGTCTTACATCGCAACAGCCAATCAGTTGATGGTCGGGTCTCCTGCCAACATCATCGTCATCAGCCGGATTATGCACACTGCAGGGCGAAGGCTTCTCCCGTATTACTCCAACTAACTCATTCCTCTGCTAGCTGCATCCACGACCTCTGCGAACTTCTTAACCTCATCCACCTACCTAATTTTCTGCCTACCCCTGCTACGCTTTCTTCTCTTAGAATCTAGTTCGTTCGCAACAATCGGTTATCCTTTCTTAACCTGTTAACCTGTCTTGCCCATGTCCATTTCTCCTTCTTGATTTCCACTACAATGTCATCGACTTGAGTTATTTTTTGGCCCACTCTGCACGTTAACGTTAGACCTACCATGTTGCGCTCCATAGCTCTTTGCGTTGCCCTAAGCTTAAGTGCTACCCTTTCCTTTGTCCTCCACCTCTCAGCTCCTTAAGTGAGTACACGTAAAACGCTATTGTTATATATTTTCCTCTTGGGTGATACCGGTAAGATGCTAGTCATATTCTGCGGCTACTTGCCAAATTCGCACCATCTCAATCTTATTCTAATAGTTATTTCCCTCTCAATGTCCAGATCTGCGGTTACTACCAGTCCTCATCTGTCCACGGAGCTCGAGGCTGCACTTGTTGCGCTTCAGCTCTGCCCCGTCTTCCTCCGATGGATTCCTGGACACTCAGCGATTGACGGCAATGAGCTGGCAAACCAGCTCGCACATGAAACCCACAACCGGGCACCATTCATCCACGGGCCAAGACCCCTGGAGGGCTGGTCGAGACTGTTTCTTCGCGCCACCATCAGACCGCAAGCTCTACCCCGACCCTCATCCTAATCTCTGCGTTCGGGAGGCTCATATCCTTCGGCAATACAGCTCAATACACTCATAACCACTGCACGGCTTTATCTCTACAAATTACGTCGTGATCCATCATGCCTCAACTGCCCTTCCCTTTATGCCAACCTTTCCTACTGCCTACTTTCATGTCCGGTTGCATTGCAATCGGGATTCTTTCCCACCTCCTCCCATACTATCTGGGCCTGAGTGGAATGGCTTGGTGCTGAGGGTGAAGAAGAGCAGCGCCTGCTCGTCCAGCAGGCCATGGATGTATTAGGAGCCTAAGTGTTGTGCCTCAATAAAGTCTTCTACTACTACTACTACTACCTACTACATATTTGCCACCACTTAGATTGTTTCGCTACCTATCCTAATCTGCTGTTAATTTCTCAGGGTGTTCAACATTACCTTAGTCTTCTGCATATTGATTTGTTTTCTTCTTTTCTTGTCTAGGTCATCAATCATTATTTGCAGTTCATCCCCCGAGTCGTTTAGCAAGGCAATGTCATCAGCAAATCGCAGATTACTGACGTATTCTCCATCTACCCTTATCCCTAACTGCTCCCATTCCAAGTCTCTGAATACTTCCTCTAAACAAGCTGTGAATAGTACTGGGGAGATTGTGTCTCCTTGCTTAACACCTTTCTTTATGGGAATTTTGATACTTTCTTTATGCAGAACTATGGTTGCTGTCCCAGGACTTTTCTAGTACCTGGTTGATAGTGTGAATATGATTGATGGTAGTGTCCGCTTTCCGAAATCCTGCTTGATTCTTTGCTTGGTTGAACTCTAAGGTTGTCGGAATTTGTCCGAACTCTAAGGTTGTTCGAATGGAGGCGCACTTTCGCCTCCATTGAGCGGCCGTGGCTCTACGGGCAGAGGAGAGGAGGTGACGCTTCGCGGATATAAGTTCGCTTCGCCTCGGTGGAAGAAGCCTGCCATGACATTTTAATTCACGTTATCTCTATGCCACGGGCGGGAGCTGTCAACCGGTCAATTCGGGTCGCTCTTTTCATATGGGAGGGTGATATCAGAATCAGCCTACCAGAACTGTTTGCATTCTCGTTACCCCTACGACACGTAGGCAAGTCCATACGGCTTGGTTGAAGCGTGACTTTACATGTGCGCTGGTAGCTTACGCTCTCGCGTTGTACCCGTAAAGGATGAGCTTAAGTGTCCCCAATAATGTAGCACCTTACACTGATAGGGCGTGATGGGTGAATAACGTAGCAGGAAAAAGAAGCTTCATCCGTTTCTCATGCAATTCCGCTAGGGTTAACCAGAACAAAACCACAACTAATTTTTTGATGCTGGTTACATCGTCTACCGTGCGAAGACGTAAACAATGCAAGATGCACTTGTCGTAATGGCTTGATCAACAACTGTTACCCAAACTAGCTCGCGCATGAACACTGGCGACCACTGGGATTGTTATTGCGTTAGCAATACTGCGCCAGGCTAATGCCCGTCGCGTAGTCCCTGGAAGGGTACGATTGACCTTGAGCCGCAGCCGAGCCGAATACGGCTTTAACCAAGCCGTATGAACGTGTCTTAGCGGCCGATAGGGGTAACGTGAATGCCAGGGTTCTGGCAGGCTGATTCTGACATAACCGTCCGATATCAAACGAGAGACCCAAGTCGGCAGCTCCTGCCAGCCCACATATAAAGCCCGCTTTAACCAGGCATGAACACGGACACGGACTACAAAAAATACTTGAGAAGGAGGTATACTACATGCTGAACCATAAGCGCAGCCATGGAGGTATTGCTAACGCAATTCACCCGGTTTATCGAGAGCTATCCACAGCCAATTTTTTAGCGTTGGCGCAAATAAAGACGTCATAAGTGATGAGGGGAGGGTCTGGTGCCTGCGCTGTTCTTGTGTGCCCACTCGCTTAGCTGCCTGTCGAGGGCTCTCGCCGACGCCTTCTGAAGGCGTTCGTGTTCTCGCTTGCCGTCGACATTCGAGGTAGACGCTCTCGCTCGTTGCTTCCGAAGGCTTTTTTGTTTGCGTCGCTTTGTAAGGCTCAAAGCATCGGCTTGCCGTTTTTGAAGGCGTTATTTCCCTTGCTCCTCTTCTGTCCTTAAAGCTTGCGCCTGTCGCTTACGAAGGCGATCATGTTCTTGTCGATCGGTAGCAGGTCTCATGAAATGTTCCGCCGAAGACGACGCCAATACATGAGGTTATACGGGTTGCAGTGAGATATTGGAAAAATGAAAATATCCTTTCAAGCACAAGTTTAGTACACAGCCACTTTTTGGGCATGTGCTCACACGTGACGCCATTACCGCGATTCAAACAAAAATGAGGTGTGCAGTGCATACGCAAGATGACGCCGTACGTACATGTTTCCGACCATGGGGTATGGGAATACGCGTTATAATCTGTCCCAAACTAACAATCTTGTGTCTTCGCAATGTTGTTATTGGATGCAGTAAATGAAAATATTTACAGTGAGTATCCCTTCAACTGATGTTATCTTCAAGTCACCGCAATAACACGCAAACCATTCAAATAAACTCCTTTGATAGTTCCTAGTGCCCTTCTGCTCTGTAACCGCTACCTACATTTTCTGGCGCCGTTAATTCTGCATCACATACACGATTATTACGCAAATTCGGCATTTTTGATCCCTTAATCTGTGACAGCTGCATACAGGGCTTGTTATATCCTTCGCAGTTTTCGTTCTCCTGATTAAAATGTGAGTGGTGGCTTTTGTCAAGTAACATTTAAGAAAGGCGGCCCTAATTTTGAATGACTGATCTCGTATGTTTTAATTTGATTAGCGGCTATCTTAGCAAATATCTTGCAAATATCAAAGAGTAAGCTGATAGGCCTATCTTCTTTTTCAAACACTTGACGTCATTCTACTTACAGGTTACGCTGCTATGATGGCAGCTTTCTTGCAGGGTTCAGGTACCCTTGAGGCGATGAGGCTCTGTTTATAGATGGGCAAGCTGTCCTACCATTATCAGCTCATCTTCCTTCAGCAAACATGTCGGAATATCATCCTATCGCCAGTTTTCCTCCTTTGCATTTGATGTCAGGCATTCCTTGCTGTTTGTTTACAGAATAAAAGTAGAATTACCCAGAATCATTACCCTAACCAATACCATCCGGGGTGTTTCAACTGTTCTACAGATCTGTGCAGAATTCATCGGCATATTAACTGTCGTACACAAGTTTTCGATCATACTTTTTTTTCTTGTTTCTTTGGCGGGCATGCAATTTTCAACACTGATTTGTAAACGCTTACCGCTTCAGGCCACCTACAATCCTCGGTGCCTTTTCAATGCTTCCAGTATCACACTTTTTATGTCGGTTGACTTGTACTTATTCATAACCGTTGAAAATTCTGAGACCCTATCCTACCTGTAGGACCAGTTACTGTAATAATTTGGCCTTTGTAATCAGTTCTTTCATCTCCTGAGGGATGTTGGCAGTGATGTAAAGCTTTCCAAAAAAGAAACGTATGCGTGATGTCCCATTGCAAGGAACCTGGTTGTTAACTCTCGCCACGATGAGAGACAGGACGATTATCGGCCTTACAAGCTACAGAATCGCGGCTTGAATCTCGATGACGCATGATTCTTCATAGAATAAAGAGGCGTTGAATAAACTTTCCTATACCGAGTAGACGTGCCAAAGCATGTGCTTAGCCTTATCGGTTTATAGTTTTACTTTGTGTTCAACATTTGATGAAGACGTCGGCATACAATGCACAGCCCTAAAAAGTGGCAGTAAAAATTCGTTGGATGAACTTAGATCTCTTAAGGGCTGTAAGGCGAAAGCCTGTCTTGCACCTCTTTGTATTCACTTGGCTCCTTTTCTCCTTTTTTGCTGTCTTTTCTGTTCTTTTTTTTTTCTCTTTTACTATTTTAACATGTTCACTTTTGTATGTTTTCTCTTTTTTACTGTTTTTTCTGTTAATACTTTTTTTTTCTTTTTTTAATATTGACTGACTGCATTCGATGTTGTGACGCACTGAAGAGGCCTGACATTATAGCTTTGCAACTCCGTCCAAGTTTTTTTTAATTTTGACATATTTTGCACAATTTCGAAGTCCGTTGCTATTTTAACGTCTGGACGTAAAATCGACGTCTATGGCTACTTCGACGTCGAATTGACTTTTTTGGCTCTAATTAATTAACCAATTATTTCATATCAACGATATATTTTTTACATAGAGGAATTTTTCACCCTCTATCTAATACAACCACTCTCTTACTAATAAATTATGTCATTCTTCGTTAGTAACGGTGTGACACACCTAGCGGGCAGGCGCTGAGCCCATACATGAGCCTATAAAAGATTTAACCCTAAAACACTCGCGTAAAATGCTACGGCGCTAGATATGAAGTTGTGTATGCTCTCTTCTCAGGAGGAATCCTTGCGCTCGAAATCGCACCTACTACTTTTAATTTCGTTGCTGTGCTAAGCGCCGTAGGGTCAAACCAAGGTCAACGTAGGTGAGCATCTTAATTCAGCACGTATTAGAGCTTTCGCTCTCTGACATCTGTATTGATAGATTTGACTTTGTCTCTTGTAGGCCACCACTGCAAACTGAACATGGCACGCTTCAACCAAATAAAGTGGCGCTAGTCTAGCAGTGCATCTCGATTAGTTAGCAGAATAAATTAGAATCTCATGTGAGCTTACAGTTGTTTGTATTGGCGATGAAATATGTAGTGTTGAAGGGCGACCCCGTTTTACTCTGACTTTGTCAGATGATGAACTCAGTTTAGGATGCCTTATTAATTAGGAGATGACCTAAAAAGCAGTCATTCTGCAGACATAACGAGGGGTGGCAGTAATCGCAATTAAGCTTGAGAACGACAGACTAGAAGTTCAACATGTCTATACGTGCATATCTAGTCACGATGACCACATAGTAAATTTAGTTTTTCAAGGCATACACAGACGACAAACACATGGATGACCAGGCAGGCGACAATTGCGGCATAGATACTGGGAATTCCAGGGCGAAGTTAATATTCCCGAAGTCATGAAGACTTTACCCCGCAAACGGAACAATCGGCATGAAGTACTGGTACAGTACAATATGCGCAGAGGCTAGGCAATGTGACGTGTAATGATCATGAGATCTGGAATCATTCAAGGTTTCAACAAAGAGCGGAAAACTAGTTAGAAAACTAGTAGGTAGTGATAAGTGCGATGTAGAAACTTTAGGATTTTAGTGCAGAATCAATTTCCCGCTTTGAAAGAGAAATGTAACGAGTTCATGCCGTCCATGATAACCTAAAATAACACTACAAAGCACGCAATCGAAGTAGGGAGTAGGAGAGCATACCAGCACGCTCTCCCTGGGGCAAAATAGCTGAAAGAGAGGCACTGCAGGCACCAAATTTGCACGGCGCCTGAATCGGAGTAGCCGGCACATGCCTGGCACGTCGCCTCGCTGTCCGCACCAACTAAACGCCACTGTTGTTTTCACCAGTGGCGTTGATTTCGATAGCTGCTGTCCGCTTGTTTTAGCTTGCGTCTGAAGTAAATACCCCGTTTACACGCTAGATTACTGATTCAAGATAATAATTGAACATTTACATAGTGTGCAAAATAATCGACCGCGAATGCCCTGATGACGACGGCGAACTGGCTTCCGATTTTTTGCCCAGCCTTGCACAGGCGCTGCCATCTAGATGGCATAAAATGCAAATGTATCTGCCTCTGTAAATGTTTTCTCATGCTTTGCGTTGTTAGCTGCTTCACGTTTTCGCGCCGTACAGAAAGAATAAGCAGCATCGATAGAAGGGTACGCAGTTTTGAGAAATGCTCGATAGCCTGATTAACGTCGCTGAAGCCGCGTAGGCTTGTTTTGTAAGAAACCTCGTGTATTCGATAAATGAGTGCCTCAAGATAATAAATAGTACGCCACTCAGCACTCACCAACCATGCGTGTTGTTCCTTCAGGAATGCTCCGTTTAAAACAGCTGCTTCCCCAGCGCTGCTGTTATAATTGCGTAGTTGTGTACCAAACGATACTGCTGTTTAAGGATAGCGCTGTTTACGCGGCATAGAACGCAAACTTATCTATCTTTACGATAAGTATTTTATCTTCCGCGCTCGTAGTGGCTTTCCGTGTTTTGCGCAGCGCAGAACGTAACTCAGGGAAACTCTCGCTCGATGGCCCGGCTAACGTCGTTAACGCTGCGGACAAGCAGCCTTAATTCCCCTTCAAAGTGAGCGATACTTCATTTTAAATTATTTTAAGCGTGGCCGACGACCATTTCTGTTAATGTAAAAAGGCCTAACCTGTTATCCGCAAGTTCTAACGTGTGAAACAACCGCTGCCGGCCGCTTCATCATTGCTCGCTATACGAGGCGTTCCAATGAACGCGCTGTTTTCTCATGCGAACTGCGACGTATAGGCAATAATCGATTTCGGATCACTCTTGGAGGAGCTGCAGTGGATCAATTCACCATATGCATACGCTAAATGTGAAAATACCTCCAAATGTTTTGACAACTTTTTCACGAATCATTCGGTATCTGTAGGCCTACTTTTTTAGGAAGGGCACCGGAATCACTATTTTCGAACGTGAGAAGATGAAACACGCTTCCCATACGAATAGTGTTTGTGATTGGGGTAGTTGGAACATTCTTCACAGCAATACGTGCGGTGTTTGGGTTCACAAGAGCAAGGTGAAAAGACAGCTCGAACGTTTAAGCGCAACATACACAAACGAGCACACATTTCTAGGCAAGGTTGAAAGCCGCACTAGTCACCACTTGGTTTTCCTCGGCAACTCCCTGACGTACTCCAAGTGGGTTTTGATGAAAGCAACTTCCTGCTAGTTATGTGCGAGCCTCGTAAATTGTAACATACGTCAAAGTAACGTAAAGAAGCCAATTGCTTTCAGACATACAGACCAGACAGGTTTACATCCAAACAGCTGAACAGTAGCAGGGAAGTTGCCTCCGCTCACTATAAAAAACTGAGCAATACCGCAGAAGCGACACGACAGAGGCAAGAAAACAATGGTTTTGTTCCTTCGATGTCCGACCGACTGGCCTACAACTGCGCTCTGTAAACAACTGATTAAGTTGTTTTATCACACAACGAGAGACAAACTGGAGCACCGGTTATGCCTCTCCTATTTACCCGTACTACCAGGCCTTTGAGTGCCGCTTTCAAACACTGACAAATAGTTATTCGTGAATAGTTTCCTTAGCCTAGTCCATGACATGCAGTCTCCGCATGCTATGCAACGCAGTGCAGCCTGATTTCGATAGGGAGAAACTTCAAGTATTTTCACTAGTGAAAGCACTTAACCATACCGACTTGCTCTCGAACTACCGGACGTCACCGTCAGCAGGAGATGACGACACGCCGATCGTGCGCTTTTCATTTGGTGGGTCTTTCGTTTCCTACCATTAGTCTTTTTTTTTTTTCTCCGATCCTTTAGCCATCCAAGAACCTCGAAGCGCCGTACCGTATCTGCGCCAGTATATATCAAGCCGTGTCCCTCCTCGCTGAGCTCTCGATTTCTCTTTCGCGTCCTTTCCCGCCCACCTCGCCCCTCTTCGTCTTCAAATCGATGTCTCTCGGCTGGGGCTCATTTATACTTGTCCAGGCGCCGCAGTGCCTCCGAGCGTGTCAACACGCAGACCATCGCCGGGATTTCAAGTGGCCCTCGGGTCTGCCGACTGCAGCGCCCACTTTGTCCTCCTCCTCCACATTTCTTGCTTGTTTTATACTTCCGCGACGCTCGCAAGACGCCCTTCGTCCCGGCCGTAAAGTGTGCAATAGGCTGGCGTCCATGGCTGGAAGAGGGAGCAGAGAGTGTGGCTGGGGTCCCCGGCACTCCAGGAAGCCCGGAACTACAGCCATTCCCTTTTTACGGGCCATGTATACGGTGAAGTTCTAACGCGACGAGAAGAGTGGCGTGACCGAGAAGTACCCGTTAGGGAAGGCCGCGGCGCGTTTTTTTTTTTATTATTATTACTTGTTCTTCCTGTTTTCTCAACTCGGCTGCCACACCCTTGGAACTACTGCGAGAGAGAGTTTCACTGATTGAGTACAGCTGCTGCATGCACTTGCGACCAGCGTCGATTCGTCATGTCGTTGTTATAGTGCTTTAAGAGATTTTATACCTACGAAAGTGTCGGGCGTCGTTTCAGAAATGAGTTTTGCGGCATCGTAAATTCTGGTTTCTTTCGGATGCTGCAGAGATCTCAACATGGTCATTTCGTGGACTCACCTTCTCAATTACCAACATTTGCAGACCACACGGCTCCGGGCGGAAAACGAGTGGAGTTCATATATGTGTATACTAAAAGAGTTCTGCCTGGTCATACTTTTCCTGGGTACTGAAGTTAACAATAACTCTTTGCAAAGGAGTGAACTGTTCTATTCTGGTTTCTTTCAAATGCTGCAGAGATCTCAACATGGTCATTTCGAGGACTTACCTGCTCAATTACCAACATTTGCGGACCACATGGCTCCGGGCGGAAAACGAGTGGAGTTCATTTATGTATATACTAAAGAATTCTGCCTGGTCACACTTTGCCTGAGTGCTTAAGTTAACAATAACTCTTTGCAAAGGACTGAACTGTTCTATTATTTTATATTTTGTTTGTTGCTTGATTATATTATCACTATCAACAACAGCAGCCTGACTACACCCATTGCGAGGGAAAGTCCTCTCCCATGTCCATTCACTGTCCTGTAACAGATGTATCCATTTGATTCCAGCCAACTTCCTGATGTCATCCGGCCACCTAATGTTCCTTACCTAACAACCTTTCTTATTGATAATTTGTTACTTTCTTCTTGAACGACTATCGCAGTTTTGCTCCCATTATATCAATATCCTTCACTACTTTCGCATATGGTTCCACTACGCCATCATTTCGCAATACCATCACCAGAACACGCCTCCATACAGCATATGGCAGCAAGCAACATAACGCAACTTAAAGCAAGAAGCATAAAAAGTCTAAGATCGCGAGCGAGAGGCAACCAACTGTAGTAACTTGTTACTTTCGACCCATGCTTGCACTTTTAATTTCACCGCCTGCATGGCCAACCTGTACATAACAGATGTTATGGTAATCGGCCTGTAGGAATTTATGTGCATCCTTTCTCTTTTCCCTTTATACATCAAATTCATTTTACTCTGCAGCCAGCTGTCCGGAATTTGCTTATTCGTTATGACTGTTTCCAAAGCTTTTAACAACATTTCCTTACTTCTTGAACCATGTTCATTAATCAGCTTGATCGGAATTCCATCTATTGCTGTAGCTGTGTTTTTATGAATATCGCTTTGTGCCTTTTTATAGTTTAGATAAGTCATTTCTAAGCTGCTTTGTATTCTGCTATCTTGTGTTGATTCCTGATTTGCGGAGATTGCTCTATCGTCGCTCTTAAATGACTACACTATTACTATCAAGAGTTGACAGTAGCGCCGCTAGTTCTCGCGACAGCTACCTGGGTCACCACACTCCTCCGCTGGGCGGTATGGGGAGCTGTGAAACAGATTGTTCTTGATAACATTGTCAATTACAGCCTCTTGATCCTCAACAGTGCCGACCAAGAAGGTTATTATATATATATATATATATATATATATATATATATATATATATATATATATATATATATATATATTGCCACCTAAAATACGGCTTCGCATGAAGCCATATTTTACCCGCTGAAAGTCGTATTTGTCATCCGGAACAGTTTTTTTTTTCTGTGACCTTGCGGGTTTTTTTTCGAGGGGGGGGAATAATGCCACCTGACGGTTCGAGGTAGCGCTTGAACGACGAAGAAGTTGGAGATTCTCGCGCGCTTCGGCTAGCTAGGACTGTGGACTCTTGAGCTTGTGTCTTCGTGTTACCGTTTTTCGGGAACCTCTGTCTTGACTGTGTGTATCTGCCCCTGTTGCCGATACCCATAAATCCCTGTCTTCGTGACAGTTTTGGTGGAGCCGCTGGGTAATTGTCCTCTCAATTTCGCACACCCCTCCGCGAACCAACGACACCGAGCTTTTGCCTGTGGACACGCCAGTTCATCGCGTCAGCTGGAGGAACCTGGGCCTTCCTCCCGAACACGGGCCCTTGGAATCCACTTCAACAACGAGCCTCCGGCCAGCTACGCAAAGCACTACGTCAGTCATGCAAGGTACTCCTATTTACGTTCAAAACCCCCGAGTGCCGAAATCATTCCATGGCACTGCGCATGAAGACGTTGAGGATTGGCTAACTCAGTTCGAACGAGTCGCATCCCTTAATCAGTGGGACGACAAATTAAAGCTACGGAACGCCATTTTCTGCCTGGAAGACCATGCTTTGACATGGTATGAAAACCGAGAAGGCACAATAACATCATGGCCTCAGTTCCGCCGTCTTATCGTAGAGGCGTATGTCAGCCTGGATAGGCGCGAACGAGCACAACGTGCTCTACAATCTCGAAAACAGATGCCAAACGAGTCCGTCATGATGTATGTTGAGGACATGACGAAACTATTTCGACGTGCGGATCCCAACATGTCTGAAGAGAGAAAGCTGCGCCACCTCATGCATGGGGTTAAAGAACAGCTTTTTGCTGGTCTTATACGTAGCCCACCAACTACAGTTACCTCATTTTTAACAGAGGCGGTCACTATGGAAAAGATCCTACACCAGCGCCGCTCGGCGGTCTACGACAGCCCAAACCTCGCTACGACTGCTGCCGAGCCTCTTACAGCTGCTGTAAGCAATACTGAACAGCTCCGAGATCTTATTCGTGCGATTGTACGCGAGGAACTGCAGAAGGTTTGTGGCACGTTCCAACCCAGGGGTGATTCTCTTGCACATATGATCCGCGGAGAGATTCAGCAAGTCACGCAGCCATCTCTGCATGTTGCTGAAGCTCAAAGTACCCCTGTTCCTGATTATTCTCGTCCTACTTACGCTGACATTCTCCGACGCCCAGTTCCCGTCCAAGCTCCGTTGTCTACGTTACCACCAACCCAGTGCATGCCCGTCCAGCAGCCAACGCAATACATTCCTGTACAGCAGCCAACGCGGTACGTGCGGCCACCACGATCAAACATTTGACGAACGGACGTCTGGCAGGCCCCTCGGAGCCGCCGCCTTTGCTACCACTGTGGGGAACCTGGTCACATTTTCCGGTGGTGCCCTTATCGGGAACTCGGACCGCAGGGTTTTTACACCAACGCACCTAGACGCACGTTCGGACAACTACCTCGTGACATTGGAGACAACCTCGCACAAGAGAGCCTCCGGATGGCGCGCCGACAATCCAGGTCTCCATCCCCACGTCGGCAAACCGCTTCAACAACTGGTAACTTCCCGCGAGCACCGCCTGGTCGCTCGCCAAGCCCCCACCGGGAAAACTGAGTAGAGCGACCTCCGGGAGCGGGGCCGCTAAATGTCAGCACAAAGAAGTCTAAATGTCAGCACAAAGAAGTCCCCCCCAATGAGAACAGATATGGATTTTGGAGCAGAAACAACAGCATTTGGTTAACGAGACCGGCTATCGCTGGACATCTCTGTGTGCATCGATGGTCATAATGTCAGCGCTTTAGTGGATACCGGAGCAGACTTTTCGATTTTGAGTGGGAAACTGCCAGCGACCCTTAGGAAGGTTATGACACCATGGTGTAGCACGCAAATACGCACGGCTGGGGGGCATGTAATTACTCCTATTGGACAGTGCACGGCTAGAATTCAGATTTGTACGTCAACGTTCGTTGTCAGCTGCGTCGTTCTCCGGGAATGTTCTCGTGATTTGATTCTCGGTGTGGATTTCCTGCGGGAATATGGCGCCATCATCGATCTCCGACAGCGAACGGTCTCGTTCTCAACGGAGAAAGCGGCTGCCAGCCCCACCGATGGCCAACGTACGTGCGCCCTACGGGTTTCAGCCGAGTGTGTTTCAGTGCCTCCCCGCTCCAGCGTGTTTGTGAGTGTTGTGTGCGACGGGCTTCGTGACGGGCCGATAATAGCTGAAAGCAACCGTTCGCTTTTATTTTCTCATGGCATCTGTGCAGCTCGAAGCTTAATTATTCTCAGCAATGGTCACTCTGAACTTCTCGTCACGAGCTTCACGAATGAATCTCGCCACCTCTATCGCTCTACTGCCATCGCTTTCGGCGAACTGTTAAAGGAAGTTTCTGAATGTTTTGCGTCTGACATTATTGATACTCCCAGTGTTCTAGACCACATCGATGTTAGCAGTGACCTTTCTTTCTGTCAACAACGCGCCCTGCGTGCCTTACTGCTGGAGTACGCCCCATGTTTTGCCTCATCATCGAAAGTCCGGCAAACTTCTATCGCCAAGCATCGTATCTTAACGTCTGACGATGCCCGACATATTCGACAGCAGCCGTACCGTATTTCGGCCAAAGAACGTGAGGCAATTCAGACACAAGTCCAGGAAATGCTTAATGATGATGTTATTCAGCCGTCTAAAAGTCCGTGGTCGTCGCCAGTCGTGTTGGTTAAGAAAAAGGATGGCACGCTGCGTTTTTGCGTTGATTACAGGAAACTGAATGACATCACAAAAAAAGATGTATATCCGTTGCCCCGTATGAACGATTCACTCGATCGACTTCGCAACGCCAAGTTCTTTTCCTCCATTGATTTAAAAAGTGGTTATTGGCAGATAGAAGTGGATGAGCGCGATCGGGAAAAGACTGCCTTTGTGACACCCGATGGCTTATATGAATTTAAAGTATTGCCTTTCGGTCTGTGTTCAGCGCCAGCGACGTTACAGAGAATGATGGACACCGTACTTGCTGGTCTTAAATGGCAAACCTGTTTGGTTTATTTGGACGACGTGATCGTGTTTTCAGAAACGTTTGACCAACATCTTAAGCGGCTGCGAACGGTATTGGACGCTCTTCGCTCGGCCGATTTGACACTCAAACCGGAAAAATGTCACTTTGGATATCAGCACCTAAAATTTCTCGGTCATGTGGTTAGTGCTGACGGTGTCCGGCCTGACCCTGATAAAACAGCCGCTGTAGCCAATTTTCCCATTCCTACCACGAGGAAAGCAGTCCGACGTTTCTTGGGCCTGTGCGCGTACTATCGCCATTTCATTGCCGATTTTGCCAAAATTGCAGAACCCTTGACGCGCCTGACACGTGATGACGTCCCGTATGTCTGGTCTTCCGAGCAGCAGGAGGCATTCACCGAGCTGCGCCAACGGCTGCACAACCCTCCCGTTCTTGCACACTTCGATAAGGACGCTGCACCGAAATTCACACCGACGCCAGCAGTGTCGGTCTGGGTGCTGTTCTGGTCCAGCACCAGCAAGGCGAGGAAAAAGTGATCGCTTATGCCAGCCGCACCCTTTCTCGGGCAGAATCAAACTATTCAACTTCTGAAAAGGAGTGTCTCGCCGTCGTTTGGGCCACAATGAAATTCCGACCTTACCTCTACGGCCGTAAATTTAAAGTTGTGACAGACCATCATGCTTTGTGTTGGTTAGCTAGTCTTCGAGATCCATTAGGACGTCTTGCACGGTGGAGCCTTCGTATGCAGGAGTTTGATTACTCTATCGTTTATAAATCCGGACGTAAACATGAAGATGCTGACACACTGTCTCGATCACCCGTGGAGTTGGCCCATGACAGTACGGATGAAGACGCCCATTTTCTTGGCATTATCAGTTCTTCTGATTTAAAGGCCCGGCAACGGGCTGACCCAGACCTCAAAACTGTGATCGATCATCTGGAGGGTTTCGATTCTACAGTATCTCGACTGTTTGCTAAGAACTTGTCATCCTTCTGCACGCGCGACGGAATTCTCTACAAGAAAAGCGCCGGCAACAGTGACCGAGCCTATCTTCTAGTCATCCCTGCAGATCTCCGCGATGAAATCCTTCATGCTTGCCATGATGAACCCACAGCTGGACACTTGGGCTTTGCACGCACTCTTACCAGAGTGCGCCAGGCCTACTACTGGCCCAAACTTACCGCCACCGTTCATCGATATGTTAGAGGTTGCCGCGAGTGCCAGCTACGCAAGACACCGCCATTGAAGCGAGCGGGTTTCCTGCAGCCTATTCCCCCATCGCTAGTACCATTCGACCAAATTGGTATGGACTTTCTTGGCCCTTTTCCTCTATCGTCAGCTGGCAATAAGTGGATTATCGTGGCTACAGATTATCTGACACGTTACGCGGAAACCATGGCGGTGCCACGTGCAACATCCTCCGAAGTGGCACAATTTTTCATGACGCAGATTGTCCTCCGCCATGGCGCCCCTTCATACGTCATCACTGATCGTGGCAAGGTATTTACAGCGCGTCTTCTTGAAGAAGTTTTGCAACTAAGCCAGACACATCACCGAAAGACTACTGCTTACCATCCTCAGTCCAATGGCCTTACTGAGCGACTAAACAGAACAATAGCGGACATGCTCGCCATGTATGTCGATGTCCGGCATAAAACATGGGACGAGATATTGCCTTCTGTCACATTTGCATATAACACGGCCGTCCAAGAAACAACTCGATTCACTCCGTTTCGCCTAGTATACGGACGCGATGTACAGACCATGCTCGACGCTATGCTGCCATGTGCGGCTGACGACCAGCTGCGTACCGCTGACGCAGAAGAATTCACCAACTACGCTGAGGAAGCTCGCCAACTCGCCCGTAATCACATTACAAAACAGCAAGCAACAGATGCACGCCGATATAACGACCGCCATCGCTATGTCGTGTTCCAGCCTGGTGACAAAGTCTGAGTGTGGACACCTGTCCGGCGCCCAGGCCTGTCAGAAAAACTTCTCAATCGTTACTTCGGACCCTACAGAGTGTTACGTCGCCTCTCAGAAGTTACGTACGAGGTTATTCCAGACGGAACTGTACCGAGTTCTCGTCGTCAGTGCTCGTCTGACCTGGTGCATGTGCTTCGCATGAAGCCGTATTTTACCCGCTGAAAGTCGTATTTGTCATCCGGAGCAGTTTTTTTTTCTGTGAGCTTGCGGTTTTTTTTTTCGAGGGGGGGGGGGGGGGGAATAATGCCACCTGACGGTTCGAGGTAGCGCTTGAACGACGAAGAAGTTGGAGACTCTCGCGCGCTTCGGCTAGCTAGGACTGTGGACTCTTGAGCTTGTGTCTTCGTGTTACCGTTTCTCGGGAACCTCTGTCTTGACTGTGTGTATCTTCCCATGTTGCCGATACCCATAAATCCCTGTCTTCGTGACAATATTGAAACATGCATAGACGACGAAGATTTGGATCGGCGATTCGGAGAAGACGACGAAGCGAAACGGTGCTCCGCTTTCGTGCTGCCCTGACTGGCTGTTGGTGTTCTTCGGTGTCAGAGTGCCAGAGCGCCTTCTGTGTAACGTTACGTTACAAATCTGGTGGAGGTGCTGGGTATCGATCCAGTCCTGCATAATCAACCTGCCAATACGGAGCTTACCCCTGTACATCAACGCCTCGGCCGCCGCCTACGTGGAGAGCCCCCTGAATTCGGACCCCTTCCGGCCGCTACCAGGACGACGCATCCTCAGACGGCCGTAGAACCTGCTGCAATGACATCTGAGAGCAGGCTTCCCACCCACATCCTGTGTCATCAGCCGCGAACACCCCCCTCCTTTCACGGCGACGTGTTCGAGGACGCCGAGGACTGGCTTGAGAACTACGAGCGAGTTGCTCGTTACAACGGGTGGACTGATGAGCGCAAGCTCCACAACGTGTACTTCGCTCTTGAAGAGTCTGCACGGACATGGTTTGAAAACCATGAGGCTGCCATCCCATCCTGGGCAGCCTTCTGTCGTGATTTCAAAGCCACCTTTCCTAGCGCCGACCGCCGGGAGCGAGCAGAAGCTGCGCTACACCCGCGCAATCAGCGCCCGAACGAGAGCGTGCGTATGTTCTTTGAGGACATGACACGCCTTTTCAAGCGTGCAGACCCACAAATGCCTGAAGATAAGAAACTGCGTCACCTGATGCGGGGCGTTAAACAAGAACTTTTCGCGGGACTGGTGCGCAGTCCACCACGCACTGTGGCGGAGTTTCTCAGCGAGGCAGCGACCATGGAGACAACGCTGCAACACCGAGCCCGTCAGTACAACCGTGACGTGAACATCATTGGGTCCGACGCACCTCCTGTGCATATCGGCAGCGACATGGACGCACTACGAAATCTCATCCGTTCTGTCGTGCGGGAGGAACTGCAAGCGCTCCGGATGCCTTGCAACACAACAGCTTTTCCTTCACTGGCTGAAGTCGTCCGGGACGAGGTGCGTATGGCAGCTCAGCAAGTTGCTGACGTTCCCCAGCAGCGCGTTCCCCACCAGACGATCGACGCGAGGCCCACCTACGCGTCCGTCTTACGTAGGGCTCCCCCGCCGCACCATAGTATCAACGCCGCAGCTCCAGCAATGGAGCCGCAGGGTCCTCGCATGGAGGGCCTCGCATGGAGCCGCATGGGGCCTCACTACTCCCCTCCGCCAATATACCAGCGACCCCGTCAAGTATGGCGGCCCCGGGACCGTCGCCCCCTGTGCTATCATTGCGGGGAAGCCAGTCACCTTTACCGGGCGTGCCCGTTCCGCCGCGTCAACATGCGGGGTTTCGCCTCGGAGGAACTCCACCCTCGGAATGACGAACGGCCTACTGAGATTGCAAGCGACCTTGCAGCGCGACAGTATCCCGTCACGTCCGGTTACCAAGAGCGTCGGTCTACGTCCCCGACGAGCTACCGTTCGACAAGTCCCCACTCTTCCCGACGCCGCTCCTCTCCCAGCCCTAGCCGGGAAAACTAATACCAGCGGCCTTCGGAGGCAGGGTCGCTGATGTCGGGAAATGTGAAGATCCTCCGTCATCGTCAGGCCGACCCGACGAGACTTCGCTTGTGTCAGGTAGCGACAGCATCCGGCATACTACCTCCGATTTATGTGTAACGATTGATGGAGTGGATGTCACCGCGTTACTCGACACTGGTGCCGATTATTCAGTAATGAGCCGTGGTCTCGCCCGAGAATTGAAGAAAGTTTTGACACATTGGTCCGGCCCGAAAATTCGCACGGTGGGAAGCCACTTGATCGAACCTGCAGGCAAGTGCACAGCGCGGATCGGCATCCGTGGTTTTGTGTATGTCGGAGAATTTATCGTGCTTCCTGAGTGTTCCAAAGACTTGATCCTTGGTCTAGACTTCCTGCAGACCAACGGCGCTGTCATTGATCTGAAAAAAGCGCGTGTTTCCTTTTCGACGAAACGAGCCGTGGCGCGCATTGAAAACGAAGATCCCGGTCTGGACGTTTTGCGTATCGTCGACGATGACGTGAGGGTTCCGGCACGTTCTAGTGTGTTGGTTCTTGTAAAGCATGACTTATTCCACGATTACGAGGACATCGCGGATGGGCACCTTCCGCTACTACTCGAGAAGGAATTAGCCGTTGTTCGAGGACTCGTACAACTCCAGAACAGTTGTACTACTGTCCTCCTGAGAAATTTTGCTAAGGAGATGCGGCATCTCGCCAAGGACACGGCTGTTGCCGTCCTTCACGATGTTACTGCCTTGCCTCATTTATGCACCACCGGAGCGAACCCTAAAGAGGAGGCCGCACCTTGTCATGCTTTGCAGACCGTTAAAATTAACCCCGACTTGAGGCCCGATCAGAGGAATCTTCTCTCGGCTCTTCTGAGCGATTTCGCAGACTGCTTCGCCGCAGGCTCTAAGGTTGGCCGTACTCCTGTCGCCAAGCACCGAATCATCACCAATGAGACCACGTTACCGGTATGCCAGCGCCCGTACCGGGTTTCTCCTAAAGAACGTGACGCCATTAAAATGCAAGTGGATGAAATGCTTGCGGACGACGTGATCCAGCCTTCGACGAGCCCATGGGCATCGCCACTGGTCCTTGTCAAAAAGAAAGATGGCACCTTGAGATTCTGTGTCGATTACCGAAAGTTAAATAACGTGACTAAAAAGGACGTCTATCCGCTGCCCAGGATTGATGATGCCCTCGACCGACTACGCGACGCCAGGTACTTCTCCTCATTAGACCTCAAAAGCGGATACTGGCAAATCGAGGTGGATCAGAGAGATCGAGAGAAGACTGCATTTGTGACGCCCGACGGCCTATACGAGTTTAAGGTGCTTCCGTTTGGTCTTTGCTCTGCACCGGCCACGTTGCAACGTATGATGGACACGGTTCTATCAGGTCTTAAGTGGCAGTCGTGCTTGGTGTACTTAGATGATGTCGTTATTTTCTCGCCTACTTTCGAGCAACACTTGGACCGGTAGCGCATCGTGCTTCAAGCACTCAAAGGCGCGCAACTAACGATCAAGCCTGAGAAATGCCACTTTGCTTTCAAGGAACTACGCTTTCTCGGTCATGTTGTCAGTGCACAGGGCGTTCTCCCTGATCCCGAGAAGACTACCGCAGTGTCAAATTTTCCACGCCCCACCGACAAAAAGGCACTTCGACGATTTCTAGGTCTTTGTTCATACTACCGACGCTTCGTCCAAGATTTTTCTAAGATAACTGAACCACTGACAGCACTAACCAGAGAAGGCATACCCTTCCTGTGGGGAGACGATCAAGAACAAGCCTTCCAGGAGCTTAGAAGCCGCCTACACAGACCCCCAATACTCGCCCATTTCGATGAAGACGCCGCAACCGACGTACATACTGATGCCAGCAACGTTGGCCTCGGCGCGATACTCATTCAGTGGCAAGGTGGAATAGAACGGGTTATCGCCTACGCGAGCCGAACACTCTCACGATCAGAGGCGAACTATTCGACAACGGAGAAGGAGTGCCTTGCGGTAATCTGGGCCATCAGCAAGTTTCGACCATATTTGTATGGACGACCCTTCCGTATTGTCAGCGACCATCATTCCTTGTGCTGGCTAGCAAGCCTTAAAGACCCGTCTGGACGCTTAGCTCGTTGGAGCCTCCGTCTTCAAGAGTATGACGTCACTGTTGTGTATAAGTCGGGACATAAACACCAAGATGCGGATTGCTTGTCACGCGCGCCATTGGACTCCACTGCAGTGGAAAACGCCGACGATTTTCCCTTTATTGGGGCCATTACCCAATCCCATATGGCTGACCTTCAACGCGAGGACCCGGAGCTGGTGCCGCTCATCGATTATCTGGAAGGACACGGTGGTAGAGTACCACTTGTTTTTCGTCGTGGCTTGCAGTCATACGCTTTACGAAGTGGAGTTCTCTACAAGCGCAATTTTGAAAGATCCAAAGAGACATTTCTACTCGTAGTGCCTACGCCCCTACGGCCTGACATCTTAAGCGCTTGCCACGACGAACCGTCCTCCGGCCACTTGGGAGTTAGTCGTACGCTTGCAAGAATTCGGGAGAAATACTATTGGCCGAAATTATTACCTTCAGTGCGATCTTACGTAAAAACCTGCCGTGATTGTCAACGCCGAAAGACTCCACCCGTCAAACCAGCTGGATTTCTTCAGCCGATCGCTCCACCGAAAACTCCTTTCCAACAAGTGGGGATGGATCTTCTTGGTCCTTTCCCGAAGTCAAGTAATGGAAAGCGTTGGATTGTTGTCGCGACAGACTACTTGACCCGATATGCTGAGACCGCGTCGCTCACAAATGGAACTGCCACCGAAGTCGCAGAGTTTTTTGTCCACGACATCGTGTTGCGTCATGGCGCTCCGGCTGTTATCATTACCGATCGCGGGGCAGCTTTTACGGCCCGTCTGACTAAGGCTGTACTGAACCTTACACACACTAGCTATAGACGGGCCACGGCATACCACCCGCAAACTAATGGCTTGGTGGAACGGCTAAACAGAACTCTGGCCGACATGCTGTCTATGTACGTGGATATAGAGCATAAGACCTGGGATCAAATCCTCCCATATGCCACGTTCGCATATAATACGGCACTTCAGGAGACGACGCGGCTCACACCCTTCGAGCTTGTCTTCGGCCGTCGAGTGACCACTCCACTGGATACAATGCTGCCCGTATACACCGACGACGAAGATGAGCCTGACCTGGACATCGCTAGTTTTACCCAGCGTGCGGAAGAAGCACGGCAGCTGGCAAGGCAGCGCATATACCTACAACAGCAACTAGACGCTGACCGTTACAACAAGGGACGGCGCTTCGCTGCCTACGAGCCTGGAGACTATGTCTGGATTTGGACGCCCGTTCGTCATCGTGGGCTGTCTGAAAAATTGCTGCGCCGGTACTTCGGCCCATATCGTGTCCTCCGCCGCCTCAGCGACGTTACTTACGAAGTTGAATCCGCGACCCAAGATCCCTCAAGCCGCAGACGACGCAAGTTCACTGATGTTGTACACGTCGTCCGGATGAAACCCTACCACGATCGCCCCGCTGACTATTCTTGAGACTGATGGTGCCCCGTTTTGTGTTGTGGTCTCCCACACCAACCTAGCATAACATCTGTCAGCTCATCGCATCAAGCAGCATTTGCAGCATCGAGGCGATGCTGCCAAGAAGGGGGGCATTGACACATGCATAGACGACGAAGATTTGAATCGGCGATTCGGAGAAGACGACGAAGCGAAACGGTGCTCCGCTTTCGTGCTGCCCTGACTGGCTGTTGGTGTTCTTCGGTGGTGTCAGAGTGCCAGAGCGCCTTCTGTGTAACGTTACGTTACAATATATATATATATATATATATATATATATATATATATATATATATATATATATATATATTGTTTTTTTTTTACTCCATCAGCCACCGACAAGACGAATCGGCGTAACGAAAACGCGCCATTGCGCTTGTCCTGTCTACGTGGTTCCTGCTTTCTTGTGTGTATGTGTATGGCGTAGCGCGAAAATTCTTGACATGGTAAACCAACTAGCCCCCATTGCTGATTTGCTTTGCTTTGCGCCATCGCCACCAATTGGAGCTGCTAACCTCTAATCCGTAGGGAGCCTACATGTAGCACCGCGGCTCCCGGTTTAAGGAGAGACATGTAGGCTCTCTACTAATCCGTAAAGCCCCTCAAACTTTACGAATACCCACCGAATGAGTCGATCTCTTGTTCTGTGTCATCGGGGCGCCTTGCTCGACCGCTGCGATTGCCTCGAACTGAGTTCCTCGTCCGAAAAGGTGGCAGCCGCCCTGCGGCCGTAACCACATAACCCGTAATCCTGCGGCCGTAACCACGAATAAAAAACCCTCCCCTTGTCCGCCTAGGAGGGGGGGGGGGGGGGGGGAGAGAGATCTTGCCGGAGTCGTCGGACGGATGATGATAGTAGGTTGATGGGCTTTGTGTGAGATTCGGATGCCGCCCTTTCGAGTGCCAGGAAATCTATGTGACAACTGGAAATCGAGAAAATAAATTGTCTATTAGCAGTATAAAGAACAGTTCTGCCAAATAAACACTACAGTAGAATTAGCACCAAACGGTTTCGCCTGATCGCTCTTAAGGTTCTTAAGTTAATTAAAGCTGCGACTTGGGCGAGTAGGTATTACATAGTGGCAAACAGCGCAGGAAAACGGGATTCACGAAGAAACACACAACACTAAGCGCTGAGAAAGAGGAGATCGCACAGTACTAGAAACTAAGTTAATTAAGGCTGCGATTTAGGCGAGTTGGTATTAATAGAAACAGAAGAGCCCAGCGCTTGTGTTGTGTCTTTCTTCGTGCTTTCCCGCGCTGTTTGTCAATATGAATTAATACTTACTCGCCCAAATCGCAGCCTGAATTAATTTCCGGTACCGTGTACTCTCCTCTGCCTTTCTCAGCGCGTATGTTGTGTCTTTCTTTGTGCGTACCGTTTCCCCCGCTGTGTGTCACTATGTGTCTTAGGCTCCTCGTAGAATTTTTCGCTTGCTATTGTATTTCTGCAACCACTGAGTTTGCTGCATTTATCACAAGTTTTGCGTACTGCGTCGGGAGCTTCCTTACGGAATGGATTTGTGCTTATGACGCCGCAGTTGCTGGTACAATGATACAGATATTTTCTTTCAAGTAGCGGGGACACTGCACATGCTGATGACCTGTGCCGTGAGAGCCCGTCTTCACCTTCGGACATGCACCTATCAGCATAATTCCCTGAACATTCCTCGCCTGTCTATGGCCACAAATTCACCCTTACATTTCCGTTGTCTGGTCCTTTGGATCCAGGCTGAGCATATGTTGAACGTCCTTCAGACTGGTGAAATTTCCTAAGGTGCGGACGCTGTTTGCTTGGGAGGCGGAAGCTTTATCCGAACATGCCGCCAAATCTGATCTGCCTAAAACGTCGCTACTCTGCTGACGTGATGTTTATGAGGCCCTACAAAGAAATGTGGCGCCACTCCGGGGCGTTACGCTCTCTCTACTAAGTTTAGCGACCTAGATTTTTGGCTAAGTTAACCCACAATTCATGCAAAAACTAAGCTTCTCGTCATATAAGTACACCCATTTCTGGATTCTGTAAACCAAAACGTCATACTTTCTCTCACAATTAATTCCTATAGCTTCGATTGCTAACTGTTGCTAACAGTGCGCGGTATGGCTAGTATGAATAATCACAGTGTGCAATGTGTAAAATTGGTGCAAAACCCTCAAAGCTATTTCCTATGATTATGCGGAACGTGAGTGTGCTGATCAATCTGTGTAACACCGAACCGGTGTCATTCAAAAGCTATTCAGGGAGCAGGGGAAAAGTCAATCCCTAATCCAAATCCAAATCCTTTATTCAGTATTTTTTTTTTTTACAAAAAATAGTAGGGCAGAAACAAAAAGCTACTGTACTAGTAGCTTGATGGAGCTCCTGCCCCTGTCTTGGCATGGGTGGAAGACAAAAACAAACAGGCGCTTATGCACAAAACAGAATTCACAATGTTTTAAGATCACACACATTCAAACACAACATCGCGTAATTATGAACTTGCTCGGAAAATCAGATTAACAACAGAAATAAAAAAAAAGAAAATACAGGACATTGAAATGCACACTTTGCACGAAATGATTGGTATTCACTGTAACTGCGGCGGCACGGTCGCCATCCGACGAAAATTCCGATTCCTCACCACTAAACGAGGCATCAGATGGCAACTACTCTGCGGAGCAAGCAGGGGACCAGCCATGGCAGACCGAAGCACGAGCGCCGTGCCAGCCCAAAGAGTCTTCCAAGCGCACCAAGAAAAGTCAAAGTCAAAGAGGACAACCAGGGAAACGCCTCCAGGCCTGCCAAGCCATGAGATGTCAAGAATACCGTCTGAGTGAAGAAATCTTAAATTAGAGTCGTTGGATTTATTCTACGCTTGTATATACATATATAGAGAGCGAAGGCAGAATTAATATGTCGTAAACCTGCCAAGGCTCGTTCCATGCAGTACACTTAACACGGGACGTAAAGCATAACATTTAAATAGTGATTTAACGTGTACAGCTCGAACACACAAATATAATAATGATACATTTTCATGTAAGCAGTGAGGTGTATTATAAAGAAGATGTATCTATAACATTTTTCTCTTAAAGACCCCTAGACGAGGCGTTAGATAACATAACAGTAAACCGCCATGAATGCGTAGCGGCCACCTCGCGATGTTAGGAAGAGCAAAATTGGAACACTGTTGAGCTGAACTGATTTTGCTCACAGAAGAGGGCCAAAGAACACGACACGTGAGCGCTACTACCAACACGGAAAGATACGGAAAACATACGACACCAACCAAGCACACGCTTACTTTGGCACTAACACTCACGAATAAAGCTGGTGCAGACAAGCAGAGACCTCTATCTCTCCACATGGGCCAGATTCTTTTTCCAGCAATACCATCGAAGGAGAGCTTGCCCAGTCACAACTCCGGTCATATATCGAAAATGCTCCAATGACATCACGCGTAACTTTATCCTGGTTCTTTATTATCTTACAGACGGGCAGAAAATTTTTAAAAATCTAAGGGAGAAAGACATTAAACCAAGCTCCGTCAACCAACCTCATTTCTTGCTTCCTATGATAAAAAAATTGTGAAGATCGCCCCAACGCACGCTTTTTTTACCAAAAGTTTCATTAGTTTGGCCTTCGAATTCAATTGAACAAGACTACAACCCATAGTGTGATAAACCGGTTCAGTTTGTTGCTTTTAAAACGAGTTTCTGCAAATTCCTAAAGACTGAATACTCCAAAACAAAACGAGGAACACAAAAGTCACAAAAGATAGGGAAATAAAGAGCCGATGATGCGGTCAGAAAGAGCTAGCCCATTACTACATATCATGCAGCAACTATTTATGTGCAGTGCGACTTCTTGGCGCCAGCTTCAAGCTAAAACTTGGCCCGCTAATGCTGTAAAGGTAAATTCTTCTTTGGATACGGCTAGTCAAAGAACAAAAAGCGGAAAGCACATTCCTATGGTCCCAACAACCGGACAGATGAGTGCAGAGGCTAATCGACTACAGCGAAAAAAAAAAAACGTGACTTTCGGAATGCGAGTATTCTTTATCCTTCAGATTATCCTCAGTTTTCTTAGCGCGGCTCTTTTTCCATTTAACTCATGTGCCTTCCTTTGTTTTTAATTTTCCTATAGCTTTCCCACTTTCCATTCTTCTCCTTCTCCGGTTTCCAAGGTCACCTCTCGTTTCATACATTTTCTCTGTGCCACCCACCATAAAAAAAAAAAAGAGCTGGGGAGAAGTGACAGTCGCCCCCGCCCTCAACATCTCTCCAGAGTAGGCAGCTTCCCCAACACAGCCTTCAATTGCTTGCCCCCAGGTTTCGTATAAATGCTTCAAACTTGGGACGTTCTGTTTTGTTCAAACTTGGAAATGCTTCAATAATGTAAACGATAGTGTGGCTGAGCTAATTGGCTTTGTAGCTAGGCGTAAAGCATTTCGTTTGAGTAAATTAAACAAACTATTTTGCAGCAGAAGCTCTTTATTGGCCCAACCTCGGTTCCCAAATAGGATTAACAGAATACGCAAACACTTTTAATGTAGTCGATCGCTCATGTGCATGTGCGTTTAAATTTAGGTTTTCCGTGAATTATTAAAATTCGGGCAATACAAAACAAGAAGGCTATAAACTAAACAATGAAAATTAATGCACTCTTGATAAAAGCAGTAAATAAATATAACATACCTCCCCATCCCCATCACAAAATACAATTCTGGAGTCCATGCTCAGTAAGGTTTCTCCGACCTTCTCCCTGGAGTAGTGTGCCTAACATGCACCAATGCAGTGACCAGCATGACTTACGAATTGCAGTTGGCCCTTTACCCACCCTTATTTTTCCTTTTGATTTATGAAAGGAAGAAGGATGGATAATCCTTCTTTATCCTTTCCACGGTGGCTCAGTGATTACGGTGCTCGCCTGTTGAACCCTAGGAAGAGAGTCAAATCCTTGTCGAGGCAGCCGCTTTTCGATGGAGGCGAAAAGCCTGGCGCCTGTGCGCTGTGCGATGACATCGCACGTTAAAGATCCACAATTGGTCAAAATTTCCAGACCCTTTCACCACGGCGTCCTTCAGAGCCTGAGTCGTATTGGGGCGTTGAACCTTATTAATCAAACACAAATCTTCTCATCGTTTATATTTTGACGTCGACGGTAACAATGCCTGTAACGGTATTGACTGTGATACGAGCTGTGTTAGTAATCATAACACTAGCAAGAATACACGCCGCATTAAAGTCCAAGTGTACGCAAAGACGTTCACCGCAGGCATTGGCCAACTGCCCGAGCCGTCGACCTCGTAGAAGTGCAAGGAACGGTGGTGGTACAGCTTTCTTGCACGATTAGCGAGTCCGCCTTTCGTCCCGCGAATGACGTCATCGCGTCAAGGGACTCGCTTACGAAACAATCAAACAGAGCAGCGTGTGGGCTCCTATCGGTAAGAAACCTTTGGCCGCATTTGTTTTCATTATTCAGTCTGTCTATTTCAAGGAGGCCCGCTAGCTTGGCTCGTGGGTCGGCCGTGAAGGAAGGCGCTTTGACAGCCCTATATCGCTACGCTGCGTGTCGTTTCGAAACAACCACGTCGACAGAGCCGGATGCGTATCGTGTTCGAGCGTCTATTTTGGAAACCGCTGGCAACGATCGCGCTGCCTATGTGTGCTCTAGCAATTCAGGGAATTAGCTTATCCAAGCGCGGCTCGTCTTTTCTTTCTGTGGTGTGGTTGTAGTCTGTGCGCGTACACAGTAGAAAGTCTTTGACTACCGTGCCTTTGAAACACGGTACAAGTGTCTTGAGAAGCTGATGCTCGGGGACATAAATCAGTGTTTTAGATCAACGCGCGATGAAATAAGTGGTGGAGCGCTTTCTTCCTCCTAACTAGTATACGTTCATTGCTACACCTACTCAGCTATAGCGTCTCATAGCCGATATAACAGAAGAAGCAGGAAATAAATTGAGTGAAAATGTGGGGCCTTACTTTAGAAAACATATGAAGGGAGCCAACACCAACTAAAATTGTAATCGTGCAAATAGACAGTAGAAGAAAAAATGACTGTGCCTTCTCTCGGCAAAGCCCGGCTAATCAAGCAAAAGTTTTGTTACGTTTTGTTACGCTGTGTTGCTATAAGCCACTTTATACTCACATAAATAACCTAAATTAAAGAGCAGAAGCTCGATTAAGCATAGTCAGTTACGGATTGCTACGGATTATTTTCACAGACATCAAAGCACACGGAGACAAAAAGGTAGAGGAGTGCGGCCCTAGTAAATCATAAAGCGTTAAGGCAATACATAATTATTGCAAGCGCTGTCGAAGGTTGTAATTGTTCCGTGACTAACATGTGTAACGCAGTGCTGCATTGAATTGGCGTGATATGTGGGGGAGGCTTTTGGCTTGCTGTTAGCGTAGCGAGAACAATGATAATGGCTGCAGAAATCGGGTCCTCCGCGGACATGCGATTAAAGAATAAAAGCTTTTAGATAGGCTCTTTGTGCTCCTGGAAAGAAAATAAGTGAAGGGGAGCAAGGAGACACTGCTTGGAATGCCATTAAACAGGGTAAGAGCAGGGTAAAACATCGTTTTAGAGGAGTCTATGAAAAATGGGCGATAAAAGGTGCCCTTGTAAAGTGTTCACGAAACAAATGATTAGAAGGCTTTCAGCTATCTACACATGCAACATGAAGAATAGGTTATTGTTGCCACGACCACCAAACATAAAGTCTGATATACTGACACTGAACGCAATTAATAAAAAGTAAAAGGATAATTGCATAAATATAGAGTAGGTTTAATGACGTATAATCATAATAAGTGGAAAAGCCAAGAGAGTGTAGAAAACATCAAATACGCTCAGAGAAACCGCAGATGCTTTACATCCTTGGCATTATAAACCTCTCGTAACATTTTATATTTAGTAGATAGTGAAAGTCAAATCGTGGTGCTCCAAGAAAATAGATGAACTGGCGCAGCAACGACGTGATACTGGCACGTTTAAGGCCACTCTCTTTCACGCAACTTGAGCTATAACAGCTTATGCGTCTTCGCATTCATTTCTAACAGCACCACTGCCAGTTCTTCCTCCTTGGCGATTTGTACAGCTTAGTAATGACAAACCAACTAATTTACGGCGACCTATAACACGGGAATCGGCGTCGTCCCTTCGGGATCGAATTATTGAACAAGACGCCCGCTTGCCATAAGGTTCCATTGTAATTTGCGTCGACGCAAGCATCCAGGCATACGAAGTGGCAACTACAGTTTACTGCCCTTACAAGTCTGTCTTGAACAAAACATAAACTTTTCAATTACCGGAACCTCTATCTTCTTTTTGTAAGCAGCTGCTTGCTGTGCAAGAGGCGCCTCACTCCGTGACCGCCATCCCCATGGTTCCCACGACCCGTATTGTTATACGCGCTCCAAGTGTCCTCCAAGTGACAAGGCTGCTTAGACGCGTCATTAGCAGCACACAAATTTTCCAAGACATGCACAGTCTAGCGTCACGCATACCGTATACAATTCAGATTGATTGATTCCACGTGATCTCATAAGCTCTCAAAACCATGCGGATTCTGCTACCTGCCTTTCCATTTAAACCTGTCATCGCCAAGCATCTAAAAAATTGGATAATGCTATCCTCTTTTTAACAAAAAAGGAGCACCTCCTATGCCGTGCCTACACTTGCTCTCATACCTCCGTGTACCGCAAGCCTCTCCTGCAGTCTAACCCGTACAGAGGATGTGGCGCTCCGGAGGATTCGAGTTTGGGTGGCCCTAATACCGGCAGTGACTCGAAAGTAACCTCAATTTCGAGATTTGTATCACCATCCTGGTCGCCCAGTCTCCAAGTCCCTATACACAGGCGCAGATATCCACCACTGAAACGTGGAGGCTAACCAAGAGAGTTCTACTTAAGTTGAAGACAACCCAGAGGGCTATGGAACGAAAAATGGTAGGGGTAACATTAAGAGATAGGAAGCGTGCAGAGTGGGTCAGAGAAACAACTCAAGTTACCGACATTCTAGTGGAAATTAAGAAGAAGAAATGGACATGGGCAGGACATGTAGGGCAAAGAGAGGATAACCGATGGTCGCTTAGGGTAACAAACTGGATTCCAAGGGAAGGAAAGCGTAGCAGGGGGCGGCAGAAAGTTAGGTGGGCGGATGAGATTAAGAAGTTCGCAGGGCTCACGTGGATGCAGCTAGCACAGAACCGGGTTAAGTGGAGAAATATGGGAGAGGCCTTCGCCCTGCAGTGGATATAGTCAGACTGATGATGATGATTTCCCCAACGCCCCACTCGCCATCATATTAAATGGTTCCATAAGCTATTGACAACGTAGACTACGTACAACAAATCCAGGTGAATTTTCTCGTTAGGCGTATAGTAATGCTTTCGCATTAAAGGGTCAGTTTCTAGTTAGCGCTAGTGTCGTATTTTGTTGTTTTTTTTCTTTTAGCGCTATCGCATTAAACGCCCGTTCATTGAAAATCCGACCTCGGCAGCCGTCCGCCGGCATTGGCGTTGTGAGCTAAAAACACGATCATGGCGCGGGCAGACGGTAGCTGGCTGCCAAGGCTGTTACATTCACGTTACCCCAAGGCTACTCATTCACGTTCATATGCGGCTTGGTTAAAACGAGGCTTTATACTATGTGGACTGGTTGCCTACGATATTGCGCCATACTCTTCCTGGCGGAGCTTGTGTCCCTCGTAATTGTTCGCCCTGTCTTTATGCTCTTACCAACATCACAGCGAACCAACAAGCTCAACTCACATTTTTCAAGGGTCATTAACTCCTTGCCGCTGGCCAGTGACTTATAAGAAATGTCAGCAACACAGACGACTCCATTTAAAGCACGCGTACACTAACTTCCATTGGGAATACATAGATGCCAGAAAGACATATGCAGACTATATAACCTCTACACCATATATTAACAGATTCCAGTCTTCATTGGACTCTCACAGGCATCAAACTGAACAAGGAAGGTGTAATCTTAAGGATCTTTATTATGCACTGATTGCGAGTTCTTGGCCACCTAAGCTACCTAAAGATGTGCTTGTTGCGTCTAGGGACGTCTAAAATTGAGTAGGTTTTCATGTGTCATTCTGCTAAATGAAGAAGGCATCATTCCAAATGACAAATAAGTTAGGGCGTTTTTTTTTTTTTTTTTTCAAGAGCTATGTGTTATTCTCTCTTAGACTAGCTGATGCAAGCTCTATATCACACTAACACGGGGCCATGCTGCAAATTGGGGTATGCACCAGACCAGCAGGCATTTCTATCAGTTTTTGTAGTAAAATACCATACGGTAGTTCACTTGCCAGCTTCGTTGACGTGATTCGCCTTTGTTCTGATGCACGTCGCCTTCATTCTTACGGTTCAGCACGAGCGATTTTCAGATCTAAAGCTCCGTTTCACCGAATGACTGGTGGTTTCGCTGCACCATCTTGTATAAGTGACCTTCCACGTTGTAATAATAATGCTGTTGTCGTATTTTGATTAGTCATGTGATATTACTGTGCCAGATGTCCCCTGGTATTCTAACAGCTCCTCATTTCCCGTTTTTCTTGAACATGTATTGCATACCCAGTAAACCAGATTTCTCTCTTAGATATCCAAGCAAAATCCAATACGTCCTGGAAAAATATAACTTCTGTTTCAAGTGTGACATAGGTGCTTTCTGTGCGTTTCATTGCCGATGGTGTGCTGCGCACGTCGATGGTTTCGGCACGTCTGTTGCACACCTCTCTGGTCAGTATGTTATCACTGGAGGGTTCTGTTGTGGACGTGACCACTCTGCCGATATTTCTACTAATCAAAGTCATTGTATAATTTGCTGTGGCATTTTGCGCCTTAGGAAGTTCCACGCAAAACGAATTTATGCACCAACAGGCATGCATGTCTTCCTTTCAATTATTACCGTAAGTTCAATATTATGATTTTACCAATTAGAGTGATATGCTTGTTCTCGAACGCGTATGAGGTACGTACCGTGCCCACAAAGACGTGAGGGGTAGTACTTGGTACAATTTGGCCAGTACTAGCTAGCATAGGAACTTCGCACCTTATCAAAGCTAGGTCTTGGCTAACTAGCGTACATTTTTACACAGCTCGCCCACTCCGACTTACTTTCCGAGTAACGGCACAACTTCCGGAAGCATTCGTATAGAACGGTGCGAGATTACTGGTGCAAATACAGACTTCGCAGCATTTTAAACCAATCAGAATTTTTGCGGTTACTGACAGTCTTATTACAAAATGTCGGCAGACATAATTCGTAAATAATAGTAGAAGAGTACATGTTTGCTTTTGTTTTCTTTTCTGACAATGTTTCATATGTCTCTTTTTATTCTTTGTTCTCTGAGCTCCAGCACCGTTGCTGCTCAAGCAGTCAATCTCAAAAGACATTTTTGTTTCTGTGCATTTCTTAAAATATTTTAGAAAGTAGTTTTCGTATAGTTATAACGCAAAATATCCAATATATTTAAAAATTGTCAGCCGGTTCAAACAATGGAGCAATTAAAATTGATAATTTTTGTTGCCAAATTGAAAATGGATATTGCGTCATGATTTATACATATCAGTACTGACATCGTCAGTTGCCTGAAGACTAACAGGACCAACAGTCAATTTTCGAATTCGTGCATACATTTGGCACTTGGGTTTTTGTCTCTTCCTCATTAGTGGGCGGTGTGGGCTTGTAGCGTACGAAGTTGTTCGGTCCGTTCATGCGGTGCTACTTCCAACTGGGACCGACTCCGGTTCTTCATCAAAGGCAGGTACGTACCGTCTTTGCCAAAAGTAACCAGGCTGCTGCGAAGGCTGCCGGAGCAAGCGCGCGGCCGTGTGGTGGCGTTGCGCTCGCTGTGGCTTATCGGTGCTCGTCAGCTCCGAGAGTACAACAGCTGACGTAACTTCGCACCCTCACTCTCGACTGCTGGATGATAAAAACTAGGCGCGTATGATGTGTGGTCTGCGGTTTCACGCGTGCAAAGCCTGGTTGTGTCCAGCGAGGGCGCTCAGTATAGCGACGGGGCTATTATCTGTTCTCGGCAACTGCGGAAAACAGAAAAGCAGGTGATAGTAGACACGGTGAGCTCTTGTTCGTTTCTAAGACGAATACGTGCTAGATTTACCAGACAATGCTGCTCTGAAATAAGGGTTCCGCGAACGAGAAAGCAGTCATGTGCATATAATGGCTAAGCGTGAGGAAGCTTTCATTATCGTTTGTTACCTATACCAAAACTTACCTACAAGCAAATGCAAGAATTTGTTAGAATAAAACATTGATCTTATTTATACACAGCCTCCCCAAGAGACTAGCACAATTTTGCAAGCCTAAAAGAGAGATAAGGTGGCTTGGAAGGGTTCACAAGCTTTCCCGTAACTTTGTACCGGAGTTACGGTCCGTAAAACTGCAGTACGCAAGGCACCTCGGAGAAAGCATGTTGAAATTTCAAGGTGCGTTATCATTCTTTATGCACAGGCGCATCAAACAAGCAGGAAAGCGCAATTCTGCTGGTGTGTTTCAGTAGCGGATTGCAGAACACAAGCACGTATAATTATATAGCGAGAAACGCGACATCTGCTTCAGGGCAGTTGCCAAGAAGAGCGAATAGCCCCGTCGCTGAGCGCCCTCACTGGGCATAACCAAGCTTCGCACACGTGAAACCGCAGCCCGCACATCATACGCGCCTAGTTTTTATCATCCAACGAGCGAGAGTGAGGGTGCGAAGTTACGTCAGCTGTGGCACCCTCGGAGCTGACGAGCACCGATAAGCCACAGGGAGCGCAACGCCGCCACACGGCCGCGCACTTGCTCCGCCAGCCTTCGCAGCAGCCTGGTTACTTTTGGCAAAGACGGTACTCCTTTGGTGTCATAGTTGTTCACACGCTAGTTAGCACAATCTCATGTTTGATGCGCGTCTTAGTTTGATTGTTCTAGCGTGGTTCTCATTTCATATTCTCACGCTTTTCGCTCTAGTCAAGTGTCGTTCCTCTGCGAGAAATGAATTCGCACTTATTACACTGTTTTTGTCCTTTGTCAAAGGACAACGCAGAGCACTACGGAAATGGAAATGGTGTAGATAAGAATCGTGCACAGTGGATCAAATAAATAACTCCTAATGACACTATAGCGTAAATCAAGAAGAAATGGGCGTGGGCAGGGCATATAGACGAAAATAGCCGATTATTTCTAGGGGTAACAAATTCGATTCCAAGGGAAGAAAGCGTAGCAGAGAATGCTTGAAAGTCAGATAGGCGGATGAGGTTAAGACGTCCGCAGGGGTCAAGTGGATGCAGCTAGCACATGACCGGGGTAATTGCAGTAATTTGGGAGAGGCCTTCGCCCTGCAGTGGGTATAGCCGGATGATGATGATGATGATGATGATGATGATTATGATGATGCTTTTATTGTGGATGCGTTCACAATGAAATCAAATCGTTTATTTTCACCAGGTGCTTGCTGGTTGGAGCACCAGGGCTAAAAGCTGCTGGAGGCAGCTTTACGAGGCCCAGGTGACCATTACAGAAAAAAAATTAAAAGAAAAACAAAATCAAGGTAGGGCGTGGTAAGCATGAAAATAATTCGTTAAAAACACAACCGGAACAACGAAAACCGACGTGTTCACACGTGCGATGCACAGGCGTTCAAACAACCAAGATATACCGTACGTAAAACAGATTATAAATAAACAATTCCTGATAGATAATCGCTGATACCAGTTGAAATGTCAAACACTCTTCAGTTATACAGTATTTAAAACTCTATAGCACATATGCAAGTTAAAGAAAAACCCTCAAGGTATAAAATACAAGAGCCAAATACAAGAGAAATACAGATTCAACAAATGTGTTGAAACAGATCAACGCAGAGAGCATTCTCATGTGATTTTTATTCTACATGCTAATAAATTGGTCCCTCAACTGGTTTAGCGTAGGCTTTGTATCATAGATTTACGTATTTAGTAGGGTTGGGAGGTTGTGTTTTAGTGACCGGTTTTTATAATTAGTGCGGAAACGGGAGATGAACCAAATTTAAGAGTTTCTTGTTGAAATGATGCTTTCATGAGGTTTTAATAACGCGGTGGCAAATCACAAAGTCGTGGAAGGAGCCTCGTGAATGATGATATGAGCGTAATATACAAAATTCGTACAAGCACGACAGAGGCATGATATTATAGGTCGTGAATAAGGGACTAGAGTGAAAGAGGTGTTATTGGTTTGCAATGCACCGGATGATTTTTTTCTGTAGGATAAATATTTTCTGCATGTTAGTATTTGTTGTGGTTCCCCAGACAAGGTGGCAGTAGTAGACGTGCGAAGCAAATAATGCATGATATAGTTGGAGCTTAATGTGCATTGGAAGAATTGCGCGGCAAACGTGAGACAGCGTCAACTGCCTTGGAAATTTTTTTGCATATGTCTACAACATGCATGTCCCAGTTTAGACTACTGCTAAATGTGACACCTAATATTTTATGTGACGCAACTACTTCTATATTCAGGCCTTCATAGGTGATAGGGTGGTCTAAATGATATGCTTTGTTTTTGGCTCTGAAAATTATTATCTTCGTCTTTGATGGATTGACTGATGGATTGATGGATTGACCCTTTGACCTTGACCATGAGGATAACTTTACAAGCAGGTTTTGGCACTGCTGTCTTAACACATTTGCATCTGGACCGGACATGAGTATAGAACAGTCGTCGGCGTAAATGATAAACTTAATTGATGGCTCAATGTGTGCAATATTGTTGATAAAGACATTAAATAACAGCGGTTCTAGTAGGCTTCCTTGCGGAACACCTTTAGTGACTGCTAGAAAGTTCGATCGGTGATTTCCCAATCTTACCATCTGTTTTCTGTCACTTAAATATGATTTAATTCCAAAGATGTTCCACGTACTCCGTACCGAAATAGCTTTGTTATGACAATTCTGTGATTTAAAGAGTCAAAAGCTTTCGCGAAATCTACGAAAAGGCCGAGGGTAAAAAAGTTTTTGTCAAAATTATCCAACACAGTTTCTTTAAAAGATATGAGGGCTGTTTCGGTTGATTTTCCAGGTCTAAAACCATGTAAACCATCGCTAAAGACACTGTTTAGCACAAAATATTTAATGAGACGTGTGAACATAAGCTTTTCCAGGCCTTTCGAAAAAACAAGAATAATGCTTATTGGCCTGTAATTAGTCGCGATGTTCTTATCACCGCCTTTGAAAATGACCGAATCTCCCATAGTTCCCATAGGACTGTACTCTTGCGTTGAAAATACATTGATCCTTAATTCGAATGTGGCTTTTATTTTCGAAAAAAGTCATAGTCCGTGCGGTGTTGCTGCCATTTCTGTTTCCTAGTTGTCAACCCGAAATGCAAAGCAAATATTCGGGAGAGTGCTGGAATGGAAGTGTACGTCTTATTTCAAGCGTCCGTGTACATTAAAAAAAAAGAACGATGTGTATTCCATTTCGCGATCAACTGAATGACTTGAACTGGGCACTGAAGAAGTTCAGAGCTTTCTTATATCTAAATTTCGCACTCATCAAGCGTTCGTGGTGATACCGCCTCCACATCCAAAACTGGTGAAAGCTTGATAAAAGCTGTGGTTAGCAATGTGGTGGCACGGTGCAATTATACTGGCCCCAGAGTGTTGGTGCTAGTGGCTCTTGCAATGGCACTTTGTTGACCAGATATTTGAGCGGAGCGTCGTGAAAATGTGTGACCGTATTTCGGAAAGCGGCAGTGGCACTCGCCGATTGGCAAGTTCAGCAAGTTGACGCTGTATGGATGAAAACGTATCACATAGCTATATGTTGGTTTTGTCTTCTGGATTTGCTAAAATGGGTAGCTGGTTTTCAGATCTACAGATGATGCTTGCCCACTGATTAAGATGCAAAGGACTCAGCATGTTGCTAACCTTATGAGGTATACCCAGGGACATCGTTTTGGTGTTGGTAAGCTTCTTGGCAACGGGCTATTCTGGCTTCTGGTTATTCGATGGTCCCGCCGAAGCCTTTCTGGCAAGGCTGCGGCCTCTGCCTTTATCGATAGTGGCTTCCTCTACCCCACACCGCCTCTATTTGTCATGGCACCTGGCGGATACGTCCGACACTACGCTCGCGGACCTCGCCCGCACATGACTGATAGTGCAGGCGTACGACGTTTATACCTAGGTTAACTTACACTGAACTAAAATACTCGGTAGTGTGCTCACTGGTCCGACCGGCGTGACGCTGTCAATGTCGTAAAGAGGCGGGGTGGCGTGGTGGCGTTGCATGCGCCTTCACTGTAGGTTGCCTTGATGTGCGCGCACTCCGCTTGTGAGTGTCTCTCTCTGGCGTCGTCATGCATGTTTGCCGCGTTGTCAATTCAAATATTGTTGCAGTAGTCTAAAGGATGCCATAAAAATTGGAAGTGGAAGTAGCAAGACACTTTATTTCGGCGCTTGCAAGTGCTCAAGTGCAACCTTTATTCAAAGATTTGCCACGTAGCCGCAATACCGAGTACATTGCTTCACTGGCGCCGGTTACGCGTTTTCCGAACCGCTTTTTGCCGTAATCATAATTCGTTCAGAATAATAATTTAGCAGATTAGTACCGACCATGAGGAAAGCTTTCGTGTTAAGCGGAATGATTGCAGACAGGTCTGCTATTTGGAGAAACCGTTCGACAGTTTCGGTTAATGTTTCGGTTAAAAGCGCTGCTTTTTGGAATGATCTCGGCAGTTGGAAGCCCCATTATAATTAACGCCATTAATTTCATTTCTGTTATTTTGTCCCACTCGCCATGCTGTACTTATCAGCATTGTTATACCTTCACCCGTTCTCGTTTTGCTGGCTGGTTTGAAAAAGAAATAAAACATTTTTCAATTTAAATGGAATTTTTTCTGCCGAAAAAAACATTACTTGTAATGCATGCAGAGCAGTTTTGCGCAGTGAACTTTATCGCATACATTTTTCGTGAGCGGCTTCCGAAATTTCAAGCTTTGAAATATGGAAGAGGTAATCGGCAAAGGGCTGTCACAACCCAAATGCGTACATCATAGCATCCGCAGCACGTTCCGCGTAAGGCTACCAACTGCGGGATAACTAAACACTGTGATAAAATAAAGGTGTCATTGCCATTAAATTGCACCTTTCAGCAGCGAAGCTGGGTGGAAAGGTTGCAAGGCGACATCCACCTTGCACTGACAGGTGCGAACACAAAACATGAGTACTTGGTATGAAGATGATTCTTTTAATAACGGTGACCAATTATCGAAACAGAGACAATAAGGTGTTCATATACATTGTCAATAAGCCAGTCATAGGAGGTTAAATACATTGTATAAAAATACACAGTTCTGAATATCAGTGGTCAATTATCGGAAGGCTGGTTATACGTAAATAATTTGTGGTCTAAAAGTGTTCAATTGATGATCAATAGCTTTTATGATCATATTGTCTAGACATAATATAAATTAATAATGTGCATTTTGTAAGGATGATGCCATAACTCTAAAGACGACAGCAAGTAGAAGCATCCTCGGGGCAAGAGGAATGTAACGTTTCAGGTTTTCTAGGAACAAAAGTCCGCGTTATCAACGCGAGCAGTTCATCACTGCATAAAAGTGGCGTTCAGAGCCCACTCACCCTATTCAATAGAGGAGGGTAAACTTTTCTGGGTGGTGTACCGGGACAGGGTCCGTGCTGAACGTACTCTGGGAAACCTCGATCAGATCACTGTAGGAACAAGAAAGTAACGGTCTCTGAGTAAAGCGACACTTGTTTACATCGACGCTTGTTCGATCGTCTAAAGCCTCTCAAAGCCATCGTGCGATTACGAGCCAATTCTATGACGCGAGTAGCAACCACTTTCATCAGTATGTATTGACTACACTGTAAACACAAATATGCTCATTAGAGAGTAAACGGGCGGGGATAGGATGTCCTCTAGCGCACTACCTTCTAGGGCTACGTTATTCTCTCCAATGTCTTGGGTTGACTTTAGCCACTAGATTTACTTCTGTTAACGTTTTAATTACGTTACATACCCCTTATGTAATACCTCCCGTCTTGGGGGCCTTTAAGGTATTAAAGTGAAGATGTACGGAATATTATACTATTGACAACGGAGGCACGTCCCTGTTGAAATCATTGCATGCAATTAGCAGTGACAGGAGACTTAACGGCTACATCAGCTGTATTGAGGTTGGCAATTACCAAAGATTTAAAACCTCGGTAATTGCTAGAGCTTCGGATGTTTGCAAGTGAAAAAAATCTACAGTTGCCGGTCATAGGTAGTCTGGATTTTAAGCTATGATATCGACTTCGGAGCGCAGACAGAATGTTGGAGTCCTTGTCACAAGCTGCTTCACATATAGAGCGGAATTTCTGGAATCTCCTGCCTCACATATAGAGCGGAACTTTCGGGATCAACCCGCTCCTTCGAGCATGCTTCGACATGAATCCCGGGGCAGCGACCGGCAAGCGCGTGTCCTAGACGATGGACTGCAGCGCAAACAGCCGAGAGTATAAAAAGGCAGACCGCAGCACGCCCGCGACAGTGCGCTCTAGGAAGATTCACTCCTCCGGGCCTCTCTCGCGGCTGCTCGCTCTGAAAAAGCGTCTTGTTTCTCACCGAGCCCGCTATCAACTCATCATTCTCCTCATCTGTGCGGCCGGCGCTATTGTTCAACTCTGTCACTTCGACATCTCATCTAACATGAAAGCTTGAGAATTCCTTTTTGCCACAGACTGTCGGTTAATTGAATATTGTTTTCGCCTTTGTTTAAACCTTGATCTGACTTGTTATTTTTACGCTGTATTTTCTGTGTAACTCTTGCCCCTACTTATTATATCTGGAATACTTGCTCTGTTATCTTCAAAGTCTTCTTTTATCGCAGTGTTTTATTCATTTGCTTTCCCTCTTGTCATTTACCACTATCGTTTCGTGGCATTTTTGCAGTGCAATTAGGACTACTAGCTTGTTTGTAATAGAAAAAAGTAACTTTCTTGGACTTATTCCTCAATCATACACCGACACACGTACTTCACGGGTTGACCGACCTAACATTTAACTGTGTTCTCAAACCTCGTAGAGGGACGACGGCTAACCGTAAACGGGATCTCGCGCCTCTATTGACCGCAAAGGCGGGTGTTTATAACAGCCCTACAAGAGAGTGCGCAAGATAATATGCTACCCCGTTTTATTCCCTTAAGGGCTTATTTGTGTTTGGGGTGCATATCAAAGCCGACACAGAGGAAAAAAAAGTGGGGTGCATATCAAAGCCGACAAAGAGGAAAAAATGGAAATTATTCTAATGATCAACAGCAGCAGAATAAAGGCCACTGGTTTCTGTAGCGTAATCATGGCACTTGCTGGCGTCATTTGTAGATCCCTTATGAGTCAATTCAGCTCGCATTCCGGCATGCGATTATGGCTACTCTTTCGCGTCTTATTTCGCCAACAGGAACACAACTCTCCGTTCCACTCGTTTGCAGAGCACCTTTTTAGGCTAAGGAAAGACTTACAGAGCTTGATAGACGATAACAACCCGCAGGTCTAAATTCCACTCTCCTTAGGTGATCTAAAGAAGCATTATGAAAAATGGGTTCTTTAACTGTGTTATAAAATTCCTATTCTAGTGTACTTTCAAACTGAAAGCTTCCTCGAGAAACGTGACACTGTAAAGGGAGAACTACTGTGCGGCGACATTAACTGTCGCGAACGTAACACGTTGTACTCCCTGGTTATGACTGTGGGAGTCTGTCGGAAATTATTATGAAACATCACTGTGCATCTCAAAAACAGTATTCCTAAGTTTCCTTCTGCGAAAAACGGCTCTCTTCATAGGTTCGTGGTATCAGGACAATGTACCAATACGGCCAACGCATGGGCCTGCCGAATAGGCGTCTCAGAGAAACAGCTTTCGAATCGTTAAAGAAAATGCATGGTGAAAATTTTTATCAAAATTCCGCGAGGAAGATTCGTGGCTGTATTGGTCTCCAAAGTGAAAGTAGTAAAGCTGCTACTCATAAGGCAAACATTATGGATGGTTTTGTCCACTTTCGCTGCAAGGAGATTAAACCCGGCTTCTGCTCAATACTAACACCACTATTGCCGACATAACACGCTGATACAAGAGTGGGAGGCGACGGCAGTGTCCAGGGCAGTCGTACGGCTCATTAGTTGCACAGTTTATGTAAGTTTTAACCAAAGTTCTTGTTTTCAGTGTTACCTCTATGCATGACAAGTGCAACGCGATGTCACAGTTGACCATAGGATGCATCTGCATTGTCTGTTCAGCTTACTGGTGTTAGTTTTCATGTGTCATGCCCACGTAAAAACTGATAAAAGACGGGCCGGCATAGATGTGGCGTAGTCCAGTAAAGCACTGCGTTCTCTATTTAAGGTAAACAAGTAACTATGCCAACACAGCGTTACTGCGTTCATCTATTCGTGCCTTCAACGGACCAAGCCCAACAGTATATTCATGTTTATGTATTCAGCCAGCCAATATGAGCCCCATGCATCTTAAGCTGTCATCACGCAGGACTTAGCCTGCCCAGTCGAAAAAACTGGGGAAAATTTTCTGCTGTCACAATGAAATAAATCACGTGCTGTCTGTTGTATCAAACTTTCTGCAGTAACATCAAAATTTCGTTCAGTTGCAATAGAGAAATACAATATATATCTACAGACTGCAGAAACGTAGTACAAAATTGCATAATTTTGTATTTTCTACACGCATCTATAGATTCTTTGGCTGGGTGCACACCGTTAAATTACAGGCCTTTTATAATCAATAGTAGAGTGAAGTTTTGACGGTGAGCTTCTTTGGAGAAAGAAAATCACCACGAAGCTCCAATAAATAAACACACATGACGATGACATCCTGAATCTATACAATGCACTGCAAGACCCGATCGCCGTAACATTAGTCTCCTACCAGAGTCAGTGAACTCAATAGGAATGACAGCTTAAAGGACAAGCGCTAATAAAAGGACAGATGAACTGATTTGCTTGTACTATATTTTTCTCTAGATACTTTTTTGACACTAACTAGCCCAGCCCCAAGTTTCATAACTCGATATTGTGAAGGGCTGTCCTATTTTCACATGCGAAAGTGCAGTCCGAATACTTATTTGCAACCGATGGATGAGGCACCTTACATCTTCGTGACCCCCATTTCGCTGCGAAGCCTTGTGTTTTATTTCACATACGCAGCTCAGTTGTGCTGTGTTTTCTTGTTGGATGACTAAACCTTTACGATATCACAGCTCCTTTACAAGCATTGTTTCTTCTGAGGAATTATATCATCGGAGTTATCCACAGATGCATTCTCTCGTTCGATGTAAAACTGTCTAAAAGTTTTAACTTAGCTTTTCAAGTTTTGTACATGAAAATAAAATGTGCCTTATCATAAGCTCTTCTACAGCACTTTCTCACGTTGGTTTATCTGCTTTCCTAAGAAGTAAATTCTGTCAGGTTTGTGCCCGATACGAATTCGGCATAACATTACTTCGATTAAGCGTTTCTGATGACTGCATTATTTCCTTCCCTCGATGATTCGTCCCGCAAGCTGTAGTCTTTATTTATTTGTTCTAAAAAGCTTGCCATATATCTGTGGTCTCTTTGCACAAATTTAAGGACAATTTATGCCGTATGTTTGCTTTTTTGTTTTAGTATTGCGGGCAGCTGCAGACCATGCATCAGCTGTCACGTTTCCGCTGTTTCCAGCGCGGCTGGGTGCGCAGCAGAATTTAATTTTATGTCCTTTCAATTTCGTGTGATGCAAAGGTTTGCCTGCTCATAAATACATGACATATTTCACGGCTGCAGTGCTAAAAATTGTCCCTAGCCTGTTTTTAGAGGTTCTGTTTTACGAAGTGAGGCAGTCGTGTTGGAGGCGTGCGAACTGTGGGAAAAACCTGAAGCACGAAGGAAGGTTGCGTACGACTTCCAGAAGCAGCTGCGCAAAGCCTCGAAGCCGTGTTAGCACGCACGTGCTTTCGGAGAAAAAAAGCCTCACGGCTCTAAAGGGCGCACTATAAGTACACCAAGCTGACAGCTGGAACATCGCTTACAAAGAAAAAAAAGCTTAACGTGACCTATGAACCAACAGAAAGCAGCTGACTATACGAGCCCGCCTTCAGATCTAAGAAGCACAGCATCATCGGGGAAGGTATACATATATGAATATATTTTGGGGGCACTCAAATATAGGCGTCTTTCTCAGAAAACTGATGCGGCAAAAAATCCTGGGAAATGACATACAGCAAACCTATGATACGATAACAGATCGCTATGCAATGAAAGCCCCGAAAAGGAAACGAGTTGCACTTTCACCTAAGCAGGAATCCGCTTCTTGCTCTCGGCCAGCCCGTAGTGTTTGTGAACAAGGCAATAATGATAAAAGGATCATGGTGGAAACATCGCCAACACAGAAAGGAGCAGGAACACAGCACAAGCGCTTGCTCCGTCCTGTGTTAGCGATATTTCCATGGTCGCAAACCAACAAGTCCAACTTTCCACCCTTCTGACGAAAAGGGTGTTTTGCTTGGGATTTTAGGGCTCTTAAATCTGTCCAGGTTTACTTGAGTACATGTATTGTCTCTAGTACATTGCTAGTTAAAAAGTTTATGTTCATTTTATTATATATAGGTCATTTGAATGATTTAGATAAGCCTGCTCACCTCTATTGTAAGTTTTTGCATTGCGTTCACCACGCTTGCTACAGCTGCAAATAATGCTTTGTTAGCTACAAGTAAATGAATAAAAGGAGCACCAACTACATTTTCTTTGCACAATTTTAAGAGAAACAAGCATGGTCAAATTACGTTATAATGTTCTTTCCTACTGTTTCTGAGGGTGAAAGATCAATCCAACATTGCGTACAGATATTTTAGGTTCTCATGAAATATTTTGATACCTGGTGATGTGGAGCTTGACTTCACAAACAGTAATGTATTCCTTTAGTATTATGCGCATGCATAACAGATAAATGCAACCCTTTGCATTGTATCACCAAATCTTCCATTATGGAAGAGAATTTTGTGCAAAAGCATGTTACTGCATTTTTTTTCTCAGGCGAGCATTGCATTTTTATTTCTGGCCTTTGTTCTTTATTCTGTTGCTCAGCAACCTTATGAAATACTCCTAGTGTATTTCTTTTACTTGTGCATTTGATTGTTCCCTTTTTTTATTCATTGAAAAGAACTTTCTTGCTGCTGTTCTGACCAGTGTTCTCGTATGTATATGCAGTCATCTTTCTGCTTCATTCGGCGACATCTGGAGACTTCCTGTCGTCGTGGGCTGTGCAGACAAGTAAAAACGAGGCGTGGTTTATTCAGCACCCATGTGCTAATTGTCAGGACTTCTTCTAAAATATAGGTATTTTTTCTAAATTTTACTTTCATATGAGATCAAGAGTTTACCTTGGTAATATGTCCTTGACAAAAAAAATATGAATCAGTGGCAGACTTTCTTATTACTTTCAAGAATACACTATTAAGGCTATTGTTACCTGCATGTGTAGAAAAAAAGTATCTGTGGCTCTATATCCCAACACTAAACTGCATGATTCTTTAGTGATGAAATTTTTAGCTCCTATTGTCGGTAACCTTGAATTGACAAGTCAAACCAGGCAATACAAGACACTAAAAAGTGATTACGTGGGAGCCGAATAGAGTTTAATGAGACAAGCTCCATTTTTAGTCATTGTACAGGGCCAGCATGTCTTCCAGAATGTGTCTGGGACAGCAGAGGCAATTATCCTGTATTGCCTGTCATATTGGTTGGGATGCTCGACTTCTGTGGCCAAGTATGCAGGATTGAATCTCGGCTGTGGTGGTGGCTGTACCATGGAGGCAAAATCAACGTGCTGTGTGATGTCAGCGCACGTTAATGAGCCCCAGGTGGTCGAAATTTCCGGAGCCCTCCACTACGGCACATCTCATAGCCTGGGTTGCTTGGGACATTAAACCCCATAAACAAAAGCAGTCATTTTTTACCAGCCCATCTGACTTGTCTTTCCTTCTGCATATGACAAAAAGAGAGTCTCGGAATAAGATTTGCCACATGCATTTCCTAATACCTTGATTCTCATTTGGGTAACTGTAATATAGATCATCTTTCCTAGTTATTGCTCTTGTATACACCTAGAAGCTTTAACTGGTATCCTATGAAAATTACTTAGGTATGTATGTGATCTACCACAGAAAATATAGGCATCCCTTATAGTAGAAAAAACGAGAGCAAAAAACAAGGACAATGGCATCACTTTCTAGGCAGCATGCACCAAAAAGTACGTATACATATTGATAAGTTGCTGCTCTGCTCAACATATTTCTTTGCTTGATGTAACAAACGGCAGAGGAGAGTATAGACCAACACCTATCTGTGACGTAAATACGATGCGGTGGCGCTTCTATCGCCAGCGTGGGCCGACTGGGGGTGAAAAATAGGCTTAGCACCCATAAGAATACATGGAAGCGAAATATTCCGAAGCAGTTTTCTAATTTCACGGGTCATCTGTAATGTCGTCATTCGGTACAGAGCGACCATGAACGCCCTGGAATAGACCGCGAAGTGTGAAATCTCATTACCGAGGCGAAGTATTTTTAAAACACCGCGAAACGTATCTGGGTGCGAGTTGAGAGGGCGACCTATAGAAATACATGTAAACACAACTTACCGCAACACTTTGCTCGGTTCAGCAGCGTTGAACCCTTCTCATTTTTTGATGAACGTCTTGTACGACGCCCCGACGTCATGTTGCATGACATACTACATTCTTTTGCAAGTAGTGCGGGACCGTTCACAGCACGATAAACTGACCGTGCACAGTTTCAGACGACCATGCACCATCGGCGCTGTCGCTAGCAGACGCTCCGTAGCTGGAGGCGGCCGCGGTGGGTATCGCCAGCTACGCTGTCGTCCGCTGCAATGTGCGAATCTCGTTCGGTCCATAATGTCGTATGGAGTTTGAGAACTGATTTTTAAATTTAATTCTGTCTAGGACGTATCACTGGAGCGACAGTAATATTAAGCTTATTTGCCCTATGCGGCAGCATATCAGACTGTAAGCAAAACTGCGCGATTCGCTACAACCAGCTTGCCTTTTGGGGGTGTCCGGAATCACAACACAGATTATATGGGAAGTTTTAAAAGTAGATTGCCTCCGCAATGACGCAGCATACTTTGTCACACATTTCTTCAAAGCGCTGGCCAACGTTCGAAGACCGGCCACCACTTCTAGTGCTCTACGAAACGAGAAAAAATTACCGACGATTACGTTACTTCCTAATGCGAAATTTGAGCGCAGCAAATAAGCTGTTTCACCTTTTCGATAGATTGAGGCAAAGAAATCGAGCGACACATGTATGCGCTATCACAGAATTTTTTTTTTATTTTTCACACGTATTCCTTTAACAAAGACTCCACTAACGGTTCTTGACAGTCATGAAGGAAGCTTTGAGGTCGGAGAAATAGACTGATATATGTTCGACTTGGTACACCAATGCTTGATTCTCAAAGACGAGATCTATACAAGTGCCTCGCGAGGTTGTCACAGCCGTGGGACGCGTTACGAGCGAGAGGAACGGGATACGAAGAGGCATCCGTGTGCTGTGCGATGTCAGCGCACGTTAAAGATCCCCAGGTGGTCGAAATTACTCCGTAGCCCTCCACTACGACTCCTCTTTCTCTCTTTCCACTTTCACTCTCGCCTTCCTCCCTTCCCTTACGGCTTGGTTGCGGTGTCCACAGAAAACAAGCGAGACAGTTACCGCGCCTTTCCCTTCCTATAAAAAATAAATCAGTTTTTCTACGCGGTCACGCCCCGCCGTGGTGGTACAGTGGTAAGACGCCCGAATACTGTCCGGAATACCCGGGTTCGAACCCAACCTCGGCGGCTGCGTTTCGATGGAGGCGAAACGAAGAGGCGTCCGTGTACTGTGCGATGTCAGCGCACGTTAAAGATCCCCAAGTGGTCAAAATTACTCCGTAGCCCTCCACTACGGCTCCTCTTTCTCCCTTTACACTTTAACTCCCACCTTCCTCCCTTCCCTTACGGCGCGGTTCAGGTGTCCACAAACTCGTGTGACAGATACTGCGCCTTTCCCTTCCTGTGAACCAATTATTATTATTATCTACGCGGTTACGTTGTCTTGACTCGCTAGCGGCGGCAGCGGCATCAGACAGTCGCTGCTAGCGCTTCCTCCCTTCCTTTCCTTGTGTTCTCCGGCTGCTCCGCGCTTCCTGCGAGGCTTCGGTTGCCAAGCGCCGGCTCGAACTGGGGGGATGAAATTGGGGAGGCGCTGGTTACGAGGCCAGGAACGAGCGCCAAAGAGCTGCGCTCTAAAATGTTGCGGTAAGTTGTGTTTACATGTGTTTCTACGGTTCGCCCTTCCAACTCGCATACCCATACATTTCGCAGTGTTTTAAAAATACTTCCCCTCGGTAATGAAATTTCACACTTTCATCATCTGTTCTACGACGTTCATAGTTGCTTTGTACCCAATAACGACATCACAGGTGCCCCGTGAAATAAAAAAACTGCTTAGAAACATTTCGGTTCCATATATTCCTATGGCCGCTAACCTTATTTTTTACCCCCAGTCATACAGTTCCTTACGCTACCTAGAGGGGAAGCTGAGGGCGCTGCACTTCAGCCACCATGGGCGCGCTAAGAATCATGGGCCGGTGTGCTACTTGTTGCGGGACAGTCGGTTTTTCTCGGGTACGCGGAGTGACGTTACTGCGATGTTTCTTTTTTGTCATCATCATCATCTGAAGGTGCGTACATAGACCGCGAAAGCCATAGTAGCGACGGCGCAAAAGCCGACGTCGCCAATAAATGGTTTCTGTTTCCGGAAATGCCACTAAAAACTTCCTTAAGTGATTGCACAACAATAAATATTTTCATAACATTTTTTTTATTTCAAAGCGTGCCTATTAAGTGCGAAAAATTGGTATTTGTGCTGCTCAAAACTAAGCCAATAGGGGAAAGAGCCATACGCTTATAGTGGATAAATCTCACACTGGCATTCTGTTTCTCTCTCTTTTTGCAATTTATAGTCACAATATTCAATCTTAGGAATTTACTGTGGAACAACTTTTATCTTTGCATTAGTTTTAGCCCAAAGTTGTAGTTGCACTCGGTTGCTCTCCGGCCCATGATGCTTTGAGCGCCCATGGTGGCTGAACTGGCCGTCTGAAAACTCCATGTAAACTCCCATAGACGGCAGCACAGCTTTCCCTCTAGGTAAGAGTAAGAAACTCTATGCCCCCAGTCGACTGCGACACCGCGAGCGCCCCCTTTGTTTGTAAATACGGTGTTTGTCTATACTATTAATTACCTGTCTGAACATTTAACAAGCATATTGGCGTGTTGCAGTCCCATGTTCCCTGTACCCATACCCTTGTGATCAACCACGGGTCGCATGATGTAGAGGATGAAAATGAATACTACTAAAGACAGCAGTTGCCTATATCTGCTAAGGGTGTTTGGCAAGTACTAGTTTGTGCAGGAAGCGGTTACAAACCAGTTAGCATATATGAGAGGGGAAAAAGGCATCTTAGTGAAGAGAGATATTTGCGATGCCAGAACAAAGCATGTAAATTGAGAGGAAAGCTTTTGAGCATGACTATTTCTTTTCTAGGTGACACCATGATAAATTTTGATCTGGCTGCTACATTGAAAACGCCGTCTAATCGTTGTGGGTAACCCCTTGGATTGCGCAAGCAAATGTACAAGCGAAAAAAAAAGCGAATTAGCGTAAGGCTTGCTCGCTGAATCTTAGTGTTCAACTCAGGGAACACATTTAGAAACTTAAAGCATCTATTGAAAGACTCAAAAAGGAAGTTTTTCAACGTCATACTTTAAGAACCTTTTAAATAAAATGCCTGAAAATTCTGGTGGTTTCTTAACCCTCTGGTTGAATCCAGATCAGCTAGCAGCGAAAACATCCAGCCATCTGCATAAAACTTTAAAACATATTTTTCTTCCGCTTACGCCCACCACTTATGATGGTTCTTCATCGAACTTCACGTATCCTGAGGATAGGCCAGGGATAAATCATCCGAACAAGGCGTCCTGAATCTCATACTTAACATTAACTTAAAGAAAAGCCCAGGGCCCGATGGTACCCCAAATAAGTTTATATACCGTTATGCGGAAAGACAGTGTCTCTGCCATGCGTTGGAACGTATAGATGACGCCCAACTGACAGAAATAAAGATTCTAGGCCACTGGCCGCGGTGATCGTCGGCGGTGAAGACCTCCCAGGCACTGCTTCGCTTCATGAAAACCACAGGCCTGATCGATAGGCTGTGATTTAGTGACTATACTGATATCATTGATTTACTGACTTCATATTCTTGTAACTCCCTTTTATTCTTCACCTTTATATCCCCTCACCCCCTTCCCTCAGTGCAGGGTAGCAAGCTGGTTTCTTCTTCCAGTTAACCTCCCTGCCTTTTCTTCTCCTCCTCCCTCTCGTCCTCTGTCCTCAATTAGTACTGGCTCGTTTCCAGACGCATGGAATGTAGCAAAGGCTGTAACTGCAATTAAAAGTGTCAATGCAAGAGACGTGACTAGTTATCGCCAATCTCTCTCTTGAGTACTTACTCTAAACTGCTCAAGCACATAACGGCAAAACATCTCCTGACTTACCTACAGCAATGGGATATATTATCTACAATACAGCACGGTTTCAGGAAAGGGTTGACCGCAGCTTCTCAACTGATTGGATTACTTCATGACCTCTCCAAAACAGTTAATTCATGAGGCTAAGCCGATCGAATTTTAATGGACTTTGCCAAGGTATTTGACAAGGTATCATACACAAAATCAGTAACAAAAATCAAGGCTACATTTAGAAATGAATCCATCACAAAATGGTTCATGTGATATTTTCAAGCCCGACAGCAGTATACCGACTAAGGGGAAGGCAAATCAACCATCTCAAGCATAGCCTCAGGAGTCCCCCTAGCCTGGTTTTTGGGCGCTCTTATATTTCTTATATTTTTTCATGATCTCCCGCCAGAACACATTTGCGTACCAGCCAGATTCTTTGTAGATTGTATAATCTATAACACCACCAGAACATATAATGACCATGTATACCTTAACGCGAACCTACAAGTTGTAAATCATGTCGCGATGAATGGCAGATTGTCCTTAACCCAGTGATAGTGATCGTTATGTCTATAACCAGAAAAAAAGTACCATGAATTTGTTTCTTATAATATGGAAAAAATGTAATTCAAATGACTATGCAAGACAAATATTTGGGACTTATATTCTCCTCCGATCTTCGCTGGACCACCTACATTGATTATGTGTGCTCCAAAGCCCGAAATGTACTTTGGAGCCTCACGAGGAACATATATCACGCAAATCCTGAAATAAAATATCTAACATATAAAACTATAATAGGACCGATCACAGAATACGCAAAACTTGTCTGAGCCCCATACATGAAGCATAACATCTCAAATATTGAAAAAGTACAGCAACTTGCTGCTATGTTTACATTTAATGAACACCGGCATTGTACCTCTCTTTGTGACCTCTGATAACAAGCTGGTCCTTCGACATTAGAGTCGGGAACGGAACACGAAATGTTGAAATACTTGTACCTAATTATTCATAATCAGGTTAATATTGATGGCTCACAGTTCTTCGAAATTTGATTATTTGATATAACAAGACATCACGAATTGTTATTCTATGCTACTTCCAACTCCTTCCCTCCGCACTGATTGTTTTCAGTACAGTTATTTCCCAAGAGCGATTAATGATTGGAACTCCTTAACTAACGCTTCTGTACAGTGCATGTCCGTTGAAGCTTTCATATATAATCAGCGATGTTCTTGCTTTTCCGGAATAGCGAGTTTTAAGACGAAAGCATTTAATGACTCATACACGCGGCCATGACCCTGCTTGTCCGGTAAACAGAAGTGTCACACTTCTTTGCAAGATTCCGCGAGATACTGCGAGATTGTGGGATCGTGAAACGCACATTATAATTCTCCATGTCAACCATACGATAATGGAGATGACAATGACACTGAAATTAGTGATAAGGACAATGATGACATTAGCAATGACATGATGGAGCATTTTGTTGATAATGATAATGAGAGCAAACATGATGCACAGTGTACCCCAGCAACGCACAGGCAAATTTCACATCCTGCAGTGTAGATTGATTACACAGTGCTCTCGGAATTTTTTCTATTTTATATTGAGCGAATGCGGCATTGTATACCTACATGTTTTGTTTGTTTTTTTTTTCATTCTGTGCTCCTTGTATATGTTGCTTCATATTACTTGAAGCGTTTATTACAACCTGCATTATTTTTCTGTTCTGCTCTTTAATTTTATTTATACACCTGAATAAGGATGCATTGTTATAAATTAGTTCTTTCCACCCTTGAAAAAGCCCCCCATAGGGCTTACAGCATCAAGAAATAAATTATAGAAAATAGATGTCTATTACCGTCCCATATGCGGTTAGAAGTAAGATCCCCATTTCACTCAGCCACAAACCACGCTAGATAAAACTGGCATCACGCACGCAAGCAGCACGCGCAAAGGCACAGATGGCATAATGTGCCATGTACCACTCTACAACTTCAGACGATAGCTCAGGGGAGAAAACCTGTCACCATACCCGAAGAAAAGCACGAAGCTACACGCAAAAAACGCGCACACCAATCTAAAATATAACACCGAGAGGCCACGGCGTGCACGGTGCGACGGCAAAACCTACCGATGTATGTATGTATGTATGTATGTATGTATGTATGTATGTATGTATGTATGTATGTATGTATGTATGTATGTATGTATGTATGTATGTATGTATGTATGTATGTATGTATGTATGTATGTATGTATGTATGTATGTATGTATGTATGTATGTATGTATGTATGTATGTATGTATGTATGTATGTATGTATGTATGTATGTATGTATGTATGTATGTATGTATGTATGTATGTATGTATGTATGTATGTATGTATGTATGTATGTATGTATGTATGTATGTTAGAGACCAAATTGGCAACCTTCGCTGGATCATGGAAAAAGCAAGAGAGTTCCAGAAACCCATTTACTTCTGCTTTATTGATTATGCGAAAGCGTTTGACTGCGTAGATCACAGCAGATTGTGGCAAGCTCTCCAAGAGATGGGAGTTCCAATTCACCTCATCTGTCTCCTCAGGAACTTGTATGAAGGGCAAGAGGCCACAGTCAGAACTGGGCATGGTGTTACTGATTGGTTTCCGATTGAGAAAGGGGTGAGGCAAGGCTGCATACTGTCGCCCTGCCTATTTAACCTATATGCAGAGTGCATCATGAGGAAGGCCGGCCTGGACGAGTCTTCAGCTGGAGTGAAGATTGCTGGAAAACGTATCAACAACCTTAGATATGCGGATGATACCACTTTAATTGCAGAAAGTGAAGTGGAACTCAAGATACTTCTGATGCGCGTACAAGAAGAGAGTGAGAAGTTTGGGCTTAAACTGAACATTAAAAGGACAAAGATCATGGCGTCTTGCCCTATCAAGTCCTGGAGCATCAATGGACAAGAAGTGGAAGCTGTGACAGATTTTCTGTTCTTGGGCTCCAAGATTACCTGGGAAGGAGACTGCAGCCATGAAATTAGAAGACGCTTGCTTCTGGCAAAGAGAGCAATGGTTAGCCTTGACCGCCTAGTAAAGAGCAGAGACATTAGTCTGCCAACCAAGATCCGTATAACTCGTACTATGGTCTTTCCTGTTGTGATGTATGGATGCGAGAGTTGGACTGTGAAAAAGGCTGACCGCCGAAGAATTGACGCGTTTGAATTGTGGTGCTGGCGAAGACTCTTGAGAGTTCCTTGGACTGCCAGAAGATCAAATCAGTCGATATTGTCGACCATAAACCCTGACTGCTCATTGGAGGGTCAAATTCTAAAGTTAAAGCTCAGCTACTTTGGTCATCTGATGAGAAGAGAGGTGTCGCTGGAGAAAGATTTGATGTTGGGAAAGGTTGAGGGTCGCCGGAGAAGGGGTAGGCAGCGAACGCGATGGTTAGATGGCATCCTCGAGGCACTGCAGATGAAGTTATGTGATGTTAAGAAGATAGTGAGAGACCGGAAAGCGTGGCGTGACATGGTCCATAGGGTCACGAAGAGTCGGACACGACTGAACGCCTGAACTGAACTGAACTGAATATGTATGTATGTATGTATGTATGTATGTATGTATGTATGTATGTATGTATGTATGTATGTATGTATGTATGTATGTATGTATGTATTTATGTATGTATGTATGTATGTATGTATGTATGTATGTATGTATGTATGTATGTATGTATGTATGTATGTATGTATGTATGTATGTATGTATGTATGTATGTATGTATGCATGCATGCATGCATGCATGTATGTATGTATGTATGTATGTATGTATGTATGTATGTATGTATGTATGTATGTATGTATGTATGTATGTATGTATGTATGTATGTATGTATGTATGTATGTATGTATGTATGTATGTATGTATGTATGTATGTATGTATGTATGTTAAGTGTACCCTTTGAAACGGGGTGGTGATAGTCATCACCATACTCAACGTTTCTTTGTGCTTTTTAACTTACGCGACTCTTGAACATTAACTATTTTACTTTTAGGTACGGGCTATCTTTAAATACCTTCGTTTAATTTCGATTTAGCTTTCATGCGTCCTCTCCCTGATATTTATCCATTAATCTTCCAAACGTCTCTTGCTGACCTCTACCACCGATTCATTCAAGCTTCCTTTGTTACCTCAAACCCCAGGACCTCGGCTAGAGTGACTATGCCCACTTCTACATCTGGATGGATGCTGCCATAGTCCAGTACATTATGTTCAATTGTTTCTGATCAAATACTGCGCGTACCATCAGTTTCATCCTCGATTAAACTTCCTTCTGTAGCTTCCGGTTCTAGGACATCGTGATTTATAGCTTCAAAGGCAAGGCCGCTGCATCTTGAGTTGTCAGAATGTTTCCTTCTTAATTCGAGTTTTCCATTTTCTGTATATATGTCCAGGGCCATCTTCTTTATTAATGAATTATTTCAGGTTTTATCTTTTTCGTTCTTTAGCTGTCGTTTAATATTCTTTATTTCTCCGTCCCGCTTTCCTGCATACTTAGTGGTTAGTTTTCTTTTCCTTTTCCGCCAGTGTGAGCCCATATCTTTTCAGTATAAGTATTTACGTACTTTACCTGACTAGTTATTGTCCATTTTCCTCAGGCGTTCTTCATACAATATTTTTCTATGAGCCTCTCGTTCCTCGAAAGATGCCTAGCCCGTGTCTCACTGTGCTGCTGCATTTGTAGTTTTGCCGTGCACAGTGCTAACCTTCCCACAGATCTTTGATTTATTTCTAACCTCCACGGGACTACTGCCGTTAAGCACAAAACCGTGTTGAGGAAGGTAAGCCCTGGTATCATTATTCCTTTACATATACCTTTAAGTAATTCATATATTTTGTACCCCTATGATGCCCTGTGCTTCATTATCGCGGTATCTCTTCTCCCTGGTGGACTGTTCATGTGTTTCCGTGCACACCTGTTCTTCATTTTTCCGTGCGCATAGATATTTATATTCTGGTAGTCTTGGTATCACTCTCTTGTATTGTAAGTTTTTGATCACTAAAATCGTTGAATACCATCAGACGCTGCCTAATTGTCCTGAAGGAAAAGCCAACTGCATCTCCTTCGCATACACATATATTAACCAATGCTTGTAAATCTTCCTGGCTATTGGCTAATGGAACAATGTTGTCCGCGTGCAATAATCCTGGAATCGTTTGTTTTACACCCGATCCACCTAGCTTAAAAAGCGTGAAATCTGCTGGGGCGACACCTGATGTCACCGTATTGAAGATGCAAGCGGTCGAGACGTCTCCACTGCCATTGGAGCCACAGCGCAGTGAGCACTCTCCCCGTACTAGCTCACTATTGTTAAATCAAGGAGCGGCGCAGATGAAACTAAATGTATATGATAACGTTCAGTGCAAAGCGCGAGAGTGCGCTACAATAGTCAAGGTCATTTCTTGTACAAGCTGTAGTATTTCAACCATTCTTATTCCGCGGATTACACATAATTGAGAGAGCATGGTCACATCCCCTGCTTCTTCCGCCGACACACAGCTCAGCAGGAATTATGCCGGATTATGTTCATAACCCTGTTGCTTCCGAGGACCAAGTCGAAACCGAAATGGTAACACACACAAACTACATCTCTCCTCGCTTTGGTTAAGTAGGTCTTTTTTGGCGGCGAGTTTACATTTAGCCCTCTTCGATGAGTCCCCTGGGTCTCCTTTTATGACACTTAGCCCTGTGATTAGAGTAGTACAGCCTGCTGCTTCCTGCTATGAGACCCAAGTGGTACATTGAGTTCTGGTATAGTTGTTGCAAATATTGATTCTGCCAGCAGCTTTTTGAAGGATCCTTCTTTTCCACAGATAACGCTCAAACTTGGTTTTATGGTAGGAGCTGTTGTCCATTTCGGGTGTACTGGAGTCACCCAACAAGCGGCAAACAGTACGGCTCAGATGAGCAACGCGAACACGTTTATTGCAACGCCATGTTAACTTCGTTCTCCCCCATGCCCGGGACCCCATCATTGGTTACCAGACGTGTTTCGTACGACGACCAACACTCCCCACACTTGGTTGACAGTCACACAACTACTGTGCAGATCATAAGTTCAGTTGGTTTGGCGGTCTCCGGGTGCCACTGGGCCATCCAGACTGAGCTTCCGTTGCAGGGGTTCGTGATGCTTGACTGATTCACGTAAGTCCCACCATGTACTTTTCTCAATGGGACTACAATTATCATGACGACGAACCTGGCCAAGGGGTCGGCTGACAGATCCTTCGGTTGAAGAAATCCTGAGCATCCTATTTCCCAAGAACTGCAGAATATATTTGCCTTCATCGAAAGTTGGCCTAGGCCAAAATTATAGAAAAGGATGATCTGTCCATGGAGTCATTTCTCTTTTGTTGATATGTGCCTTCCAATGTTCAATTCTTCTGGTTTCTGCAAAAGCAGGTCCAGGCGTCCTTTGGGCCGATAGCTCAGGAGCAGTTCCACCGAGGACCTATCCCTACCTCCGGATGATGTGCGCCTGTAATCGTGCAGCCATCGATTTTTTTTTTTTAGTTGGGAAGGTTCCACTTGAGAGCCTTTTGGACCCTCTCAGACTGCCCTCACTGCTCTTTCAGCTAGCCTATTAGATTGGGGGTGAAAGGATGCTGTACGGATGTTCCGTACGACATTATTCGTGATGAATTCTTCTAATTGTACACTGACGAAAGCACTGCCATTATCAAACACCAGACAATCGGGCAGACCGAACCATGCAAATATGCTCAAGATCTCAATGGTTGCTGTTCTGGTTGCACTGTTGGTTCTACAGCTTCAATCCAGCCTGAATAGCTGTGCACGACAACCAACATCGTTATGTTTTCAATTGGACCGATATATCCTGTGTGAATGCGATTCAAGGGCTGGGTTGTTGCTGGCCACGCAGCTGGCTTTTCAGAAGGCGGCATTGATGTTGTCTGTTGGCAAACAGGGTATTTGCGCAGGAGCTGTTCAATTATTTGGTCAATTCCTGGCCACCAAACAGCTTTCCTTGCCAAAGTTTTTGTGGTACAGATTCCAAAATACGCTTCATTCAGTTAAAGCAGGCATGCTCTTCTTGCTACTTCAGGAACAACTCCTCGGTCTCCAATGAAGATTAGCTGTCCATCTCTAGTGAGGGAACTTTTACGTCTCCAGAATGGCAGAACTTGATCATAGCTGGACTGGAGAAATTTCTTGAGCCATCCCCGCTTCACATAATCATGGTTGCACTGCATGAGTTGGTCCTTTCCAGCGACATCTGCCATCTGCCAACTGCTTCCTTGAGACTGGTGCTGTGTCCAAGATGCTGGCTTCTTCATTGTCTAACAAGACAATGCAAGATCTTGACCAACAGGTCAGAACCTTGCATCTGCAGCCCAGTCGCACTGGCTGGCACAGGTAGTCGAATCAATGCGTCTGCATTTTGGTTGCTGGATCCGGGCTTATATTTTATGGTGTACTTGTAGCACTAGCATATTTGCCCATTTTTGAATGCGTGATGCTTCAGTACTCGGAATCAGCCTGTTTTCCTAAAAGAGTCCAATCAATGGTACCTGGTCAGTCTTCAATGTGAACATGGTTGGTTTGTGAGGTTTAACGTCCCAAAGCGGCTCAGGCTGTGAGAGACGCTTCAGTGTGAACATCCTGCACAACAATTAGTCTGAGAACTTCGTCACAAGTACACGAGAGCCAGGCCTCCCTTTCCAACTAATAATAGTTATTTGCCTTTCAATGCCATTGGCACTTGAGATAGTACTGCACCAATGCCCTCTGGCGCGGCATCATATTCTAGGACTAGTTCCTTCCTCGGGACATAGTGAGCAATCAAATCAGGGTTCACCAGAAAGATTTGAACAGCTTTTATGCTCTCTTTTCAGATGCTTCCTTCCATTTCCTGTCTTTCTGTAGCAAGCGGTGCAGACGTGCCAGGAGACTTGACATGTTAGGGGGAAGGCTGCGATAATAGGTGATTAGGGCAAGAAAGGATCTGCGTTTTTGGACATTTTTGGGGATGGTGCTCTCATTATTGTGTCCATTTTCTTTTGCTCTATATGCAAACAATGTCGGTCAATTTTGTGTCCCAGGTACGTCACTTCTTGCGCTCCTAATACACACTTTTCTTTCCGCAAACAAATACCATTTTCTCGAAAGATCTCTGCAACCTCAATCACCGTCTTCCCATAGCTAATTTTTGTCTCTGCGATCAGGACATCCTCTAAGAAGACGAGTGCCTGGCACAATTTCAGGTGTTCTTTCATGTTCCTATGGAATACGGCAGGGACTAATACAATGCCATATGTCAGCCTATTGTAAGCAAATAGACTTTTGTGGGCGTTTAGTACAGCAATTTGATTTGCTTGCTCGTCCAGTTGTGTCTGGCAGTAGGCTTCACACAGGTCCAACTTTGAAAACCGGTAGCCATCGTTGAGAGAGGCAAAATGTCTTCTATTTTTGGGAGCGGTGCCTGGTCGGCATCACACTCGGGATTGACTATGACCTTGAAGCCCCAGAGATTCTCAAGATTCCGCCTGCTTTTACCACTGGAACAGTTGGCGTTGCCGAATAGCTGTTACTACTGCAGACAGGAAGCCTTGCTGACACATTCTTTCCAGTTTCAGCCCCACTTTTTTACGTAGGGCATAGGGTAGTGAACAGCCTTTCAGGAATCTTGGAGTTGCCTCTTTCTTCACAGCAATGCTGGCAGGAGGGCCCTTCATCATTCCTGTTCCTCGCTGGAAAAGGTTTTTGAACTTTTTTTTCAGCTGCTCTGTGACACGTGAGATTTCCCTTTCTGGAGGCAGTACTGAGCCTACCTCCTAGTCAGGCAGCAAATGAAGCTTTTGCATCATATCTCTACCACATAGTGGTAGAGATATGAATATGAGTACTTTCTCGGGGGGCACTGCACGTGTCATTCTGGTGCTGCGCTGCCATGTGAAGCCCCCGCTCACAGGTAACTTTTCCAAGTAGCAACGAAGCTCCTTATTTGTGGTCTTCAGGGCTGACCCCTGCTCGGGATGGTAATGGTACGCTTCCTCATTAATAATGCAGATTGGCGAACCCGTATTAATCTGCGTGTCGAGATCCACTGGCTTCCACTTCACCGTCTTGAAGACCGACTCAACCACATCACCTACGCTTGTTATTGTGAAAATGTCAAGGACTTCAGTGCTGTTGCCGTCCGCTTCCACGATCAGCGCGTTCACCTGAAATTTTGCTGGCTTTTTCGCTTTTCCACCACAAAAACACGTGTTTGTATAAAATGTCCTTGCTTCTGGCGCTTACAGCTTGTCGACATTTTGTGTGAACATTTAGGATTATCATGTGAGCAATCGCCTCAGCGAATGCACTTATGCGGCGTCTTTGCCTTGGCGTGCTTCGTTTTCTTCCTGAAAGCTACAACCTTGACTTCGTTCGCCGATTCCGAAGCGTTCGCATGGGGCAGGCGCGCAACGTTCTTTGTCGCCAGTTCCGCTGACGCAGTGATGTCTACTGCTTCTAGAAGGGATGGGAGACTGATTTTAGCAAGGAGAACACGCTGAACCACCTTCTCTCGCATACTGATAACAAATCTGTCCCGCAGGTTATGTTCTAAAGCGGTGCCGAAGCCACAGTTATCAGCAATTGTGCGAAGTTCCGATAGGTATGCGCGTACCTTCTCGTCGGTGTTCTCTCTGCGCTTTAGGAATCGGTACATTTCATAGATTTACGACGGTGCCGGATTCATCTGCTGTTGGAGCAGTGTAATGATGGCATTATAGGGTTCATCCCGCGGATTTTTCGGCGCCAGTAGGCTTCGAAGACGACCATATACCGGCTGAGGCACGTTATGAGAATCGCGCGCTTACGCGTCGTCAGTGATTCCATTTGCATAGAAGTACAATTCCAGTCGCTCGGAGTAGTTTGTTCAAGTTTCCGTATTCATATCCAGTGCCGCGAATAATGGCTGAGCGCTCACTGAATGCGCCATGCCACTCGCTTTAGCGCCGCTGCAGGCTCTTGAGTCTCATGTAGAGTCATCGGGTTTGCTTGGCGCGTGTTGTGCATGCATCCCGTCGTCAACCGAGCCTCGTCGCCACTTGTCCACTTCGGGTGTACCGAAGTCGTCCAACAAGCGGTAAACAGTGCGACCCACATGAGCAACACGAACACGTTTGGTGAGGAGGATGTTCTCTGTCAAAATGGCACATTCCAACGGCGGGGGACACGTTTATTACCGCGCCACGTTGACTTCGTTCTCGCCCAAGGGCCAACAGAGCATTTTGCAGGGTTCACTGTTAAGCTGTAAAGCTTGAGTCGTTCGAATGTGACATACAGTGTAAAGTCATGCTCTTCTCTTGTAGCATCATGGACTAAGATGTCATCACTAGCGTTGTATCTTCCAAGTATGCCTACCATCACATTCAAGATAGCTAGCTGGTTGGAACACTTCAGCTGCTGAGCATAGCCAAAAAGAGTCGTTTGTACCCGTAAAGGCCAGAGGGTGTCGTGAAGATAGTGATCACACGAGGCTCTTCGCTTAGTTCCGGTTGGTGGTATTTATATGTCTTAGATCAATCTTGTAAAATGATGTGTGTCACTTCTGCAGCCATGTCATGGAGGGGTATTGGGTGTCCTCACCAATAGCCATATTGGTATTGCGTATATCAGCACATATGTGAATCTGATTCGCACCAGATTTCGGAACCCGTACGATTGGGTGGACCCAGAGTATTGGTCATTCAACGGACTAATGTCCGACTCTAAGAGGGCTTTGACTTCAGCTTCTGTGTTAGGCTGCGTATGTAAAGGCACTCGGCTAGGTTTCTGGGCTACAGAGGCTGTGGTTTCCACGTGGGCATAAGGCACTAACCACCGCGGGTTCAAGCTTCGCGCGAGCCGAGGCCCCGATCAGCTGTCACCATGCACACTGAAACACCGCAGCGCGCATTCAACTTCCGCGGGGAGGAGAGCGCTTCGCTGCAATCACACAAGCCTCCAAGTTCACAAAGAAGACGTTTATCCAACGCCGTCCTCCAGCAATACACACAGACACTCACTCACCGCGTCCCGGGAGCGCGTGACGAGCAAGGCTCTTCTGCGAGCACGAAGTGGCGAGGAATGTACGCTGCAAGCATGCAGGAACATGCTGGGATCTCTCTCTCGCGATGACCAAAGAGATTCTTTGAGAGAGAATGTGGGCAACCACCACAAGGTACGCCTGTCGCGATTCGTTGGATCACGATCGACCGGCTCGAGCTGAGCTCTCAGGTACGACCCGGAGTGGGCGAACTCGAGTGGGCGAACACACTGGTCTTCGCAGACAAAGGCCGGAGGACAAGAACAGTAGCGTAGCCATCGTGCGATGTCGCGAAGGGGTCTCCCTCGGCTCCGCTCGGACGGCCGCGCGAGCGCGGCCGTCGAAGCGGTGCTGTGTTTCCGCCAAAAGACGAAAATGAGAGAAAGTCATTGGGACGTCGGGAGTGAGCTGTGATCGAGCGACAGCGACAACTCCTCCCGACGCCTCCTCGCCTTAATAGGCGAAAGAAAGGGAAAGATGAGAACAACGTGAGAACGGGCGCCGGCCGCGCAAAAGGCGACAGCGGAAAGCCCAAATCCCACAAGGCACATCAGGTTTGATATGTAGATGGGTTCCCTTGAGTTTTGAGATTCCTTTTGTCAGCACCTAAGTGAAACCAAAACAAACGTAACAAACAACACTACACAAAGGACTATTTCTTCATGCGCTCTGTCCGATCCGTATGACACCATTTTATGCATCGCTGTGACCGTCAGCGCCATACTTGTTGTCTTGTCTGATCCTTCTCTCTTTGGCACTGCCGTCTTTTCAAGAGATGTACCAACACACCCTATTCGCCGCATTATTTAATTTAATTTATAGTAGAAAGGGCTCGTTTTCTTCATGCGCTCTGTGTTCTGTGTGCCGCCATCTCACACATCGTTGTGTCAGTCAATGCCAGTCTTGTCTCGTCTGAGTCCTCGTCCCTTTTGCGCTGCCATCTTTTCAAGACATGTAGCAACGCGCCCCATTCACCACTGTCATCAATTTAATTTCTAGTACGGAGGGCTCGTTTTCTTCGTATGTTTTGTCCAATACCATTTCGTGCATCACTGTGTCCGCCAGTACTATACTTGTCTCGCCTGAGTCTTCGCTCCTTTTGCGCTGCCATCTTTTAAAGAGACGTACCAACACGCCCATTTTCCACATTAATCAAGTTCATTTCTGGTACAAAGGTCCTGTTTTCTTTGTGCACTCTGTACGGTCCGTGTGCCATCATTTCTTCAATCACTGTGCCTGTCAGATAGATAGATAGATGGATTTATTGAAAGGAAAAGGCAGAGAGGTTGGCCCGAATAATTCAAATCTGGCCTGCTACTCTGCACTGGGGAAGGTGAAGGAGAGAAGAAAGAAGGTCATGATGGGTGACGATGTGGGAGAAGGTATATGAAATATATATACAGACACAGCAGCTTGTTTTACAAACGTGAATCAAGTCCGCTGGCACTCAAATAACGGCAAAGAGCGCGCACTGCCTGGACGCCCTTCCCCTTGTCCTGCCAAGCGCCCAGCAGCAGTTCCTCCGACAGAGGCCTCTTGTCTAAACGCTTCAAGGAAGCAGCTAGCACATTTCTTTCGTTCACATACTCTGGGCACACCAATAATACATGGTCCACAGTCTCTGGGATGCCACAAGTTGAACATTCCGGTGAGTCCATCTGTCCAATTAAATGTAGGTACTTGCGCGTGAAAGCCACGTTTAAACGAAGTCGATGTATCAAGCATGTCTGATGACGCGGAATATCACGCGGAACAATAAATTTAAATGTTCGATCGAGCCTTCTCAGACGGATGTGTCGGGCGTCTGGTTGAGCCCAGTAAGTTGCTGTAGCAATATTCATATAACTCTTTAGAAGATACGTCGTATCCGCCCTTGAAAAAGGCACAGCTGTTTGGAGGCCATTGATGTGTGCGCTTTTCGCTTCAACATCGGCCTGCTCATTCCCATGGAGGCCGCAGTGGGCAGGAATCCATTGAAACATTATCATGTGGCCTTGCAGCTGAGCAGATGTGATGAGCTCCATAATGTTTAGTGCCAGGGACTGATAGGCAGTGTGGCGTAAGAAGTTTTCCAAAATTTGTAATGCAGTCTTCGAGTCCGTGAATATACACCATTTTTGAGGTGGTTCCCCACATATATAGCGAATAGATTCTCGAATGGCTACAAGTTCGGCAGCGGTTGATGTAGAGGTATGTCCCAAAAGGAAATGCAGAGTCGTTTTCTGAGCTGGTATGACCACAGCTGCAGCGGATGCCTGTGCTGACACAGATCCATCGGTGTATACGTGAATATAACTGGGATATTCTGACCAGATGTGTGCCAGAGTAAGTTGTTTGAGTCCACTAATTGGTACCATTGATTTCTTTAATATTCCGGGAACACGAAGGTGCACCAAAGGTTTATCCATCGTCCATGGTGGTTGGGTGGGACGGCATGGGAGGGCATATCCTGTCGGTACTTGCGACTGATGGCAGCGGAGTGCACTTGTAAAACTGCAGTCCGGCCTCTCATCTAGAATCTTGCTGAGTGGGTGAAAACGGTGTCTTGTAAGTGCTCGTAAATATACACGAAGTGGTTCGTGGGACAAGTATATGGACATTGGGCGAGCGTGTGCCTCTTCAATTGTGCCTTTGTTAGAGGTGCATCTGGGCAGTCCAAGGCATATTTTCAGTGCCTGCGCTTGCACGCTCTCTAAAGTCCGCAAGCAGGAAATGCTCATACTAGAGAGTACTGGGAGACTGTACCGGATGTAGCCAACAAACAGAGCCTCGTAAAGCCGTATTAAGGAGCGCTCAGTTGGACCCCATTTGATGCCAGCTATGTACCGAAGTACATGGCAAAAATTAATTAGCCTCTTCTTCACCATAGCAATATGTTTCGACCAAGATAGTCGGTGGTCGATAATTACTCCCAAGAATCTGTGCCTGGAGACGTATGGTATTACGACTCCATGAAGGGTAATCGGGTAGCGGCTGACACATTTTCCCGTAAACGCGATCACTGCACACTTTTCTGCCGCTAAAAATAAACCTTGACGCCGTAAGTACATCGATGTTGATGACACAGCTCGTTGCAGTCTCGCACGTAGTTGTGGGCGCGTCGAACCAGAGGCCCAGATGCAGATGTCGTCAGCATATGCACTTATGTGGATGTTAGTTGGAAGTTCACTCACCAGGCCAATTAGCGCAACGTTAAATAAAGTTGGGCTGAGAACTCCTCCCTGTGGAACTCCACGACTGACCTGAAAGTGGGTAGTATCTCCTTCAGGCGTAGTCATGTAAACAGAGCGGCCGCTGAGATAGCTTACAATCCACAAGTACAGCCGGCCACCAACTCCCACGTCGTCAAGTCCATCAAGAATAGCTTCATGGAGGACGTTGTCGTAAGCTCCCTTTATATCTAAAAAGACAGCAGCTACTAGTCGACGGTGACGCTTTTCGTGTTCTACTGTCGCCACAAGGTCGATGACGCTATCAATGGAAGAGCGTCCGCGGCGAAATCCAGTCATCATATTCGGATAAAGATCATTACTCTCTAGATACCACTCAAGTCTTGCCAGCACCATGCGCTCCATAACCTTTCCAACACAGCTTGCTAGGGCAACTGGCCGGTATGAGGTAAGTTCGAGAGGAGGCTTTCCAGGCTTCAAAAGAGCAACCAGGCGGCTAATTTTCCAGTGTTGAGGAACAGTACTAGAAGCCCATATATCATTGAAATAATTAAGTAGTGCAGTTCTACCATCCTTGCCTAGGTTCGATAAGGTTGAATATGTAATCCCGTCAGGACCAGGTGCAGATGAATGCCGACAAGAAGCAAGAGCGGCGTCTAATTCAGCTATTGTAAAGGGCACGTCGTATTGATCATTCGGCGAAGGTGGTGCAAAAACCTCTGAAATTGGTAACTGTGCCTGGTTTGTGCCCACAACCATTTTACAAAAATCTTCAGCTACGTCAACTTCATTGCGGCGTTGGTAAAGGGCCAGGGCACGAAAAGGGTGCCTTTCTCGCGGAGGTGTGCGCAAGCTTCTCGCAACATGCCAGATACGCGACAGGGGCTTACGGGGATCCAGTGATGAGCAGAACTGTCTCCAACGTTGTCGTCCTAACCTCTCCAGGTGACGCAAAACTTTTCGTTTAGCTCGGCGAGAAAGTGCGAGATCTTGCGCGGATTTCGTTCTCCTGTACTTCCTTTCAGCCCGCCGACGGATCGCGCGAAGCCGCTCGAATTCCACGTCGATGCTGGACACTGACACCGGCACACTAACATAGCGAGTGTTCTCATTGAGAGAGGAGGTAATGAGTCCCTCTATTTGAGATGGTGACTGGAGGTCCACGCTGGAAGTCTCCACCGCTGCCCTAAAGGCGGGCCAGTCTGTGTATTGCACACGAGGTGAAGTGGCAGGTGCAAACCACTTGATGCATATGTACGTTGGTATGTGATCACTCCCATGTGTTTCCACATCACTACACCAAGAAACGGAGGGATGGAGGCTTCTGGAAACAAACGCCACATCCAAGCAGCTGCTGTAGGTTGTTCCGCGTAGAAACGTCGGTGAGCCGTCGTTTATATTGACGAGGTCTTGTGTATGCATAAAGTCTGCCAGGTCTCTTCCTCTATTGCTCATTATTGCACTACCCCACTGAGGGTGGTGAGCATTAAAGTCCCCCACAATAATACGAGGAGCTGCACAACACTGGATTGTTGAAAATAGATATGATTTGTCCAAGCCATCCCTCGGTGGAATATAAGCGCCTATTACAGAACATACTCGTCCTTTCAGGGTTAACGTCAAACAAATGTAGTGGTTCGTGTTGTGGGGCTGCAGAGCATGGCGGACGTGCGCAATGTCTTGGCGTACACATACCAGCACTTTGCTTGTTTCGTTTGCTTCTCTAGACCATAGCAGAACATATCCAGAAAGGCGGAAAGCAGCCGGCATGTTGGGCTCACAGATCACAATCACAGGAAAGCGGTACTTCTGTACCCGCTGTCGGAAGTCACTCAGCCGACCACGCAGGCCTCGGGCATTCCATTGCATCACTACACTGCGGCGCAAGTGCATCGTCACAGAGGTGGGATTAGTTTGTTGCGCCATTGTGAATTATTGCAATGCCGCCAAGAGCGGCTCAAATGCGTCCAAAAACTGAACAGCAAACTTTGCTGTTTGCGTGTTGATGCTGGAGAGCAGCACCCGCATTGAACGAACCAGCTGTTTCAGCATTTCTTTTACCTGCTGGCTGTCGGGATTGTCGGAATTTTCAGTACGTGTGGCAACCAAACTGGGATTAGGCCTGGCGTTGGCCTTTGGTGGTAGAGCTGGCCACTCAGCATCAGAGGCGGTAGGTAATACAACAGCCTCTGTCTGATCCTTGGCCTGAGACACTGTCTGCGACATTACAGCAAGAGTACTTTTAACAGGATTAGACTCAATCTGTTGTGGCACCTGAGCTGACGTTAACTCTGAAGTTGACTTATCCAGGCTAGGCTTGCCTTCCGATTCCTTGTGTCGGCGTCGGGAACGGTGCTTGCGACGACGAATAGACGCGGCCGCTTCTTGATGAGTCGAGTTATCTCTCACCATCTTTTTTAGTATACGTTTTTCATCCCGAATTTTAGGACAGTCCTTATCCGTCGCTTCATGGGCACCCGAGCAGTTCGCACACTTGACAGTCTCCGTCTGGCATGCGTCATGAGGATGTGTACCGCCTTGTCTTCCCGTTGAATCATTTTTCCTTCTCGTTGCCATCTTTTGAAGACATATACAACACACCTAGTTTTTTACATTGATCAAAATCATTTCTAGTACAAAAAGCTCTTTTTTCATATACGCTGTGCCTGATCGGTGGGCCACCATTTCATGCATCGCTGAGTCAGTCAATACGAGCCTTGCCGTCTCGTCTGAGCAGTTGCCTCTTTTGCGCTCCCATATTTTCAAGGCACGTGCGAACACGGACACATTAATCAAGTTCATTTCTGGTACAAAGAGCTCTTTTTGTTCGCCGTCTCCTTGTCTCGTACGTCTGAGTCCTTGTTCCTTTTGCGCTGCCATATTTTAAGACATGAATCAGCAAGCTCAATTTGCCACATTAATCAAGTTTATTTCTAGTACAAATGAATCTTCGTAAGCTCTGTCCGGCCCGTATACCACCATTTCATGCATCGCTGTGTTTATGAGCGTTATCTTTGTTTTCTCGTCTGATTCATTGTCTCACTTTCCCGGCCATATTTTCAAGACATGTACCAACATGTCCAATTTGCCACATTAATCAAGTTAATCAAGATTACGCGTCAGCTGATCAATGGCAACAATAACCCATCGCTTTTCAAATGCAGTGTTTGGGAGAGGCCCGTATAAACGCAGTCAAACGTGCGAGGCGTACAAGGGAGCGGCTGCAACTCTCCAGAAGTACGGTGTGTGGCTGCCTTGCGGCATTGGCAGTAGAGGCAGGAGCGCACGTACTCCAAAACAAAGTTAGTCATGCTACGTCACTAGTATCAGAGGCCTTGAAAAGGCTTGACAAGACCCACGTGACCGCATTGCAAGTCAGCGTGAAAACATGAGCACATGTAGGCCTGGAAGGGTCGAGGAATGAAACAGAGCTATTTTTGTCTGTCAGATTGGTAATTCAATCCAACAGCAGAGCAGGTTGTTCCAGATATCAAAATTTGATGCATGCAGCTTGACAACACAGGGCGCGCGATGGTGTAACCGCAGAAGGACCGGAGAGAAAATCCAGAAGAGCCTAAGTCCAAGAAACCTGCGCTGCATGTTCAGAAGGAAATGGATTGATGACGGGAGATGGTGCAAGAATCTCGATTTTACAGAGGCTGGCAATTTTAGCTGGTAGTAGAGAGCGAGACATAACATCGGCGTTCTGATGCTTGGGGCTCGACCGGTAGACGAAATGGATGTCATATTATTGGAAACGCAGCGCCCATCTGGCCAGGTGGCCAGAAGGGTCAGACAACGAAGAAAGCAAAAAAAGGGCATGATGGTACGTAATGATCTCGAAAGTACATTCGTACACGTAAGAGAGAAAATTGCCTATATGACCCACAAAATGGCAAGCCACTCTTTTGGTTACAGAGTAGTTGTGCTCAGCTGGTTGTATGGCTGGCATACGCAACTACATATACGTCGAATCCAGATTTGCGATGGGCAAGTACTGCACCAAGATCACTACCACTGGTGTCCGTGTGGACTTCAATCGGATTCGCCGGGTCGAAATGGCGCAAAATAAGAGAGGCCGACATCGTCGCACGCAGTTGACCAAGCTGAAAAATCGGTATCGCTTCCAAGCAGCTGATTCGAATTGGTAGCAACTGATGCGAAGTTGCGAATAACCCTCCTAAAATAAGAGAAAAGCCCGAGGAAACTTCGTAGTTCCTTATTAGTGGAGGGTCGCTTGGGGAACGCAGTCAGAGCAGCAGTTCGGTGAGATCAGGGCGTACATCGTGTTTCGAAACAACGTGACCTGAAATGGTGAGTTCATGGACAGCAATAAGAGCACTTTTTTTTTTCAGCCGCAGGCTGGATTTCGCGAGGCATATCAAAACGTGCTTTGGGCGACATAGAGGTGTAAGAAAATTGGGCTAAGTAAAGCGATATCGTCCATAACAAATACACATCTTGCATTGGAGGCCACGCAAAACAGCGTACATCACTCACTCGATAGTTACTCTAGCACTGAATAGGCCGAAAGTCATGACGGTGAACTTGTAGACGCTGTCAGGGGTCGATTTTGGCCCTAAGTTTCAGCTGCCATTGGGACCTGCTAATAACCAGATCGAAAGTCAAGTGATTAAAAACTCCGCGCCTTGGAAGCAGTCCAGAACGTCATCAATGCAGGAAGAGGATCGATGTCTTTTCTTGTAATCTTATTAATGCGATGGTAATCGACGTAAAATCGCGACGCAAAATCTAACGCAGCCATATTTTTCACGAGTACTGAGGCCCGTGGGCTGTCTAAGGTTGAATAACTTCGCTTTGCACCATTTTGTCCGCCTGTTGTTCAATAACTTGGAAGCACGATATTTGCGCTGACGCAGAGGGCCATGGGCACCTGTGCCAGTGTAATGCTCTAGAGTCGACGTTGGCCCAGAAACAGGCTGGTGGCAGAAGGAGCGGAACTCCTCAAGGAGCAAGAATCTGGATTCGCTGCGGTGGAGGAAGAGAGGCATTCATAGAGTGAAGAAGATATCTGTCGACAACAAGAATGACACATGAGCAGGTGGGCCGAATGCATCCATGCCGAGCGATGGTGATCCTCCGGCTCGTCGGGGCTGAAAACAGAACCGAAAGCCGCACGGTACCGACGCATTCACTGCGGTGTAAAGCGAAGGAGCCTGAAAACAGGTTCGAGACTCATAATGAGGTGAGGCTGTCGTATATGGTGAGCAGGGCATAAAACAGGGGCAGTGGCGGCGAAGAAAAATATGAGCTGGCGTCAACACAACATTGCATCGCGAACAGTGTCACAATCAGTGATGAGCACACAATATCGGTACTGCGAAAAGAGGTTTGCCAGAAACAGACGTATCATGAAGTTGAGCCTCCGTAACGCAGGGAGCTTGCTACTTGAGTCTCAAAATTCATCTTGTTAGCGCAAAAGGACAGGACACACAGAAGGAAGACACGTACACCACAGGCGCCTGTGGTGCACGTGTCTTCCTGTGTGTCCTGATCTTCTGCGCTAACAAGATGAATTTTGAGACTGATCACCAACTAGCCCAACAATTAACGCTTTCATGCTACTTGAGCCTGAGAACAATGGATGACCGCGTCGTGGAGCGATAAGAAATCTCAGGCCAACATGATATTGCATGCAACATATGACGACAGTACGATGAACTCGATCGCGTATAAAATATCTTGGATGAGTATACTCGAGCAGTACACGCGCCGCTGGCAGCTAAAAGAGATGCGCGCTTGCAGCCCTGCCGTCATAAAGGGGCGTCTTCATCACATTCCTCAAATAGCGGCAAGCGTTGCATCTATCACAGAGATCGCACTGCACCGGTGTCGACAGGCGCCGTCACAGAAACACCCTCTACAAAAACTTCAAATAAATTAGCTGCAGATAACAGAAGCATTTTAACTTTCGACGACAACGCAGTTCTCGCCTCAGGATCCCGTGACACCTAGTTTTCCTATCGAGTTGTCGGGGGATGACGCCGCAGAAGTTGAGCGCCGACGCGAGGAAGGCGAACGGCGACCATGAGGTGACATGGTCAGAAAACAGCTTAGATGGATTTGGGATGGTTCAGAAGGAGGGGAGTACTTACACTGGTTTCAGTAGCTGAAATCTTCAGGAGGCGGACGAGAGACGCCCATGCGTCGACGGAAATTCAACACCACATGACCTGCAAGCCGCAGGTGTACAGATGGAACGATTGTCTGTCGTGTGCTATGCGTTTGCCAGTCGTGAGTATAGCGGTCGAATAAAATCGGCGGGTTCTCTAATAAGGCCAAGGTGCTTAACATTGCAGATGATCGAGACGGAGCGTATGTCGTTGGTGGTCGGACAACAACGGCCGAGTATTTCAACTGGGCTGCAAGATATGAGCTGAGGGGCTTGAGGAGAGCTTCAGACACGTACTTGCTATTGAATAATCTAACTGGCGCACATTTGGAGCTAGGCGTGCTTGATATCGGGAAATAAGGGAGAGCTGTCAAGCAGCATCTTCCCGAATGAAGGTTTTAGCCTGCGGCAGGAGCGAAGACAACGCACCTGCATCTGTCAAGCCAGCAAGCGACTCATCTTTGCGTAGTGTTCTCGCAAGTCAGAGCCCTCTGTTTGAGTCTATAGTAAGTGGAAACTCTGAGATAGCGTGACAACTTCAGCGACAGTGTGCAGGTTTTGCGCTAGCAACATCTGAAATGCGCCGTCATTGATTTCCTGAGAATGTACTCGATCTTATTGGCCTTTGACCGGTGTCAAATGCCGATGTGATCGGTGCGTTCAAGCACGCGCACTGGTCGACGACATATATATATCCTCAATGCAATTCGCAATTCTCGACTATCTGCTGACACCCCACACGCAATCGTTATCGCGGAGTTTTCTGACAGACGGATGGCCGAAAACTTCACAGAAGCTGGCTTTGAACATGGATGTACCGTAATGCCATGTCCGTGGTTCCGGTGGCACAGCTAGATACGCCGATGAAAGCACGTTATTGAGCTTGGTTTTCGTGTCCCAGTTGTTATCAGCGCTCACCAGCTCTCATAGGATGTGTGTTGACTCTCAACGTCATAGTTGTCGGTTCCGCTGAAGATGGCGAGGTCTCGCTGGCGTAGAGAGCTGTCACAATTGACGGCTGAGCCCATTTGCATGGCTTGGCGGTGCGTCTTCAGGCATCATAGGAGGTGGTAACGTGCGGCTGCGCAGATCCAGGGCGTATGTATCTTGTCCTTTTTCTCGTCGGTTGAGTGTTTCTGGGGTCTGATTGCATGTCTTTCTCTCTCTCTCTCTCTCTCTACGTAAACAGGAGACATCTCGAAGTATTGAAGTGCCGTGTGCTTTCTGTTTACATATTGATTTGTAGAGCTGAATTTTATTGTAATTATTTGCTTTTTCTACTTGCTCCATTCTAGTGTGGGGCGTATAGCGGTAGTGTTCGGATTTACGTCACCAAGGAGAGAAAGGCGGCAGTACTGTGTCGCCGACGCAATTGGACTCAACGCGCAATGTCCGCAAAAAGTTCAAGTTTCGCGCCGTGGACCGCAGTCTAGTTCCACAATTTTGAGATGGCGCCACAAGTTTGAAGAACCTGGCCGAAAGAAAATTTTTTGTATCAATGAAATGATAATAAATCTCATTTTATAAGTATGCAACCATACATTTTATTACATTCAAAGTCGTTCGTTTCTATTTGTTTTTTAAATGTAGATAATAAAACAAGAACTAAAACCGCAGCTATCAACATGCGACCCAACGTCAGTGTCATCGCGCGTGAAACCAAAATGGCGCTGCGCTGAATATTTTCCCCCGTGTGCCACCTGTGCCCAAAATGTTACGCAGCATCTAGACATCACGTCTGTCACAGTTGAAAAGTACGCGTCTGCGGAGTCCTTGGTCTGTCACGGCTACCATCAGTATGGGAGACGAGCGTCAACTTACTTTCAGGCTACACTGCTGCCTACTGCATCCCTGTGCTCGCGAAGTCGGCGCGCTGTGTTAGTGCCAGTGCCTTCGTGGAAGCTAAACCATGTTCCTGTTGCGCACGCGGCGTGCTTTAATTGCGCTGCCGGCTACGCTGCTGGCAGCGCTGACTATCCTGTGTTCGATATTCGGATGTTTAGCTCTCGAAAAGAGTCAGCCCGACTACAGCGTCTACCACAACCTCTCCGCCATCTACGCCGAAATTGCTTCTTTGGCTCAGACCTATCCGGCCTATTTTCAGGTCGATCACAGGTGCAGTATGTGTGCTCCCCTCTGATGAAATGAAATTAAAATGTGTCGCTTTGGCTTTATGTGCGCCGACGCGGGTATCTGAAGCATCTTACTAGTATATAACTAGTATATATGTGCAGGAACCATTGGTCTGACTTCAGGCTAGGAGAAAGTGCTCCCGTCGACTTTTGAAGCAGCCGCTGACTTGTATCTATAACCTGTTGTTTCAACCGCTGCTCCTGACTGCGAATTATAACGTATAGGCTGGGTGCTTGATTTTTTTTCTTTTTGCACAAATTGTGCAGCAGACTGCAAAACAGTGGGGTAGCCACGTCAGACATGGCCTATTCAGCACCAGTTTTGTCAACTTAAAACAGCCACACATGTAGTGTACTTTAGGATAATAAGCACTGTCTTGTTCCCTGTCATAGATTCACTGTGAATAGCCCCTAAAAGGTAACTTGATACCTTTTTTTTTTGATAATTCTACACTTTAGCTTTAAACGCAAGTTAGCAAATTTCCAGGCCATAAGAGGGCTTCACAAAAATGCTTATGTTGCATACGCTGTGTTACACTTGAGCAGGACAACTGAGGAACATTTGAGCAAGACAGGTGGACAATATGAGCGTTACTGACTTCTTTATTGTAATTGTATAATGATTAAAATAGGGTGTCAACACTGCACACTGAAACTATGGAACAGGAGCATAAAAAGAAAGAAAATGTGTTAAAAAGCCCTACGATTCTTTGTGATTGTGTCATAAGATTTGTACTAACTTCTTTCTTTAATTTACTCGTGACCGAAAGCAACCCAGTTCTCTGTTTGGTTTGATGCTAAACAATCTTGAATAAATTTTGAAAAGTCATACCGTGTGTTCATTGCACGCATCTGAAGGAAGCATGAGAGCTCATCTCACAGATAAATTAATGCTAAATCTTCACAGAAAGCATTGTATATATGCAGAAGAAATTGCAGCTCAATAAACTCCCAAAGAGTCAGTGCTGTTAGTTTTGTCCACTTTTTGATCGTAGTGAAAAACAGTTCATGATTACGCTGATGATTTCTGAGCAGCAAAGAATGCATTTATAGCAGGGAACACTACACCCACAGTTAAAAATATGTTCATGTCAATGGATCCAGACTTTTAGCAATTAGACTGAAAGCAACTGTGGCATTAATTGGGACATGAGTGGTCGCTTGGTCTAGGCTTGGAGATGCACAGGAATAAAACAAGGGATCATTACAGTTGGTTTGGAAAAATGGCCAGGCCAGTGGGGGGGATGTTGTTTTTATTATTTTTTTACCTTACCTAGTTCCTTAAAGCTCCTTGTCATTGAAACATGGCAATATGTCTATACAGACCAACTTTGGTTTGCCGTCAGTGCTCTCCAAACAACGTCGTTATGTTTGTGATGACACACCTTGGTCACAGCTGTCAGTATCTGACCTTCAACACCCTTATAATGTGACGTTGCTTTCTGCGTATTTGTAATCGCAGAGTGCTTGTTTGCAGGTTCAAATCGCACAACGGCCTCTCCCAGCTTGTCGTGCGGCTTGCAAACTTCTCGGACAGTTCTCCACACGCGGGTCCGCAGCTGCAGAGTTTCAAGGTTCGAGCATTGCTCTCATTTGGGCAGCGCGGAGGCGAGCTCGTGACTGTCGAGAGTGCCCTGCATTTCCTGCGCCGGCTGTTAGCGGGACTTACCGCTCCCAGCCACACCTTCGACGGGGCGCTTAGTCGAACGCTCCTGTCGAAAGTGGACCTGCACCTGGTCGTGTTGGCAAACCCTGATGGAAGGAACTATGTCGAGCGCACGGGTGACTACTGCTTCGACAGGACTACGTCAGGACTCAGCATGGATTCCCTGTTTGGCTGGGATCTGGACCATCGCCAGATGGCCGGTATGGGTATCAAGATTTTTCTTTCTAGCTTGTATTGTCTTTCTACTGATTTCTTTTTGTTTTTCTTAAGGCTGGACGCAAGCAGCCAATTTCAAAACATTGGTGGCTTTATTCATCAGCAGATTTTCCAGCTACCTGCTTAGTGTGTGGGGCCAGCTGTATTCCTAGCTCACCAAAGTGCCTGCGTTGTCATCATTATCTTGCTATGTCCCAATGAAGGGCAAGGGATGGCCCATATCCCTTCAGTTAACTCTGTTGAAACCATCAAAAACAGGTGATTATGAGGGGTCTACTAATCACTTTAACAAGCTGTATCTGAACTACCTTGGTGTAACATGTATCTAACTGTAGCTGTTTAGGTTATCTTTTATGCATGTGAGGAACATTTAGCTTATGTATTGTACATATCTTGAAAATAATATTTGAGGGCAAATTTTCAGGACAGGAATTTACCAGTTTAAAAAGCCTATAATAATAACAAACTGTGGTGAAGATATTTCAGAATGTATGGAACGTAGCTCTAAGCCTATTTGTCTCAAATTTAACGATATGGCTTGATTCTGCTTATATACCTCATTTTGGTGTTAAGTCTTCCAGAGCCATAAAATGAAAGAGGCGACCTTGAAGGGCTTTGGGAAATAAATTTTTCTAAGGGCATATTTGCATGATTCTGCAACATATAAGATATACTACAATGCAGCTATTTAGACAATCATTCTCATTCAAATACTTCCAATTTTTCTCTTCTCTTTTTCTAGGACATGAAATAAATGCCACTCTCTGAACTTGCTAAAGAAACAAACTCCTAAAAGGGCAAGAAATGCACTAATAATAAAATTTAACATTGCAGTAAAAATACCTCAGATCATACAAAGTATGCTACACTATCTCTTTCCTTAGGTGTAAAAAGTTTGCACGTCTATCTCCAGATTTCTTTTCCCAGTGCTGTTTGGAAGTTCCGGTCACCGTACAGTTCCCACGGCAGTTATGTGTCTGATGTATGCATTCTCTTGACTGCAGTCACCAAACGCAGTGAAGCCAAATTAGTATTAAGGCATTAATATGTGATGTTCTGAAGTCCATTTTGAAGGTATTGCATTGATAAAAATATTTGTGTTCTTCTCGGCCCTCTTCTGCTCATAGCTTACAGTTTTTGCATTTTCAAACTTTGCAGCATGTTTTTTGCAGAGGGCGACAGAGAGCAATTTAATTTGCCATCGGATTTGTCAATTTACTCTAAGAGCTGCTCTCTAAAAGCTACATGCTGAATTCCCACTCAATATAGCTGAAAGAGCTGTGCACTTGTAGTTTTGGAGGATTCACCTCGTATGCCAGGCTTTTCCTTGCTGCTGAAACCATGGCATAGATTGAAGGAAAACCTTTGTGTTTACAGTGATTTCTTCTTGAAATACGCAGCTAATAGTGCTTTGTTTTTATTGTGCACCTCTCTTTATTGTCTCTGGTCACGCCAGTGCAAAATAAAATGAAAACAAAATTTACTAAAGGCTTACCATGTGAGATGTTGTGCCGGATGTTTTTGTCACTGCTTTTGTTATTTGGCACCGTTCAAAGGTATAATAGTCATGGTCCATAAAGCAAACCTTTTCTGCTTGCGACAATGTAAGCAAGGTGCTTTCATGGCTCTGAGAGCAGGCCTCGGAACAAGTTATAGGTTACTGTATTAATGGTCGCCACAAGGCAGATGGCTCAAAACTTGCGGCCAGTGATGACTTATTTTGTGGTCCCCTTACCATTAAATTAAGACGTGATCATCCATTGTTCAAGATGCGTGAAAGCGTGTAGGGTCTTAGTTTCTTTACTGTCCATGTCACGTCTCTTTATCAGTGCTGACTGTTTGAAACAGTGAAACCCTGTCTACATACATTCCGTGGTAGTGAGTCACATGTGAAATGCGACTGGCCATCAGAGCCGGTCTGAAAGGTTAGCGGTCTGGCAGTCGGCACGCGACTTTTTTTCAGCTCGCTGCTCAGTGGTGTGGAAGCGTCCCTTAGAGTCCAGATGGAAGTTTTAGACATGGAACACTGCAGTTTATTTCACTACTTGGCTTTTACGGCATCAGGAGTAGCTGATTGGTTGAAGTAATTTAAATAAAAAAATTGGTTGAAATAGTCACAGGTGACAAGGGAGATGCTGCGACCTCTCTCCTTCCTTGATGCTTTCCACCTGAGGAGACGCTTGAAAATTTTACTCCAATGGATCTGAACGTATGGGTTCTCTTGAAAGCAAGTCGTTCAAGAGCACTGTCATGGAGCTCAGCCTTGCTTGAGCCCAGCCTCTATTTGGCAGCGTGTCTGTCACTTCACCCTGCAGAAAGGCCGATGCTTCAGTGTTGAAAAACTAAAACAAGAAGAGGAAGCACCACCCTCCACTCATTACTTCTATACAGTGAAGGCCATGGGGATGTATGCAGACTGCTCTTCACAAAAGACATTTGTAATGCTGCATGTGTCAGCTCGAGACAATAGTAGGCTTGCAACCGTTCATCGTGGCCTTTAACGCATCTGTGGATTGACTTTATGACCCTATCCTCTTGTTTACCTGAATGGCTCTCCCCTGTTCAGTCTGACAACCTGCTGCAGTCTGCGGACGTCCCTCTCTGGGAAAGATACTATTGGCCATTGTAGTGCTGGAAGCTAGTCTCCACCACTGTGCAGTAGATTATTTTGTCTGAGAACAGTCCAACTTGAGTTTTTGTTGTTAACAAAAGTCAGCCGTGGGTCTGCTCATGGCAGAGTTAATAATTATTTGTAGCAGAAGACATATTTATTACTCAGAAGTGTTGACCTAAATATGGCAGACTTTTTTTTTTCTACCTCTCATATTTTATTGTTTCTGGAAAAAACAGGTGTTGATGATGGCAAGTATATATCACTTTTTTGGCCTTTTATAGGTTATAAAGGTAACCTATCTGCAATTGGAGCATTATTTTTATTCTTTTAATATCTTCCTAACTGCTAAATGGCCTTAGGATGCAATGATCTGACTGTCAAATCTTTCTTGTCAAAACTGAAGTGCCTGCAATTAGTTGAAACAAACCACTTTTTTTGCAAAGCTTCAGGAGCCATCTTCATTTCCTTATCAATCTTTTGTGTTGTAGTTAGCATCTTGTCCCCATATGCAGCAGTGCACACTTGCGATAACCACCTTTGTGCTTTCAGTATTTTTTTGCCCTAGGGGGCGGACCATCAAAGCTTTTTTCTTTTTCATCTTCCATTTACTCTGGCTGTCCACTCCTATGCAAGGCCTTCTGCGAAAGCTGGCAGTATTTGCGAAATAAATAAGTAATCTGTTATAGCACTTCCATTTGAGTTTTGTCTTCAAAGTTTAATAGCATCTGATTCTACTGCTTGAAAAAAAAAAACATGCATAAAGATTCTTAGTTATCATTTATTCTTCAATTTTATGCTAGGTGTCAGCACACATTCCTTGCATCCACATGTTTCTTTACCTTAATAGGACTGCTCTGACCTGCTTCTTCATTTTGTGCCTCTCTCTCGCAGCGCAAGCGGAGACCCAAGTATTGCTGAACCTGAGCCGGGCGCAGGCATTGGACGCATTCGTTGCCTTCCGTTCAGGCGTCCGGGAGATCCACCTCCCCTTTGCAGGTAACATCCCACAGATTAGGAGCTTGTCAAAAGTATATTTATTGGCAGGTATCGACGGCTTCTCTGCTGGGCATTTGTATTAAAGTTTGTTCCTGCTGTTATTAAAAAATTAAAATTGGTTTACAGGAAAGGAAGGGCGCAGTATCTGTCACACTCTTTCCAAGGTCACCTAAACTGTGCTGCAAGGGAAGGGAGGAAGGTGGGATGAAAGTGAAAAGAGGAGTCGTAGTGGAGGTCTACGTAGTAACTTAGACCACCTGGTGATCCTTAAGGTGCACCTACATCACACAGCATAAGGATGCCACCTCATTTCGCCTCCATTGAAACGGAACCGCTGGCGGTCAGGTTTGAGCACGCATACTCCAGAACAGTAGTCATGCATGTTAGCCACTGCGCCAATGCAGCATTAGGAATGCATTTCCGCGGTCATTTGTGTTTGAGATTAGCTCAATTTGTTTGCAAAATTTGTGAAGTGAACAGATGCCTCCTTCACTCGAAGGGGCCAGCAGGGAAGAGGGCAACACATGTTTCTTTTAACGTGTCTCTTTTATGCCCTCAGATAATAGGTTGAGAGAAAGGGAACCTGGAGAGTGGGAAATGTGTGTGTCGCTAAGCGTAATGTGCATGCTGACGCCATAAACCACCTTATTCTTTTTTTAATAAGGGAAGAGCCACTGCGAATGCTTTCGGGCTCGTGTCGATCTGCTCAGTAGCGTTATTGAATTCAGGAGTGGCAGGCTTGTAGACATCAGTGGACCCGCTGAAGGTGGGTCCTTGGTGGTCCGTTTTGGTTTTTATCGGGATGTCTATGGGATGCTGGACTGGTGGGTTGTGCAGTGGACTGCCCAGATGCCTCAGAGACTTGATGGCACCGTCTACAGTTGCCATCTGGACGCTTTAGTTTCATGTAGGCGTTCACTGTAGGTGCCTACAGCGCTTGTAACGAGCACCTACATCAGCAAAATGCACCCTACCAGCACCAACCTGTTTCCTGTGAAAGCACCTTCTCCTTTCCAAGCAGTGTAGAAGCAGCTTTCATACAGACATGATAAATTTTGACGGGCCTCTCAATGTCCGCATCAATCCATGGATACGAAAAAAGTGAGGGGTCTAGTGCTTTTGTTGCACCAGTTCATTGTGTGTTTTTCAAAAGGTGTAGCATCTCCTTTCTTGCCTCAGTAGGCACCACCGCAACATGGTCCCAGTAGACTAGCTCGTGAATGACAGTCAACTCTTCTCTTCTGTGAAAGAAGACTGCTAACGCACCGTCATATTTTGCCAAGCGCTGCGGCCAGCCTTTCTCTACCCATTTGCATAATTTGGTTAACTCCCGGTCTTTCGAAATCAAGACTAGTTGTTTCAACGAAATGGCCCCGTCTTTGAGGCTGTCCGAATGTAGAACTTACAGGGATCGAAATTTTTGCAATCTCAAGAAAGAATCAACGTGGTTACTGGGAAGCGGCTGAAGGACGTTGGCCTTGCCATCCTTTTGCTGGATGTCGTAGCTCTAGGCACTCAAGATCAGGCCCATGTGCCAGACCTGGCCCGTCGCCACCAGTCCTAAATACGGCCCCAGCTGCAATTTCCTGCTCACTCATTTCGGGTATTCTGGCTACATTTTCCGTGTTGCCACTACGGAAGATAGCTTGCAGCAGAAGACAGTGTGATCTTTGCCCTACAGTGTTTGATTGTGTGTGCATAAAATGAAGACATAGAACTACTCGTATGCAATACAGTGGCATGGTATAATCTGTTTGCAGCACGGATTAGACCACAAATTTGTGTTACGAAGGAATATTTTTTGTTTTCATCCTCGCCACCAGTTTCTATCTCCGAATGGGTGTAGCTCTTTGTAGATGGATGTGAAAGTCTTATCAGAATGCAATGGCAGACATCAGTATTGATGACGACATGAACCAACGAGAAGCAGTGACACACTCTTCACGTTATGCAACAGCAAAGAGTGGCAGCTTCGGGTTCTGAAGGAGGGAGGGCAGTCTGTTTCAGGGCAGTACGACGGCCCTTGACGATAACTGCTTCCATAAGCTTGGTGATGGCCACGAACAGGGGCTACAGGTGCAGAACGAAATCTCAAAACAGATATCTCATGTCATACATTCTATACAAAGGACTGAAATGCACCCTAAAAAGCTCACTGAACCTCACATATGAGCAGTTTTCTTTGCATTTGTTTGTTTTTCACATCTTTTTCATTTTCTCTTTGCATCCCTAACAAGTCACATGGCATTACCATGTACAGTGCAGTCCTTTTATAAAGATATTGAGAGAACCGAAAAATCTGATCATTATAACCGATTATCCTTATATCTGGACCAGTGAAAAAAAAAAGGAAAAACAAAACAAGTCCACACCCATGTATTTTCCCATGCATGTGGCTTGCCTACTTGTCAGTGATGAGTAAATTGGGTTGAACAATGCTAATCATCATAAAGAGCACCAAACACTTCATTGCTGGATACATCAATAGCCATAAAATAACTTGAGCATACAGTTGACTCCCGTTAAGACGAACTCGCTTAAGATGAACCCTCGGTTAAGATGAACAGTAGAGGTCGTTTGTTTGGTTCCCCATAGAGTCAATGCAAAAAAAATCCGCTTAAGATGAACACTTTGCAATCGCTAATCGATTAAGATGAATTTTCACGGCCGGCCGCACCCCACCCGCACAGCTTACTCGACCGTCCGAGCAACGCTTCAGCGGAAAGAAAAAAAAAAAAAGCTTTTCATTGCCACGACCATCCGTGCCGCCGACGCACGCAGACCCAAGCACGTCGGCGTCGGAAATGCAATTCTACGAAGGCGGAAGAGTGCCGCTGCTCGTCCTCTCCCACCGTTACCCCGCTCACTCCTTTGTCCCCGCAGTAGGAGTAGGTTCGCATTTCGCGTCGCGCCGGCTTGTCTTGGTACGACCTCGGGCAAGGACGAAACAGAGTGCAGAGAGGACGAGAGAGAGAGAGAAAAAAAAAGCATGCGCGGCCCGGCCAGCAAAACTAGCGAAACGTGGGAAAAAAAACGGTGAGAAGAAAAAGCAGCCAATGACGTTTCCCAATGGTGATCACGTGATAGTGTCGTCATGCCAGTGCTACCGAGCCTCTCGCCTTTGCTGACCGCCAACGACGCCTACTACGCAGTGCACAGATCCATTGTTCATGGCGGGTGTGCGCGTCGTGTCCCGCAATTTTCTACCAGGCTGTACGCTGGTCACCTCGTGGTGTGCGCTGTTTTCGTGCGCGCCGTGTTCGCCGTGTTGCTACTATGGCTAGTCGGTCAACAACTCGAAAAAAGCCGCTTGAGCTTCATGAGAAGGCCGAAGTTTTGACCGAAGTTCGCGCTGGCCGGCTTTCAAAGACTGAAATAGCGTGCAAGTTCGGCATCGCGAAAAGTCCCGTGAGCGGTATCATGAAGGACGAAGTGCGGATTACCAGTGCTTTGGAAGATGGTGAGTTTGTTCCGAAGCAGAAGAGGATGCGCACAGCTGTGCACGAAGACCTTGAAGACATTCTGCTTGCCTGGGTGAAGAGAGCGCGCAGTGCAAATTTGCCAGTAAATGGAGTGCTACTGAAAGCTAAGGCGGAAGAAATTGCGTTGCAACTGAATGTCGAGTTTGCGTGCAGCGATGGGTGGATCGACCGTTTTCGGAAAGGGCATGGACTGGCCTTTCGATGTATTGTCGGCGAGGCCGCTGCAGTGGATGAAGCGGTCTGCAGCGATTGGAGGCAGAACAAGATGAATGAACTCATGGACGAATATGACCCTCAAGACATACACAATGTGGACGAAACTGCGCTTTTCTACCAGCTATTCCCAAATAAAACGCTCGCATTTGCTGGTGATGACTGCGTAGCGGGCAAACAGAGCAAGCTTCGAATAACGGTCCTCGTGGGCGCAAATGTGACTGGGACTGACAAACTAAAGTTGCTGGTGATTGGCAACTCTAAAGCACCACGCTACTTTAAAAACATAAAAACGCTGCCGGTCACGTACATGGCTAATTCAAAAGCATGGATGATGCAGGCACTTTTCGAGCAGTGGCTTCAAGAGATGGATCGCCACTTCCAGAGACAAAAGTTAAAAGTTCTCATTGTTGTTGACAACTGTCCCGGACATGGCCACGTCGCCGGACTTTATGCCATCCGACTGGAGTTTCTACCAGCGAATACAACGGCGAAGCTGCAGCCTATGGACCATATTGTCGCTCTCTGCTGCAAAGGATGCTGATTTGCATGGAGAGCAGTAAGGAGTACACAGTTAACCTGTTAAGTGCTGTCCACTTACTGACGAGCACCTGGGAGCAGGTTACTTAAGCCACTATTGCCAACGCCTTCCGCCATGCAGGATTTGTGGCGCTTAGTGATTGCTCAGTGCAGAATTACTGTGATACTACGAATGAGGGCCACACTGCGAACTTGGAGGATAGAAGCATTGTTTCTGCAGTAAGGGTGTGTTCATTGACATCAGTGCGTATGTCAGCATTGACGAAAGTGTGGAAACGTGTAGGGCTGACACACTGGACGCTCTGATTGAAGAAGTGCTTGACCTACCATCGGAAACTGCTGCTGAAGATGACAGCTTGAATGTTATGCTTGAATCTGCACTAGTTACCTGTGATGCAGCTGATGCCTGCCTAGACACTTTAGTGCAGTTTTTTGAACAGTGTGAGGGCACTGAAGGGTATCTTTAAAAGTTAAGCGAGATGTCTGCTTTTGTAGCAGGCCGTCGATTTTCACGACAGACACACAAAAAAAATAACAGACTAGGTAACAGTCAACAATGCCTGATGCCTTACTACTGCAAAGTGTAATAGACAGTCATTAGTCCAATAAATGCTTGTATTGCAGTTTATTTTCCTGGAAGGCCATTTTATTCATTTGTTCTCATATATGAGGTATTTGGACACACTCTGCATGCTCAAACATCATTTTTGGAAGCACTCCTGATTAGACAAACTTCTGATAAGACAAACAATTTTCATGGTCCCTTGGAGTTCGTCTTAAAGGGAGTCTACTGTACTTAAAAATGGTCGCTTGAGCAGCAGCTGCAGCTTAACAATCGTGAGCATCACTTCCAGTGGCGCGTACACTGGTGCCAGTACTTTTTGCGTGCATGAAAGTGATTAGCGACTGGATGAACTGCAGGACATCCCCAGCCTTGATGATCGTTAAAATCATCAAGGCTGTATTTTTTCACAAGACTTCCAACCTTGAAACCCTGCCAAAAATCTCAATGAATCTGCTGTTTCATGTTGAGAGCTATCACTCCGTAAATGCATTCGGCGATATCTTCTACGGACGCACAATCGGTGATAACAATATGATCGCACCCATTGCACGGCAACAGGTAGCGACTGCGATGATGATAGCGCTCATTTTCTAACCACACAGAATCGCACTCACTAATCTCTCAATGACAGTCTGTTTTCGCCACATATGTCAAGTTTTCACATCATTCACTCCTTAGTAGTTTATTTATTAAACATTCAGACAAATTTTTGTGATAAACATCTACTGGGCAGCGATAAAGCTATCATTGTATGTGATGTACCGCTGATAATCGATCGTTATATCGGGTTTATTTTACATTGGGCCAATGGGAAAATTGATAAATTCTTAGAATTTCATCGTTATAAGCGATATATCATTATCGTTATCTGGTATCGCTATAAGTGAACTGCACTGTCTAAAAATGTTTGCAGTCTGGAAATAATCATGAAGTGGCACTATGTTCACCTGATATTGCCTTCACCTGTTAACCACACAAAGCATACGCATTGGGCATTCGGTAAAACTTGTCATTCATTCACAGGCCCAGGCTTTCGGGTAAGCCTGTGCAGTGCTCTAGTAGGTAGTCAAACCTCGTTATACAAAGTAGTACAGGGCTCAAAATTTTGTTCGTTATATTCAATATTCGTCATAAAAGTGCGCGCCCAAATTTCTATAAATAAGCTGCTAATAAAACGAAACAAAATGCGCACTAATAGGAACACCACAAAGGTGCGAACATGCACAATTTTTAATTAAATGTTTGGTATAAACATGAAATCTCGCTTTTTGTTCCGTGTTGGAGAGCAAAAATTAATACTAAGAAGGGATGTTGCCTCCGCACACAATTTGCGCGACGGAGCCAGCGGGCTCGGAAAGCGTAGTGCTTGTGCACGGGTTGGTCGCAGTGACAGAGGCACGGCAGGAGCTCATGCCATGACGAGGTAATGGTGATGACATGCCTGTCAGCCGTCGTATGGCCAGACTGGAGCAGCAGCGGCGGCGACATTCGAGTACGTCCATGGCCGTTCATGACCTCAGAGATCATCGCACATGGTGGTGTGATCTCGGAGGCCATGGGTTGTTGGTGCTATTTTTGTCGCCACCGCTAGATGACGTGTTATGCGAATGGGCGGGCAATTTAAATACACTTCGGCGGCACCGCTTGACTCCAGCCATGGCCGTTCATGACCTCCGAGATTACTGTTTGTGGGGGTGTGATCTCGGAGGCCATAACTGGTTGGCAGTAGTTATTGTTGCCGCCACTAAATGACGCGGCACGTGAACCTGCTGGCTATTTAAACATACTTCTGCGGAGGCCAGTTTGATTGATTGAAAAATTGCGTTTCTTGATGTTTTTCCTGCTCTTTTATGCACTTCTGTCGTTTTAGTGCAAAAGAACTGCTTCATTATAACCGATCTAGCGTCAAATTTTGAAATTTTTGTTTCGTTATATAGAAAGAACTCCCATATAAATAAACCATAGGCCAACCAAAGTTTGAGTTTAGTTTGATTTTAGTTCATTTTATGCGATAATTCGCTGTATCCGTGTTCGTTATGCGAGGTTTGGCTGTGCTATAAAGCATCACTCTAACTGAACTGTACGAACGTGCCAGCATGGCCTAAGAGAAGCATCTCTGATTCTGGATCTAAAGTTCCGGTTCCCTATTGGTTTGATTTCCAAGTCCGTTGGCTCCGTCACGCAAATTGTGCGTGGAGGCAACATCTCTTCTTAGTACTCATTTTTGGTCTCCTATTTGAAATGAGAAGCGAGATTTCATGCTTTTTCCAAGCTTTTAATTTAAAAATTGTGTGTTTTTGCACCTTTGTGTTGTCTATGTTAGTGCGCATTTTGTTTCATTTTATTAGCAAACTTATTTATAGGAATTTGAGCCTGCATTTTTATAACGAATATTGAATGTAACGAACAAAGTTTCGCGCCCCATAGTACTTCATTATAACGAGGTTCGACTGTATATCATTTATAGCATTCGATTGCATGGCGCACTGCACGCAATCTGGAGATTGTACACACATCACAGCAACAATTCAATCTACTCAACCGGAACAAAACCACGATGCATACATCATGAACATTTCAAGGTGATTTCGTCGGCATTTAATCTTTACTGTAGATTCCCATCAAGATGAACTCGGCTAAAATGAGCTCTCGTATAAGGTTAACAATATGAGACCAATGGTAGATTTCCCTTAGCACTGAATGAGGGATTACATAGCATGGGGACCTCGGCAGGCCATTCTTGCGAGACTGATTCCGTGCAGCCTCGCAGAAAACTGTGGGGAAGCTGTCTTGCAGAAGCATCCTTCCTTTCAGAGGTGTGGAAAAGGCGGGGCATCGTAGAGCTTGCCCACTCAAAGATAGTGGCATTGTGCAGCTGTCATGTGCCGTCCACCGTGTCCCACAGACTAAATGGCACGTACGCTCAAACTGCGCTTGTTGACTTGAGGCTAAAAAATTCCGGGGCCGCACTTTCAACTGACACGCCACTGCAGCAGGCTTTATTGCAATGAAATGGTGGCCAAATATTACTGGGAGTAGAGATAGTGTGAGATAACAGGGAGAGAGAGGCACACAGCTTCATTGTTGCTAACTTTTGGAGCATTAGGAGGGATACGGAAAGCAAATACCGGAAGACAAAAAAAAATATAGCAACTGCTGTGGGATACAGTGAGAAAGACAAGATAAAGGGACAAAAAAGAAAACGAAAACTTCACCAGTTTCATTTTTAAGTAGCATAACAGGAGCTGGTTTCATGTATCAGGCTTGGAGCAATAAATGCGCTGTTTGCAATTATCCTCTCCCTGAAGGCTTTTTTGTCATCTGCTTTCATTTGTAACTGACCGTATAAATATAGGTCGACCTGCTTACGTTGAAGTGAAAAAGAAGAAAAATAAAGCAGCAAAAAGCTGAAAAGTACATATTTGCTATATCAGCTGTGTCCCTGCATCACAGAAGCTATTGTTTCACTCAACAACTTTCAGCAGCATTGTCGGAAGACAACTCTTTGCTGCTCGCCACCCCCCACAGTGCATCATCTAGTTCCATCAAGCATGTTGCTTAAGCCGCGTTCAGACTACGTGCGCAACGCACTTATCGTTCGTAAGGATCGTAAGCGTAAGCGCAAAAAACGTAATGTGTCTGTTCAGACTGCTGTCGCATTGAGCGTAAGATGCGTAACGTCCGCACCCAGCGTGGGCATAAATGTCGGAGGACCCGCGACTTTTACGACTAGCACAGGTACGTCCTTTACGTGCGACCAATGCGCGCAGCCGTTTCAGTTTTCCCTTTCCGGTCACGGGGCTTCCGGTCCTCCCAGATTTCGCACGCAAACCACTAGTCGGCGACATCATCCAACGCTCCTTCTCTGCTGCAGTGTCTCGGCTCGCCGGTGTTATTGGTGTTGTGTCGGTGATTGTGTCTGTCCGCAGCTTGATCATGTGCAGTGTGGAATCTTCGCTGTGGAATAATCAGCCTCTCATAAAAAAAGTTCGGCAGAGGCCGGCTCTCTACTACGAGTAGCTGAAATCGCACATAGAGAAGTGCAAAACCATGCCTGGCTGCAAATTGCCAGTGCGCTGAGTCAAAGCAGTAAGTGGTTTATCAATCCGTTTTTCCTTGTGCGAACAAGCTCTCAACAAGCAAATGTTTCCTCTAGTTTAGAAAAGTGAGGTTATGGAGGCGGGAATGCCCGCTTCATCCCCGTGCATTCTCGCATCCCATCGGCTCCGTTGAGAAGTGAGGAAACAGTTGGCCTGCAGCGAAAGGCTGATGCGGGGCGGCGTTGCGGTCGGGCTGCAGAACGGAGCTGGCGTGGACTCGTCGAAGTTTGAAAGAAGCTCACCATAAAAGAAAACAGCATTTTCTGTGGGGAGACGAGGTTCCGCGGACGTTTCCGTGCCTGCTGCGTGCCCTGGCTCATTGTTTGGAGTCGGTAGTACGGCCTTTGAGTCACCGCCCCGGCCCGTCTCCAAGATCGCTCCGGGGCACTGGTAAAATTGCAAGCAGGGATGCAGGTGGACCGTACGCCTGTTTTGGTTGGAGAGAGTGCGATCACAGGACACCGAGCAGGAGTGCGCAGTACGTCAACAATGAGAGCGGGCGCGTGAAGAAATGTGCGAAGGAGTGAGCGGTGCATCACCATGGTGAGCGGACATTTGAAAACTGTGTGCGAACGTGCGTGTGCGAAACGAAGAAGTGTATTTGTAATCGAGTGGTTAATTGTTAATATACCCATTGTTCGTTTTCGTATTTTATTTGTGTGTCCAGTCTTTCTTTTCACATTTCATTTTGAGCTTGAAGAGCCCAGACCTCCGCTATCAGCCGCTCGCTAACCGGCGCCATGTTGAGAGCGGCGATGGCCGGTCGTGAAGAACGCATCTCACCGAACGGCCCAGTGTGAACATGCGCGGTCACAAGCTACGTATACGGGAGCTCCAGCCGCTATGCGCACTGCGATAGATACGATACTTACGACGAATGCGCACATAGTCTGAACGCGGCTTTAGGCAGCATTTCTTGGAATGTTGCGTGCAAACAGCTGATTATGCCCACGCCAACACCTCACATTTTTTTCTTAAACGCCAAACTGTTGTTGAGCGAGTGACCATGTTGTCGTTCGTTATGATGAACTCTGTCTTTTGACTGTAAAGCCACTGAACTGCCTGCACACGCCACTGTTCATTGCTAACAAAGAATTATAAGTTATTCTAGGTGGAACGAAAGAGCACATGCGAAGACAAATACGCCAGGGATGAAAAAAAGAAATGCCAGCAACTACACAACGTTGATGTGTCTTTGGCTTTCCATTCACAAGCAATCGCGCCACTTATTGCCACACTGTGGCTCATGTTCTAAACACTGCTATTTAAGACAAGAAGCAACTTTTCGTTTTTCAAAGAAAAAAATTCTGGACTTATATTCCGGCTTATACGGTATATTTGGGCATAGCTAGGATGTTCACATATCTTTAGAAAAGCACTTCTAGGACGAATAAATTTTTGCCCCTTCAGAATCATTCATGTTAAAATTATTACATATTGGTTTTCATTCGACACTGTCGTTATGACTCCCCGCATAAAAACTGCATATGGCAAAAAAGTGCCAACTCTTGTCAATTATACCTCCAAAGGATTGTGCAGGGTGTGAATTGGACTGTGTTTTAGTCTAGAACACCATAGCATACCATACTTTTTCATCTGTATAATTTCTGGGCTGCTTCACAGACTTGAGCTGTTGACAGGTTTAAACAGGCAATGAACAGTGATGAACTCAAGTGTTTGCTCCTTCAATATTTGTGTCATGCTCAGTTTTGTAGCCAGTGCAAGTCTAAGCCTTTACGTTGTGTGCAGGTGCACATTCTGGCCGACTGGACAATAAGCCAGCCAACTTGGAAGCGATGACTCTGCTTGCCAAAGATGTGGCCCGGTCCGTGAAGCCACATTTCATCTACGGACAGGCCCACCACCTGCTGCCTTCTTTGCTGAATGGCACAGCCTTTGACTTCATGGCTGGCGTCCGCAAGGTGGGAACGTCATCTCCATTTCATTTCAATTCCGCAGACTGAGTCTTTTCTCTTCCATTCCTTACTGCTTAATATGTGTTGGCAAAAAAAAAAAAAAAGAAAAAGAAGAAAATGCACTGTGTGGCTTCTCAGAAAGTTGACAAATGCAGTTACAGCAGACTGTAATGAAATGGTTGACATATGCATGCACTTTTTAAGGTGAGGGAACCGAGAAGTTCCTCTAAGTCTTTTTTGAGAACTCTGTCGTGTGATGTATTTATCTTACTGTAGTACATTGCTGAATAGCATTGTAGGGTAATAACTGTATGAGAGGTTATTTATCATCAAAACTGTATGTGGCATAATACGCTGCTAGCTTACGCTTGTGTCCATGCAGTGTTACCTTGGCATTTTTTCGTGCATGGCATGCAGCCGTGGTCACGGAGCACCCATCCTTTTACCATTCCTTGTGAAGGCCCATAATGCACTTGCTGTTGTTTGGGATATCTGCACAGCCTAGGGCTGGGGGTGATTATGTCAGTGTTCAGTCAGACAGTGTCACTTACGGCCACCCGGATTGGGACTGATGCGAGACCACTTCTCGAGCTTTGAGCAGCGCACGCTAGGCTGCAAACATTTGTAAATTGAATGCTCATGCCGAGATGTGCTCATGCAGGTGCATACCTGATTCACCCGGGCGTCTACAGACTTTTAACCAAACTTTCGGATTGTACAATCACTGCCCTAAGTCTCCCAGCCCTGCTATGAAAAACTCAGATGTAGTAAAAACTCTGCTATAGTAAAGCGGAACTGAAGTCTCAGTTCATCTGCCATAGAAGCCTGTACATTTTTTCCCCTTTATTTTTTTTTGCTAAACATCGGTTATAGTAAAGTGCATCTGGTCGCTGTGGCGGCTTCCCAACAAATTGACTGCCGCACGCGCACTTCACAGAATCGCGAGGCATTTTTTCGTTCTGAAAAAAAAAATACAATAAAAAATAACATAGTGTGGTTTTTAAATTGACTCTACCACCATGCTTAGCAGCATTCAGAAGAAGCCAACTTTACGTAGTCCTTGGAGCCATGAGGAAAAGCATGCAGCGGGCAGGAAAAAAAATAGTAAAGCTGTCTACAGACAGGGAAAGAAGGCCGCGCAGTCCATTCAGAAAGTAAAGGAGAGTAAAAGTGGAGCGAGAAATAGAGAAGGGAACAAACGACTGAACATTCCCAGCACTGTGCAGCGTGAAGCAGCAATTGCAAGAACTAGAGGCGCGGCGTGTACGGTATTGCAGTGCTTGACTGCCGCTTGCATTTCTCGTCTATTGCCTCTTAAATGACAAAAATAGCGAAGGTGGCACAATGTTCATGCAACACTTTTAATTTTCACATGAAATCAAACTTAGTTGTATTCGTAGTCATGTTGCCTTCATGCTGAAGAGGGGCTTCCACAAGGTATAACAGAAACCTTATAACTAAATAATGTCACAAACAGGCAATAAGAGATTATTTTAAGTGTTTTTTGTTTTCATTAAGCAACAAAACGGGTTCAGTAAGTAGCCAGTAGAAGCCCGATATAGTAAACTCGGATATAGTAAAAAGTCTCATATAGTATATGGGGTTACTTCTCGTAAAAGAATGCGCCACGGGGGGCTAGACGCTACAGTCGCCCCTTCTAGCCCCGACGTGCCAGCCCTAGCAGACAGAGCTGTGACCCCCAACCCGCGGTGCGAGAAATCGCCACTGCGGCGGGTTCGGGCCAGAGGGGACAAACACCGAGTTACGTACTCGAACAAAGTTTATTGCACTGCTCGAGTACACGGCAAAGGAATAGCAACCGTGTAGCGAGCGAACGCCGCGTACGGGGGTGAAATAACAACCACCTAATAGGGAAGCGCGTCAAGTAGGTGAGAGGAAGTGTCTGCTCACCTGACACAGCTTCTCGCTCACATCCCGTTGTGGTGCCTATGGTCAGTGTGCGATTCTCGGTGACGGCGGTGGTCTCCTCGGCAGAAATCATGAACCGCGCGCGTGCGCGCCCATTCGCCGAAAAACCCTGAGCAAGTTGCTACAGTCGCGCTCCTCGACACGGAATGGGAGAGGAGGTCTCCCGGTTACGCCGGCAGGAAAGAGGGAAGCCCGTGGCAGCGTCGCAGCAGGCCCGGGAGGCGGCGGGGGGTGGCCAGAATGCCCTCTCCTCCGCCAACCTCTCTGCCAGCGCGCGTAATCACGCGTGTTAATTACGCGCGGGCGTTATAATGGAGGAAGGGGATTGTGAATCCCCACAAGTAAAGTGAAACTGAAGTCCCAGTTCATTTTCCATAGACAATTGTACATTCCTCTTCCCCCCCCCCCCCCCTCGCTTTTTATAGTAAAGACATTTTTGGTGAAAATCGATTATAGTAAAGTGCGCTTGGCCGTTGACGACTCTCACGATACGACATCGCCACCTGCGCACTATCTAGAATAGTGAGGCAAAGATTTTTTGTATTTGAAAACAAAGTGGCTTTAAGTGGCTTTATCACCAGGCTTAGCAGCCTTCAGGAGAAGCCGGCTTTACGGAGCCCTCGAAGCCTTGAGGGAAAGCATGCAGCACGTAAGAAAAAAAAAGAAAAGTAAAGCTGTCTGCAAACATAAAAAGGAAGTGACGCGGTTTGAGTAAAATTCAGCAAATAATGGGAAAGGGGAAGAAACGAGCAAACATTCACAGCCCTGTGCAGCACGAAGCATGAGGTAGTGGAGGCAAGAAGTTGAGGTGCAGTGTGTGTGGTCTTGCAGTACTTGATTGCCGTGCGCATTTATCATATATTGCCTTTTAAAAGAGAGAAACAGCAAAAAGTGACACAGTGTTCATGCATGGCTTTGGTTTTCACATGAAATCAAACTTGGTTGTACTCGTAGCCATGTTGTCCTCATGCTTAAGGGGTACTTTCAGAAGATGTAAAAAAGTTTCATAACTGCAAAAATTGCTTGAAGAGATGATAACAAAGAAGTGGAAGGTATTTCAGAGTGTTTATTTTTTTTTCAATAAGCAACAAGTCGTGTTCAGTAAGCGCTCATTGAACTACTAGACAGCATCTTCAGGACCATGTCATCACCAACAACTGATATAGTAACGATCCTGATATAGTAATGATTTTTGCTGGTCCCAGTGACTTTACTATAAAAGAGTACTACTGTACCAAACAGCATCCTCAGGGCCATGTCATCGTCAACAGCTGATATAGTAAAGACCCTTGTATAGTAAAGATTTTTGCCGGACCCAGTGACTTCACTATAAAGAGCTTCTACTGTAAGTAGCCTCTGCCCGCGTAAGAATCTCTTTTCGCCAGCATCACCATCACAGGCTACACCAGCACCATCCGCTAGGTAGCCGATCAAGGCGAGTTTGAACCAAAGCTAGAGTAAATGCGGGCATAGCGCTGTGACTGGCCACAAAGAAATTCTGTGCCGGTTTTGACCGGTGGTGGCGCAGTGGTCCTTTCTTGTGGGTGGCGGTAGCATGCAGCCACTGCAGACACAGTACATGTAGAAGGTTTGCCTTCGATATCATATAAAAGGCGACTTCTCATTGCACGTGGCATTGAAGGGCGGTTGCCGCAGTTTTTCCCAAGCATTGCGCCATCTGATCGTCCTGTGTCACGCTCGGCCACGTGCCTCATGTCACTGAGCTGGGCTGTGCTATGCCTGACAAGGGCATGATGGCTCATCTTTCAGAACCATTGTGGCCAAAAACAATGGTTGGGGACGGAATAGTGTTTGATAGGGTTAATAATGGTGCTGCATTAAAAAAATGAAACCGACACGCTGATGGCATTAAGGGAAGCTTGCAGCAATGTCGTGTCAATCAATTTGCATTGGCTGCAGAGGCATAGCGAGATTACTCGATGGAACCATGCAGACATCTCTGTGCACACCTCTAGTCGCATTTCACGCTTGCTGTTGCTGCTTGCATGTAGGGTTGGTGTGTTTGGATTAGGATTCATTGGATACTGCATGAAAGTACTCCCTCCCTCCCTCCCTCCCTCCCCCTCCCTAAAACATTGAAACTTTGAATGTGGCTTGTCACCCGCTCCTTTGGTGCATTAAAAAATATCTGACTTTTGATCTCACCAGGTTGGCAGATAAGCCAATGGCATTGCAGAGGCGCTTCTGCGTACTTGCCGATTAGGAAGCGTGTACCCCTGGTGACTATAGGTTGCATGATGTGGTGCTGCTGCCTATAACGCAGAAATTTCTAGCTCAGGTTCTACGTATACAGGGGACTTGCAGTTCAGCTTTTTTTAGGCTGCCTCAATCGATACTGTTATGTTTGTTAAGTACAGGGTGTCTACCAAGTTTGTTTCCAAATTCTCTGAGTTTTCCAGGTTTTCCCTGAGTGCATTTATAAAATTGCCTGGGTGACAAGTACTTTTCTTATGTTAAACTGGTCTGACGCATTGCCGCCTGATGCTATAACTCTCCAGTAAGCATGTTAAAAAATAAAAACAACAATGTTGTTACGATGTGTAGCATGGAGACGACGATGGCATGCTGGTGTGGGGTGGTGAAGAAGATGACGCTGGAGCTAAGCTGAGTTCATTCTGGTGGTGTGTGTCTGACAGTGAACTAGTGCTTACCGCTGTGTACTTTTCCTTAACAATAAGCGTTTATTTTATTTAGAAACAAAACGGAAGCCAAACGTTAGTAAAATGCATAACAAATCGACTGTATTAAAAAAATTGTTTTGACGAACTGCAAATCAAATCAAACATTTTCAAATACAATAGCCAACTGATTTTTCAGACTCCATTAATTACGACTTGCGTGATATTGTCACGTGGTGGTGGCAATATTTCGGACTTCATTCAGGAACTGTCATGCGCCCCACAGAAACGTGTACAAATGTACACGTTTCTGTGGGGCGCATGACATTTCAGATTCTCTGGTGTCCAAAAGCTTGATTTTTCGGACCAGATTTGGTGCAAGCAGTACTGTCATTTTTTTGGCCAAAGTCTTGTTTTTGCGGCATGGCATAGATGCGAGCAGGCGTCATTGTCACAAACCATCAGCTTCGCATGGCTGTGAAAGCTAGGCGAAGCAGTGATCTGGATGCAGTAGCTTTGCTCTCTGTTCATCGTCGTTACCGTTTTTGAGGGAATGGCAATAAGGGAACGGTCGTGGCCGTCATCGCAGTACACGGTAGCCTACAACGAGTGCAAAATCAGACGGAAAATTGAACATGAGCGCTGCCTGTGCGGCTTTCTCCAACAAACACAGGGGGGGGACATTCACGGAAGCTCTCGTCTCGCTCGCTTGGTTCCCGCGAGTTTCTATTTGTGGTATTTGCTACCCTCCTTAACTATGGAAACTGAATGTTTTTGCACCTCGTGGCGCGTGCATTCGTTCGTGGCATTAGCATGACCTGCAGCTACATCACAGTATGTCGTGCAACGGCATGGACAAGACGAAAGCATGATTGATTCTAACTGGAGTGTTGTAATAGTTACAGCTTAGCACTGTGACACAATCCACTTCTGCGAGGCGCCACTGCGCATGCATGACTGCCTTGAGCGCGAGTTGCGTGCTTCTCGACGGTGGCACTGCTGCCGCTTAAGCACCAATCGGCACACGCGCACTGGTCGCTGCGCCCGCTATATCGGATCAGCCTGGCACATGCACATGGCCGGCACGTGGAAGATTATCACAGTAGCAGATCGTGCTATGGCATAACTCCCTTTATCAATATATATACAGTTGAACCTGGATGTAACGAACCTCTTATGTAACGAATTCCTGAATTTAGCGAAGTTTTTAAATTCCCCAATGCCACACCCATTGAAGCCAATGCATTTTCGACCTCTATGTAACGAAGGCGTTGCGGCGATCAACCTTGATGTAACAAACTTTCGAAGCTGATCAGTCATTATTTTTCGAGATCATACTGAAAATTTGGCCGAAGAAATGCATTAATATAGTGAATATTAGAACTCTAAGAAGCCAACAGCTACATGAACGCCTGTAATCACAGAAATCAAGCAAAATTGGCAATGATGATGATAGTATTGCCTTCTGGCGCCGCTCCGTGGCTAACGCAGCAGCCTCCTCAGGCATTGGTAGTGTAGTGCAACACCAGGTGGCATTAGTGGCTGCAGTTGATTTCTTTGTAGATACTGTACGTGCGTGTAGCACATGCAATTTTTGCGCACGTTGTGCATTTGCCATCTTGTCTCTTGTTCTGTGTCTCGTGCACGTCTCGTGTGTCCTCAGATTTGCGGTGTGTGCTCGCCCGACGTGTTTCGGAAGTGCTAGGCCAGCCTTTCTGCTTGTATTCGTGGAGCTCCGCTTATATCTGCGACGTCAGTTCGTCGTGATGAGTTCAACGACCAGAAAACGGAAAGTTTTGTCATTTCAAGACAAACTTGCCATTTTAAATGCGATCTCCACGGGCGAGAAGGACATCGCTGCTCGTTTCAACATCCCAGCAAGCACCCTGTCAACAATTTTGAGTGCGGAAGAAAAGATTAGAAGTGCTGTGGAGTCAGGAACAGAGGCTACGAAAAGATTGAAACTTTCAACATATGATGATGTGAACAAGGCAGTGTTCACGTGGTTTTTGGACACGCAGGCCAGAATTGTGCCCATAAGCAGAGTGATATTACAACAGAAGGCAAAGGATTTTGCATGCATCTTGGGCCATGATTACTTCAAGGCAAGCAACGGGTGGCTACAAGGTTTCAAGAGCCGACACAATGTCATCGGCAAAGTTATCTGTGGCGAATCTGCCTCTGCAGACAGCGATGCTGCTGCTTCATGGGTGGCTGACACGCTTCCTGGAATACTGAGTCGCTTCGAGGCGGCAGAAATCTATAATGCCGACGAGACGGCTTTCTTTTATCAGATGCTTCCGGGCCGCACGCTAGCACTTAAAGGAGATGACTGCCACGGCCAAAAGCAGGGCAAACTCCGCGTAACAGTTCTACTGTGCACCAACCTCGACGGCACTGACAAGCGAGTCCCGCTAGTTGTGGGAAAAAGTGCCCGTCCCAGGTGCTTTAAGGGGACGAAGCGTATGCCTGGGAAATGTACGGTGAACACTAAAGCGTGGGTGACTCGAGCAATATTTTCTGAATGGCTGAAAGACTTTAGCCAGGATGTCAAGCGGCAAGGCTGTCAAGTTTGCCTACTTCTGGACATTTACGCTGCGCACCATGTTGAAGGCCTACAGCTGTCTCACATCGAACTGCACTACTTCCCGGCTAATTGTACATCACTAATATAGCTGCTGGACGAAGGAATAATCAACAGTTTTAAATGCCGTTACCGGCGCCGACTGATGCAGAAGCTTCTTCTGAACATCCGTCTGGAACGGGAGCTGAAGATCGATATTTATCAGTCAGTTGAAATGCTTGCTGCCTCCTGGCAAGAAGTCAGGGCAGAAGTCATTAAAAAGTGCTTTATGAAGGCAGGGATTACGAAAAACGCACAGGCTGATGCCGATGACGAGGAAAAAAAGACTTCAGCTTCATCTGATGTGGCCGAAGCGTGGGATGAGCTACGCAGAAAAAGTGGTTTCTCCGACGACGTTGACCTGAGCGACGTTTTGTTTGCCGGCAACACCGCCGTAGCTACGGAAGAAATGAATGATGAGGCACTTGCCGAAAGCGTGCAAGATCCCGATGTCTGAGATGATGGTTCCTGTGAGCCAGATCCATGTGATGTGCCCACCGCGAAGGAGGTGATGAACGCAATCGACGTATTGCGCCGTTTCGTCGGCTCGCGCGGCGGCAAAGGAGCATTACATGATTTAGCTTCATTGGAATGCTGTGTTGTGCCTTCGCTCGCGTGAACACAAGCAGAGATCACGCAGTTTTTTACTGTAAAATAAATGCCTGAAGTGTGAGTTCACCTTCACAGATATCTGAAGCCTTTCGGTTTCGTTTCTGCATCATTCGTGCAAGCCTTCATACAAAACCTGCATGTAACGAAAAATTGCGAACTTTTGTCAGCTTTGTTATGTCCACGTTCAACTGCATAGACGAAACATGAGGAGCGGCAAAGTTCATGATAAAGGTGTTTTTTCGCAAAAAGGGGATTTTTTCAAGTTCATGATAAGGCGCGAAAACTTAAGGTCGCATGCGTGCACCCACGGCGGCAGATATTATCGCTTCCATCAAGGCGGTGCGCAGGGAGGATGAGTTCATTTGGGACTTGCACTGCTCCCATTGGAAATTGGAAGTACTGGAAATTCTTGGTGTCTGCTGGGAAAAACAAGAAAACAAGGGGAGACGGTGGTCGTCGAACAGCCCATGGGCAATCCATGAGAAGCGCGTGCTCTGCCACCGGTCAGAATGCTGGGGAAGTGTCTGCTTTCAGCCTGCTTCGAAATTTGAAGCACCTCTAGCGCTGGAGTGCTTTTTGCCGCCTTACTGAGATGTTACATTTGACAGCACAACACAGGAGGCCGGCGGTCGCTGAAGAGAGGACACATAATGCCGTATTGTACAACCCATGCAATGCCAGTCCATTTTTATCATGAGTTTAGTTCCCTTTGAGTAGAAATGCAACTAATTTTCTCTGAAATAACTACAAAATCTACGCATTTTTTATTAGTTTTTTAAGTTATCGAAATTTCTTGAGAATTGCCGATTTTCATGGGTTTCCTGCTGAGTAACTTTCATTTTCCATGGTTAACAAAGGCACCGAGGCAGCAAGTACTGGGAGATGAAACTTGTGGCAAAAAAAGTGATCAGAACGAGAGCCCCTCTTACCCTCCCTGTTTTTTCCCGTGGGTGGCGGCGGCACCGCTGGAGTGAGCCGTGGCAGACAGTACTCATGTTCTATATTCAGTCCGATTGCGCGCTCATTGTAGGCTACCGCGATGACAGCAACCAGTGTTCCCTTACTACCACTACCTCAATTGGCAACAATGAACAAAGAACCAAGCTACTCAGTCTGAATGAGTGCTTCATCTAACTTTCACGGCCACACGAAACCGGTTGTTTGCGACAACAATGCCCGCTTGCATCTGTGTCATGCCGCCAAAACAAGACTTCGGCCCAAAAACGATCTCCACAGTATTGCTGGCACCATATTTAGCCTGAAAATGTGCACTTCCTATTGGGCCCCGGCGGGGTGGCGCAGTGGTTACGGCGCTCGGCTACTGTTCCCAAGGATGCGGGATCGAATCCCGGCCTCGGCGGCCACTTTTCGGTGGAGGCGAAAAGCAAGGCGCCCGTGTGCTGTGCGTTGTCAGTGCACGTTAAAGAACCCCAGGTGGTCGAAATTTCCGGAGTCCTCCACTACGGCGTCTCTCATAGCCTGAGTCGCTTTGAGACGTTAAACCCCACAAACCAAACCAAACCAAACTTCCTATTGGACGCATGATGGTTTCCGAATGAAGTCCGAAATGTAGTGCAAGTCAGAATTATTGGAGCCCAAAAAATCGGTCGACTACTGTATTTGAAAATGTCTGATTTGATTTGCAGTTGGTTATTGCATTCTTTTGAAGATAGTTGATTTGTTATGATTTAATAATGTCTGCCTTCTATTTTGCATTTAATGTTTTTATTTTTATTTTTTAACATGCTTACTGGAAAGAGATGGCATCAGGAGACATTGTGTCTCTCAGGGAGTTTTCAGATGCACTCAGGATAAACCTGGAAGGCTCAGGGAATTTGGGAACATCAACTTGATAGATACCTTGATATCCTAGGCATAGTAGAATGTAAAAAGCAAAAAAGACAAAAGAAATTTAAAGCACTCAGACATGCACACTCACATCAATGAAAGAAAAGAAGGCATCATTTGATGCAGTGCCCACGACTTCACTCGACAGCCTATTCTATTCCCTAATGGCTTTAGGAAATAAAGACATCTTAAGCAATCGAGTTTTTCGCTAACATTAGTACACTGCATTCACGCTTTTGGTCTCTAGAGGAGCTTGTAGGTTGAAAAGGTTTATATATCGAACTATATTTCATGATCCCCTTTGAGTTCGATATATGCGGGATCAAGTGTTCTCAGAAAATTCTGAGTATCAGTTTTTCGAGTACAGATATGAATCGAACAACAAGCATATTCGATTCGTATCTGAAAGTTTGCATGTTTGCACATCCCAGCTTTAAAGACTTTGTTGCAGTTTTCTATGACATATACATGCAAGCACTTTTTCCTGGCTTTGATGCTCAAAAACTGGCTGCATATGTGTAGCTGTGCTTAAGTGTGACTGCACAACTTACTGATAAGCCGTCTAGACTGAAGTGGCATCAAAGTTATGTTTGGTCATTCTTTGCCAGGTAGCAGTAGAAGGCACAGATCTGTTTCACGCCGCATGTTGTGTTAATTTACACCTTCCCCCTCTCCCCTCAGTCTTCACTGCAGTGTGCCTTTCACGATTTTCGGCGGCCTGCGAAGGGTCCCGGATACTTCCATGGCTTCGAATCATTGGTGTAGACTACAGGCTATCGAGTGTTCATACTGTCTACTATACCTCAAAAGCAAGCTGATAATACGTCATTTTTAAAAACTCCTCGGCTCTCATGACTTGCGGTGGTCTGTGGGCTTTCATCTGAATCTGTGCACATTACAGCATGTAGCACATGTGGCACCAACAGCGGACTACCATTGGTTCACCACCGCTATTGTCTAAAGTCCAGTGAGCTTGCTTACAAGTCGCTTTTCTTGTTGTTTTGATTTGGGGCCTTTATCTCAAAGTGTGATTGTTAGACTCAAGACCCCTCTCAGTAGCCAGCCGTGTAATGTGCTGCTCTAGCTAGAGGTCAATGACACAACAGAAATGGGGACGCTCGAAATTGGGTTATCATCATCACCATCATCTGGGCTGTACCCTGCGGGGCGAAGGCCTCTCCTGTGCCAGCTGCATCCACTTTACCTCTGCGAACTTCTTAGCCTCATTTGCTCACCTAACTTTCTGCCGCCCCCCTGCTATGCTTTCCTTCCCTTGGAACGCAGTTTGTTACCCTAAGCGACCACCTGTTATCCTCTCTTCGCAATACATGTCCTGTCCATGCCTATTTCTTCTTGACTTCTTTATTCTTCATGATTGGGAACTGGAAGAGACTTTTCCCGAAGCTTTAGAGCTACTTCGAAGCCACCTGCAGCAATTGCAGAGGCCGTAAAAAACCAAGTGCAAAATTCCAGTTAGGCTGGCTTCTTTGTACAGCCCTGCCAACACAGAGCGGTGACAGCTCAAATGCTAGATGGATCGGCTTCCCCGCATTCAGAAGTGTTGCGTTAAAACTGGCGCATCACAACGAAAGCTATCGCTATTTTCACCACCTTTCACCGCAACATTCAGCATGAGCGTGGGATGCCTAACAGAAGGTTACAGCTGAGCACGTACTACTGGTTTTGTGCCGCCATTCACAGCTTGGTAGGCGCAAATGCAGTACCAGCAGCCTGGCTACCAAATTGTTTGGTTTGGTTTGGTTTATGAGGTTTAATGTCCCAAAGCAACTCAGGCTATGAGAGACGCCACTTAGAGGGCTCCAGAAATCTTTCAAACACCTGGGGTTCTTCAACGTGCACTGACACCACACAGCACACGGGCACCTGGCTTTTCGCCTGCATCGGAAAGCGGCCGTCGAGACCAGGATTCGATCCTGCATCCTTGGGCACACATTAGTCGGGTGCCCTAACCACTGCACCATCACGGTGGGGCTACTAAATGTTTCTGTTGCTGTTTCTTTCATAGTGCTCACAAAATCCTACCATGCTGCCACTAGTTGCATATGTAGCGAGACCAAGATTGTCATCCTGTCATCTGGGTGCTCACAGATTGGCGCTTGGCTATTTGATATATATCTATTTTATGGCAAACTGTGCTGAGCATATAAAATAAGAATTGCCTGCATTCGCTAAAAAAGAAAACCTTTAAGGCCAGTTTTATACTTATTTATTCATGCCGCTGGCCCAGCCAAGGAATTGCAGTTTTGAGACTTTTGATATTAGGAAAACTTTGTGCACGTAAAGTATAGCATGAAACAAATAACAAAAATTTTGAACATCAACAATTTGAGCACGTAAGAGGCAGCACGTGATAAACAAAATATAGTTACAGACAATGTAAAAGTGTACAAACTTATCACTTGCAGTGAAAAACAAAGTGCATGGTAGAAAGTATACATAACATTATTTGAGAGCAGTTTCCATTAATTATGCCCATTAATTTGCAATAGTTGCACTTGTTGTAACGAGCTGTGGCTGAAGTTACTGACTTGTCAAGCCGCGCTTAATGCAGTACAGTATCATTGCATGCTTTTTTGTCAGAAACCTTTCCCGTGTTCTCAGGGAACACGATTGACACTTAGCAACACTTTGTCATCTTGGACTGTTGTTTTTAATGTTGTTCTTTTTTTCTTTTTTTACACCCTGATTGAAAGACGGAGCCAAAAGGCTTCCCCGTTTCTGTCTGTGTTGGTGGAATTGTGTCACTTGCGATTCCCCTCTACGATCTAGGTCCCGTTCTCCCTCTCCATTGGCCTGTGGGATGGACGCACCGGGAGCAGGAGCTTCGACTGCTTCGGGCAGCTCAACCCTCCCGGCAGAATTCTCAAGGTGAGACTCCTGCGGTGATTCAGAAGGTGTATCTGTTTACCGAGTTGTGGTCTTGTACAACTTGTCAAAGCAAGACCCTGTGTAGTAGTTGATGAATTTATATTAGACTGAACTTTGTTACTACAACATTGAACTTTAGAGGATTCGAATAAAAGTGAAGAAATCACACGCGGACAAAAACTCTTTAACGGTAACAAAAATACTGGATATATTCAGCAAAGTTTACACGCGTCTTTCTCTGACGAAGGGTGCGTTCCACACTGTCTCGTCCCCTCTTCTCTCCGCCAGTCGTTCCCAGCAGCACTCGCACCCCGCACGTGCGCACAGCCTCCTCGTCGCTGGCCCAGGCCCCTCCTTCTCTGCGGGGTGCCACGCCGACCCTTGTTTCCAATCGCGCGTTCCCCTGTCGTTCCAGGAAAGTGGACCATGCCTATACCTAGGAACGCGCTGACTTTTGCTGGCTGCTCTTTCGGGAGCAAGAGCTCGGTATTTCTTCTCTTTCTTTATAAATTCTTTACATCCTCCCCCCCAAAATGAGTGCAACTCATTTTATGCGCGTCTCCAAGGGATAGAGGAGCTGAACCGGTCGTCTTATGATGGCCCCGGATGGCATCTTAACTGTGCACGAACGCACATGTCCATCTCGCCCCTTAAAGACCTCTACCATGCGAGCAGTCTGCCACATATACTTCGGCGCCTTTTCTTGATGCACGATAACCAAGTCGTCTACTGTGATCGCACTCGCAGGGCTGGAAGCGGACAAGTGGACGGAGCGTAACTGAAGCAGGTACTCCTTCAGCCATCGCTTCCAAAACGAGTCCATGGCCGTTTGTCGGTATTTACACCTTCGACCTAAGTCGGTTGCACTGGCCGAAGGAACGGACGCTGCTTTCGCTTCGGGCAAGGCGATCAACCGTTTCCCAGTGAGCAGATAGGAAGGCGTGAGAACCGATGTTTCTTCTGGTGCTGAGGAGACGTAGGCTAGTGGCCGAGAATCGTAGCCTCGACGTCTGCAAGCACTACGCACTTCAACGCAGCTCCGCTAGTTAATGAGCTGATCACACTGGCCAGGGATATTGCCATCTTGTCAGCTGCGTTCCATTTTATTCCCAGGATCTTCTGTTCACCGTTCGAAGATGTAGTTTCGTCGTCCCCAAACGCCGCGCGGACTGCATCAGAATTCGAGGACCATTTTCTTAAGCGTATGCCGGCGTCGCTCATTATGCCGATGGCTTCAGTGGCCATTTTCAACGCCTCATTTACTGTAGCCGCCCCCGTCACCAGGTCGTCCACGTAAAAGGAGTCCTTCATGAGGCTCGCCGTTTTCGAAACTTCCTTTGTCGTGCATTCAAGGTGGTGGAGGAGGGTAGCTGTCAGCAAATACGGGCTGGCTGTCGTACCGAACGGTACCCGAGTCATTCTCCATTCTTCGATATCCGGCAATGCTGACGGGTCAAGCGGCAGGCTACTGTACCAGAAGAACCGCAGGGCGTCTCCATCCTCAGGCCGCACGCTTCTCTGCAGAAATGCTTTCTCGATGTCTGCTACGAGAGCGACCTTGTGTAGGCGGAACCACAAGAGAATCTGTACCAAATCACTGACGAGGTTAGGTCCTTTTTTCAAGTGGTCATTGAGTGACCGTTTCTTCGGAGCGTGTGATGATGCGTCGAACACGACACGCAGCTTCGTTGTAGTTGCCTCACTACGTACGACTGGCTGACGTGGCATGTAATAAACTTTCCCAGACGCTACTTCTTTGGTCACCCGCTCCGCATGCCCTGCCTCGAAATAACTCCTGATGGCGTCGTCGTATTGCTGAGCGAGTTCTGGATTGCGGCATAGTCGCTTTGTCAGGTTGTCGAGTCGCCGAATTGCCGTATTTCTGTTGTCGTTGAGTTCTTTGGATGCGTCTTTTCATGGCAAGGCAACTTCATAGCGCAGACATTTCTTTTCCAACATTACCTTGCTCAGTGCTCTTTCGTCGTGTGTCTCTGGGGAATCTTTTATGCCGATGGCGTCTAGTTCCCGGAAATTCTCCAGCGTAGTGTGGACCTTGTCTGCAGTTTCCAAGCCTATTCTTAGTTTGCAAACATTGTTTGCGATTGCAAGGCTTGAAGTCACACTGAACGGTCCCTGAATCGTCCAACCAAACTTTGTATTCACCGCTGCTAATCCTTCATTTTCGTTGCATCTTTGCACCTCTCCCGTTTGAAATTTCCAAAGGTGGTCGGCTCCAATTAGTAATCCAATACCTGGCACTGAAGACATGCCCGGATGGATCGGTCTGTCTGCGAGCAGTGCTCCTTGAACTTCCATCTTTTGCACAAAACTGTGATCTGTGGGCACCTGCTTGACGTCCTTGCATATGAAGGGCACCTCAATAGCCTCTATTGCTATTTCGTGATCTCCGTATTGGCTTCGGAGGCGAACTTCTACCAGCCGGCAGCTTTGGACTTGCGCGGCCGCAGCACCAAAGGTGTTTAGGCGGAAGTCGGCCTTTCCTAAAACCTTCAAATCAAGTGTTTTTGAGATATCTGCTCGAATGAACGTTTTTTGACTTCCACCGTCCATTACACCCCGGATGTAGCCGTATTTGGTGCTCCCCAATGCAAAGGTGCGGAAAGTCTGCAGTGCCGTCTCTTGCGTTTCTTCTGTTTTGGCATCTGCATGCACATTAGTGGCGGTGATCTCTGTTGGTACGTCAGTTTTGATCGCTGCCCAATTGGGGTTACACATTGAGGTAGCGTGCCTTTTCTCGCAATTCCCGCATTTTATCTTTTGTCTGCAGTCTTTTGCTCGGTGTCCCCACCTTGTGCATCGAAAGCACCTTTTCGTCCTGGCAAGTTTTTCGACTTTTTCTTTGTTCGTCAGTGCAGCCGCACAGATCTCTGTGTCGTGCCTGTTCGAATTGCAGAATGCGCATTTTTCTGCCTTCTCTGATTGTGCATAAAGAACAGCGGCACTCGGAGTCGGCTGCCTGGCGCGTTTGCCGAGGTTTTCCTTGTAAGAAGGCGTCTCAAAGGCGGGACCTTGCCTACATCGCTCTCGACTTTCTGTTTCTACCAGCAGAAAATGTAGTACCTCCTCTAGCCTTCTCTCTGATCTGTCTGCTGCCTGCGTCGAGGCGGAGGACTGCTGCGCTGGTGACGCGGGACTACTATCGGGCGGCGACAATACATCTGTCTTGGTCGCTCGGCTTGCCAGGCGGTGAAACTCCACCACCATGTCTCGCGGCAGCGCCGTTAGAATAATGTCGCAAAGCATGGCGCAATAGGCATTCTTGGTCACTCCGAGAGCCGCTAGCCCGCAAATGTGGGCTTGAACATGATCGTAGAGCCGGCGGAGTCCTCTGACATCTCCTGATGACGACACTGGCGGTAGCGTCCTTAATTCGGCAAGGTGTTCTTGTTCGATTAGCCCCTTGTCTCCGAAACGGCGCTGCAGTATCTGTATAGCGTCTTCATAGCAGGCCTCAGTCGCTTGTAACCCTTTAACTGCCGACGCGGCAGGCCCAGTGAGGAGGCTCTTTAAGTAATGAAATTTCTCCGCTTTGGACAGGGCCTGATTATCATGCACCGCTTCGCGGAAACATTCCCAAAACGATTGCCAGTTGGCAAGCTCACCATTGAAAGACTGGAGCTGCAGCTTCGGAAGCCTGATTGCAGTGAGTCTGGGCGTCGGCACGGACGTTTGCGTCGATTCGGCATTCTGTTCAGACGCAGTCTGTTGTGAAGCTGCGATTCGAGCCCTCAGTTGGCCGATGAGGTTTATGGCCCGGTCGTCGTATTCGACGCTTTCTGTAAACTCGGTCTCGAACGCTTCCTCCGGTAGATAGTTCTCCAACTCGTCGTTGATCTTCTGCAGCTCATCATTGCTGACTTCCAGCCTGTGAAGCAGAGCTGTCAACTGTTGGACGTTGGCTGTCGGCAGTGCTGTTGTGGCCTCGTTGATGATAATCGTGTTCTGCCCTCGTCGACTTCGCCTCTTCGCTTTGAGCTTTTCCATTTTGGTCCGTCGCGGTCTTTTCGGATTTCGCCACTATCTTCTCATCCCGGGTTTCGGCACCATGTAGTAGTTGATGAATTTATATTAGACTGAACTTTGTTACTACAACTTTGAACTTTAGGGGATTCGAATAAAAGTGAAGAAATCACACGCGGACAAAAACTCTTTAACGGTAACAAAAATACTGGATATATTCAGCAAAGTTTACACGCGTCTTTCTCCGACGAAGGGTGCGTTCCACACTGTCTCGTCCCCTCTTCTCTCCGCCAGTCGTTCCCAGCAGCACTCGCACCCCGCACGTGCGCACAGCCTCCTCGTCGCCGGCCCAGGCCCCTCCTTCTCCTCAGCAGGGTGCCACGCCGACCCTTGTTCCCAATCGCGCGTTCCCCGGTCGTTCCGGGAAAGTGGACCATGCCTATACCTAGGAACGCGCTGACTTTTGCTGGCTGCTCTTTCGGGAGCAAGAGCTCGGTATTTCTTCTCTTTCTTTATAAATTCTTTACACCCTGTGCACGCAGAAATAAACATCTTCATACATTGTTATGAATGCGCCTAGGTAGTCTTGTGATAAATTTCAAATTATATTGGAGTTTCTTTCAAATATGTTCAAGGTGTCTTTTAATATTTTTCCGAATATCTTTTATTACATGGCTCTAAGAGAGATTGAATTTTTTGTAAAGCAGTGTATGTTATGCATTGACAATTTTCTGTGTCCTTGTAATTAGTTGTTACTTATACATGTGTAGTGTGCTTGACCTGATTAGATACGTTGGCATTGCTTGTTTTTATTTTATTTGTGTTTCCACTCCTGTAATGGCCCTCACTTAGGGCTGGCAGCAACAATAAAGAAAGGAAGAGCGAGAGAGAGAGAAAGAAAGAAATAAAGATGATTGTTTTTTAAATGCAGTGTTGGAGCTGCTTTAGGAAGGCTGCTTTAAGCAGTACATCGTGTTACATGAAGCTGTGAAATCAAGATTTTTTTTAAATTGAAGCTAACACTTCTCTACACATCAACACCACACTCTCGGAGAAGGCATGGATACGGAACTGTTTTGAATTTCAAATATTTTTGTGTATGGTGCCTGCTGCACATTTTGATTTCGGCTGCGCCGCCTGCTTCCCCTTTGAGGTAACAAACAAATATCCAGAAATTGCACAGTTTCCTGCACCTCTGACCTCACGGTCGAGACCTGCAGCTCATCCAAATGGCCCTTGGTATCCTGACATGCACATTCTTGCACTTTTCAGATGAAATGAGCCTTCCTTTTCTTCGCATGGCTGATTACCAGCTTATGACAACGTTGCACGCACGGCAGTATTCCGCCTGCAACAAAAAAAATAATATGAATGTTTTCAGCCATTGAAAGCTAGTATGCGTTTGAAAGCAGCAAAGCAGCAGTGTGTATGTGACGAACGCTTTCATGTGGTGTAATTTCCGTCTGTTTGAAATCGAGTATCTTAGGATACGGGATAAGGAAGAGCTTTAGAACAGGTACAAATTCCTTAAAGCCAAGCCTTAGCATATGCACTCTCGTAGAGTGTTGCCTCGTATGCTCACCACAGTGTAGCGATGGAGCAGCGACAGTAAAACTCGTGCCATGGGTAAGCATGAGAAAGAGCACTAGAGAAATTTTTTCAGAGTTTCTGAAGCTGAAGCTGTCTCTGGCACTGTTGCAGCAGCATGGCTGCTGAGGGCTCGGCTCATTCATACACTTTCTCATAATCTATAAATTCTGTGTGCCGGGCTTGCTTACACTCTGAACTTTTCTCTGTTACCCCATTGGTGATGTAAGTATGGTATGTCATCGAGTACGCTTTCAAAACGTTGCCTTAGTTCATTCAAGTTTATGTTCTTGATTCCGTTAGTGATTGTCTTATGAAATACTTTTTGAGCAATGTACAGTGAGCTTACTTTTTGAAGTCCCAGAAGTCCTTTTTCCTTATGGAAGGAGATTGTGTTAAAATTTTTTCGAAGTTCTGCCCTTCTTTTGTCAGAGGACATCGGAAGCAGAACACATCGGTCAGTGTTGGCTGAAATACCCTTGGATTTTGTTCAGGCGTTTTGTTCCTAAGGGGGGGAAGTGGGAATCAGACCGCGAAAATCCTAAAAAATGTTGGTTTTAGAGCATCTGCAGCTCTCATTCTATGTTGTACTAAAATATTTCATCGAAAAACAAATTCTGAGTGTTGAAAATAAATATATACACAGTGTAATGTATATATGCAATGTATTTTAGTTCGGAACTTTCAGGCTGGTTTTCTCAAAGGTTGCTACTTTCTAAGAAAATTGAAAATTTTTATTGAGAACAAACATTTTATATATTGTCAGCTTCTGTATACTATACCGGCGTGCGCTGAACTCAAAATTTGGCAGAATGCGGCAGTTTTCTGTGCGTTATTGTTACCACCATGGTCTTCAAAATTGTAGTGCAGTGAATGCAGAAATGGAGGAGTACTGGAGAACTGTTCAAGCTAGGAGTATTAGATGTTTGTTTCAGGTAGGCAAAAGCTGGAGGAAAAAATTATGCCCGATTTGCATAGTTAATCATATGCGAAGTAGGTCTTTAGCGCTGCTCATCCCTGCTATACCTTTCCATCGCTTGCAGTCGCGCAGCCCATTGTTCTGGAGTTTCCACCGCACGTTTGTTCCTCTTCCCTTCGGCATTCATTTTACGACGACGCTCAGTGTCTTGAGCAGTTTCCTGAGCACGCTCTGCATGTTTCCTTTTTCTTTGTGCTTCTAGATTTTTGCACTTTTTAGCTGCAATATCAGAATCAGTAGACTCACGATCCCGCTGCCTTCGTAACCATTGTACTTCAGCATGTCGAGCACGGCGAACCTGCGCAGCAGTGCCAGCAGGCCTGGCTTTATCCATTGCGATGCGAACCAAACGTGCGGCGCAAACGCGTCCTAAGCTTTTCATACACCATCTTCAGAAATGAGCGAAGACAGGTACAATGTACTCCTTTACAATGCACTACTCTGAGGGCAAAAGGTCTGGGGTGGGACCATAGGGGAGAGAAAAAGAGTGGGAAAGGCGCTTGAAGGCGAGCGTCAGTTAAGGAGCGGAGGTGAGCTCAAGCTCCTTCACGACACGGTGAGTAGCTCGGAGCCAAGCTCCAGGGAGCACCGCACGTGAACATCTGCCATCCGTGAAAGCTGAGGAGTTACTGATGCGAGGGGAGAGAGGACGAAGTTGAGGACACGCGAGTGACACATGATTGCTCACTCCGGAGTAACACACGCTTGTGCAATGCCTCCCATTGACGGCCGCCACGTCCGCAAATGACAAACCCCTCTCTCACCGTCTTACTCTCTCTTGCTGGGTGCATCTATGCGGCCACTCAGTCCCCTCAGCGTTAAGTTGCGTTATGCGGGTGTCGCCACTTTCTTTTCCTCCTCTTCAAGTTCATGGAGAGACGGATGGACGGAGAGAGAGAGAGCCGCTTCTGCTGCAGCTGTGTGACCGCTCCGCCTCCTCAATGCTGAGCTGCGCGACGTGCGCATCGCCACCTTTTCTTTCCACAGTTCAAGTTGACGAAAAGAGAGAGAGAGAGCGGCTTCAAACAGACATCGGAGAAATCTGTGATTGCGGCTAGTAGTGCTACACATTAAAGAACGCTGCATGGTATAGTTAAGGGCCTGTCACACTAGCACGACACGACGCCGATTCAGTCTGCCAACTCCATGCCTTCCTGGTGTATGCATCAGGGGCATAGCCAGAGGGGGGAGGGGGCTTAAGGGGCTTCAGCCCCTCCCCCACTCCCTGAAATGTTTTCGTGCTGCCATGCACCGCCGACCAAACCAACCACCGGCGCTCGAAACCATTCTGGGTTTTATCTACAATATCTTTTTCCGGTTCGAAAAGGCATTTCAGCACAAATATTACGAACTTGGGCTACATTTTGTAGCAACGTCCATGCAGATGGAGTCACATAACCCCTTCCGAGCACAAAGTTTCAAGGGCATTTAGTTGGCAAGCGGGCTTGTCGCGTTAACTCGCGGCGGCCGCAGAGGTGGAGGTGGACGAAACAAGACAGCGTCGAAGCCAGGTTTCCATTTCCATTCAGTATTTCAAAGGTGATATTTCCCTCGCCTTCGACTCCCCGCTTGTTCAAAATCCCTGTGTCTCTTATAGTGCTTTTTTTTTCTCGTTCCTTCTGCTGGCCCTCACCATGCTGTAGCAGCTCTTTATGGTACTCCCTCGCCGTTGTCCCCATACACTATGCTCTCTCCGTGGTTGCGCTTTTTGTTTGTGGCAGTTTTTTTTCGTTTTTTATCTTGTTCCTACGTGCCAAAGAGAAGGAGCCGAACGCTGGCCCAGGAGCATTTTGGATTTTTTATTGCACCTCGTTTTTTTCCCTGCGCCGCTGTGCAGACAAGACAGTTCTACGTGCAGCTCAGTTTCAGTTCTCCAAGGTACGCGCAGATTCTCCAACAGTTGAAAGCAGAAACAGACCTTGCGAACGCCGGTAAACGACCGCGACCAAAGGCATCGAAGTGGCGCCGATGCCGGTGGAGTGACCCTTTACCTCCTGATGAGGCGATCAAGCCCCCCCCTCCCCTTTTTCGGGATGGAGACAGAGACGAGCTGTCCTTTCAGACCTTAATCCCCCTTGGCGCCCACGGCGACGACAACTGGAATCTGATCTTTTGTTAAACGGTTCGGAGGCGCATCGCCTTGCGGGACAGAAAACAACCGCCGTAAATGTACGGCAAAAACCCTCTAAAGATTAAAGGACTTTTCTGTAATTGTACCATTGGCAATACCACCAATGCAAGATAACCAACAAAAAGGAGCAGAAAATCTCCTGGTCACTTTTGCACAGGACATGGATGCGAAGGCTGCTTTGGGAGAACTGCGGCTATGGTGGATAAAGTGGGCGAACAAAACAGTTAGCCAGCTTCTCAGCACAGGAACAGATGCCCTTTCTCACTGCGACAGCAGCTTCTACCTAAATGTGTACAAGCTGCTGCAAATTTTAGTTACCCTTCCAGTGACCAGTGCCAGTGCTCAGAGACCATTTTCGAGTATGAGATTGCTAAAAAACTACTTGCACTCTACAATGTGTGAAGAATGCATGGTTGGGCTGGCACTTCTATACGCCCACAGAAACATCGACATCAACGTGTCCGAAGCGATTGACCGCTTTGCTAAACTGCCCCGCCGAGTAAAGTTTGTCCTTTAGATATTGTAGCAGGAAAAATAATGCAAGTAAAAACTCGGTTCCTTCAGGTTCATAAACGCATACTTATGAAACCATATGATTGTTCATTAGCTTTAAAACTGGTCTTTTATTGTAACAGTCAGCATCATGATCAAAATTGTCCCATGAATACAAAAACTGCGATGACATAATAACCAGTTTTGACTGACCTTGCTCATCGAAAGCCCAGCCCATGCGGCGTTTTTCAACAAGCACACTCGGATAATAGGTAGTTCGAATTGTCACATCATATCAGGGTTTCGTTTGTCCTTTTCTTTCCTTTTTAGTTACCTGTCCTGCTTGGTACCCGTAATATAATGCAAATATATATGTCAGCTCACAGCTGTATACATCGCAACACACATGTGCAATACATACTGTGCATGCGATTCCTGTATATGTTTATATCTATTTTATTTGGAACATTATTCTACACTGCCTCTACCTTCATGTGCATACATTGCTATTCAAAATTGTATATATCACAAACAGCCAAATTTTATTCTTTATGTAAATACAGTCGAACCCGGCTATATCGAACCCGGATATATCGAATTTTGGTTATATCGAACTCACGAAATATCCCCTTGAAAATCCCATGTAAAAGTATAGGAAAGCCGCGTCATATATCGAACTCAATTTCACTGGTCGTTCGATATATCGAACTCCCTCCACGCAATGGAAAGTGTGCCTTCCCCAAAGACGATTGCATCACCCTTGGCCGTTTGCCGCGTGACGTTCCCTCTATGTACCGCAGCGCGGCGGCGGACGTGGCTATGGCGCCTGCGGATGTTAAAAGCGCCAGCTCTCTCTCTCTCTCTCTCTCTCCTTTTTTTTTTTTTTTTGTTGCGAGAGTCATCCTTTCCTATCGTTGGGCTGTACGCGCGGCGTAGCATAAGATATGGCGGCTGCCGACGTTAAAAAGCGGCAGGATTTTTTCTTTTTTTTTTTTTTTTGCGGGGATGTTTATTTTTTTTTTATCGTTTGTCCTTGCATGTATGAATCAGCGAAAGCACGCGGTCAGCTGCTGCGATCATGACGCCCGCCTCAAGCGCGGCGTGATAAATCGAACCAGGCTTGTGCAATCAAGTCATCACGGGCACTCTGCCAAGTTCGCTCCCCGCCGCAGCAGGAGCTATAAAAAGATAAACGCGCCCTGACGTTATCGCTGCGCAGCATCTTGGCACGCTGCCAATGAGCTGTGGATGAGATGACCGAAACGGACTGACGCGCGCCATCGACATGCAAGCGAAAATGCTCGCGATTTCCTGCCGCCGCGGCGACACAGAAACCTTGTTTTGAGCTGCCGCGGTGGCTCGAGCGGCGAGAGGAACGCAGTTCCAATAAGTTTGAAAATTTTTGCTCTGTCGCTGCCGCTCGTCGGTTGCATGTGAGTGAGCTAGCCTTAACGCTTTTTTTTTTTTTTTTCAAATTCTCGGGTGCAAAAGTGGAGGGTGGGTTCATTATGCGAGTGGGTTGATTACGCGACAAATACGGTATCGTTTTTTCGCATCGTAAGTGCCGTCACAAGCCGATTTCTGTATATCGAATTATCGATATATCGAACTATTTCGCGATCCCCTTCGAGTTCGATATATCCGGGTTCGACTGTACTGATTTGTGATGTATTTGTTTGTTAGGCTATATTTTATGTGCACTTTCCTTTGTTCTTTATCATGTGCATTTTCTGTTTTGGTCATTTGTCGGCACTGATGTGAATGTCTAATGTCTAATAAAACATTTTCTAAACACACCTGTCCTGCTTTTGTAACTTTCTTGAACTAAAGCATTACTCTTCTTTAATTTTGGGTGCATAATAATAAGAACAAAGATAGCGGAATTGATGGCATTCCAGCTGAGTTGCTTCAAAACCTCAACCATGACGCTGTTAACATTCTGCATACATTATGCCAGAAGATTTGGACAACCCTGCAGTGGCCACAGGATTGGAGGAGGTCAGTTTACATCCCCACTCCAAAGAAAGGCAGTGCCAAAGATTGTTCCAACTACCGCACAATCTCGCTTATTTCCCATGCGAGCAAGGTGATGTTGAAAATCCTCCAAGGAAGGCTGCAGCAGTATGTGGATGGGGAGCTTCTGGACGTGCAAGCTGGGTTTCGCAAGGGCAGAGGAACTAGAGACTAAATTGCCAACCTTCGCTGGATCATTGAAAAAGCAAGAGAGTTCTAGAAATCCACCTACTTCTGCTTTATTGATTATGCGAAAGTATTTGACTGCATAGATCACAGCAGATTGTGGCAAGCTCTCCAAGAGATGGGGGTTCCAATTCACCTCATCTGTCTCCTCAGGAACCTGTATGAAGGGCAAGAGGCCACAGTCAGAACTGGGCATGGTCTTACTGATTGGTTCCGATTAAGAAAGGTGTGCGACAAGGCTGCATACTGTCGCCGTGCCTATTTAACCTATATGCAGAGTGCATCATGAGGAAGGCCGGTTTGGAGGAGTCTTCAGCTGGAGTGAAGATTGCTGGAAAACATATCAACAACCTTAGATATGGGGAGGATACCGCTTTAATGGCAGAAAGTGAAGTGGAACTCAAGAGACTTCTGATGCGCGTACGAGAAGGGAATGAGAAGTTTGGGCTTAAACTGAACATTAAAAAGACAAAGATCATGGCGTCTTGCCCTATCAAGTCCTGGAGCATCAAGGGACAAGAAGTGGAAGCTGTGACAGATTTTCCCTTCTTGGGCTCCAAGATTACCCCGGAAGGAGACTGCAGCCATGAAATTAGGAGGCGCCTGCTTCTGGGAAAGAGAGCAATGGTTAGCCTTGACCGCCTAGTAAAGAGCAGAGACATTAGTCTGCCAACCAAGATCCGTATAACTCGTGCTATGGTCTTTCCAGGTTTGATGTATGGATGCGAGAGTTGGACTGTGAAAAAGGCTGACCGCCGAAGAGTTGACGCGTTTGAATTGTGGTGCTGGCGAAGACTCTTGAGAGTTCCTTGGACTGCCAGAAGATCAAATCAGTCGATATTGTCGACCATAAACCCTGACTGCTCATTGGAGGGTCAAATTCTAAAGTTAAAGCTCAGCTACTTTGGTCATCTGATGAGAAGAGAGGAGTCGCTGGAGAAAGATTTGATGTTGGGAAAGGTTGAGGGTCGCCGGAGAAGGGGTAGGCAGCGAACGCGATGGTTAGATGGCATCCTCGAGGCACTGCAGATGAAGTTATGTGATGTTAGGAAGATAGTGAGAGACCGGAAAGCGTGGCGTGACATGGTCCATAGGGTCACGAAGAGTCGGACACGACTGAATGACTGAACTGAATTGAACTGTGATAGCCACTGCACCACGAAAGCTAAGCCTAAATTTCTGCTTGAGGCGTCAACATATGGTTTCACCTGATATGTTGTCTCTTTTTATTGCTCTTTTTTGGTGGCAAAATCTCGAATGCAGCAGGGGTGACAGGAGTTTACCACTAAATTGTAGAGTGTTCAGCTTGCTGAGAGTGAACTGCTGATATTTAAAATCATGCCGTGCAGTGCAGTAGCAGGTAAAACCTTCGTCAGTTTGCACATGGCCGGCCGCGGGACTGAGCGGCTGTTGTTCATTCTGCAAGTTCTGCTTTTTTCGTGCACATAATTTTTGAAACACATTATATTCTGACGCAAAAATTTGTTCTGTGATGCGTAACGAAGCGTTGAAGTTGGCTTGCGAAGTAGTGACACATATAATTCTGCAACGACTAGATGTTAAACATACTCTAACCGAAGTGCAGAAGGATCGGACGCTCTTGGCTGGCTCAAGGAAAATAGTCGCTTCATCATTAGCACCTACTTAGTTAATTTTGCACTGTTCTGTGCACTTTGGAAGGGTGGAGTGGTAGCTCGCCTTGGTCGCGGCTCTGACGCCGCGACCATTCCGCTGCCGTTGACATCCCGGACTTATTCAGTGGTCCTAGGTTTGGCTGCTCGCGCTCACATGTAGGTCAGGATATGCATCAGTTATACTTTTTCAGTTATACGCGTTGGCCCGGCCGATAAGTTTACTTGGACGAGGACGCAGATCGGACAGGATTGTTGTTACCATTATGGAAGGAACTGAAGCTTCCACACAACCAGTCAGCAGCAACCTGCCTGCAAATCTGAGTTATAATTTTTTACTGGAGGAAGCAGAGCTGCCAGGTGCCTGACATGCTGAGTGCCTTCAAATAGTGCCGGCGAAAACGGTGTCGTTCACCTGCTTCCTTGAACATTAGTAGAACAGACAAGCTAGAGTGTGGGGAAGACGTGGTTTAATTTTTATAGCAATTGTGAATAGCTGCTTCCCGCGCAACAAATTCTTGCGCACTGACTACTGTCATTCTCAATCATGGTTCGGGCCTGCATACTTGTTTTCCGCGGGCAGAGTAGCTTTGCTCACTCTTACCTCAGCATATCACAACATGTAATACTCTATTCCCTGTTTAATCACATACTCTGACATTTGAAATCACTATACTCTTAGCACTGTAGACGCTCCCTGGGACAACTCATCATGCATACTGCTACCTGTGGCTGCAGAATCTTTAGTTCACTTCTGTGAAACTTCCGTGCCATGCCTTCATTGAGAAAAATGAGACCTTTTGTCTTTCGCACGATCTTTCCTTGTTCTGGGAGCGTACTGCTCCATGAAGTCAGCACCTTTCCCATCCTTCCAGCAATAGATCTTTGTTAGCTTCACAAGGGATAGCGCAAATTAAAATGCGTGTGCTGTTCCTTCTGCCGCTACTCACTGAACTGTTCAATGTGAACGACATGGACGAAATCTTGCTCACTGAAATGTCTAATGCGCACATGAGAATGACCACTTGCTCCTTTGCCCATTCAAATCTTGAATTATTAAGATTCCATGAGCTTATTTTTTGGGTAGCAATTGGAGCTAGCGCCAGGTTCTGTCACGTGCAACTGGATGCAAAACAATAACGGACCCTGGCAACAGCTTAAATAAACTTGAGCAACGATACAAGATTAAAAAGTTTAATGGTGATGCTCGTTATTAAGCAAAAGTACAGATAATAACACGACTATTAGCTTTTAAAATGCACAAATTTCATTGAGCGTCTGCTCGAGCAGCAGTAAGAGGAGTCATGTGATCCCACTTGCTCCCCTAGGTCAATGCTAGCATCGTTAACTCCAGTGCTCACGCTTAATATGGGCATATTCATCAAATGGATGCCCATGGCAGCACTATTCGCCAGCAGATCTTCCTCGGCATCTTGCACTTCGGGCATTTCATACTGCGTGCATGGCTCTTCTGCAATTGCAGTAAATCCTGTATGCCGAAAGCAGTTTGTAATGACGCCAAGCATCATGCAATAGGTAAATGACGGGCAGCACATCCACCTTGTACTCCTTACCCTGATCCATGCACCGCAGCATCCTCCGAAAAAGACTTCTGCAGAAACGTGGCTTTACTGCTGGGATGATACCCTGATCCATGGGCTGCAGCAATGCTGTAGTGTTCGCTGGCAGGAACTCCAACTGTATGGATTTGAGGTCCGGCACAGTTTCATGCCCAGGGCAGTTGTCAATAAGGAACAAAACTTTCTTCTTCCGTCACGGGAAACAGGCATCCTTGCAATGAATCCATTCGCTAAAAATGGCCTGCATCATCCACACCTTGCCATTGGCTTGATAAGATACGGGCAGGGTCGCGACGTTCTTGAAGCAATGGGGATGATTAGATTTGCCTATCACTAGCGATTTTAATTTGTCACTACCCATCATGCTAGCACTGAGGTGGACGGTCAGCCTGTCTTTACTAAGTTTCCCCCTGGTGCACTTGTCGCCTTTGAACGTGAGGGATTTAGAAGGAAGCAACTTGAAAAACGGTGCTGTCTCATCTACATTGTAGGTGTCCTCTGGATCATACTGCTGCATAATTACGGGGAGCCGTTTTGCTCGCCACTCTCCACATGCCGTCATGTCAGCAGCGGCAGCTTCCCCTGAAATGACACGAAACACCAGGCCATTCCGTGCCTTAAACCTAGTGAACTATCCTTCGCTGCACATGAATCCTTCAATGCCGAGCTGAAGGACGAATTGTTCAGCTTTCACACAAAGGGGTGGCCCACTAATTGGAATGTTTTCACTCCTGGCTCTCTGTAGCCAAACCACAAGGCACTTCTCCAAATCATCGTGATCAGCTGTTCGCTTTCTCGCGGGGCCAAAATGTGACGTTTGGAAAGCTTCTCGCAGCTTGTCCTTATCCTGCAATATCCATACTTCGTCTCAAGAGTCATTTTAGTGAAGCGACCACTCTCGAAGTCATTGATTATTGTGATCTTCCTTTCCAGCAGAAGCGCCTTGTGCGGCCATTTCTGCACTGCCACCTGACACTGACGCCCGTATTCACAAACGCGCCTCGACTCGACGCTCCACCTTCACTCGTTGGAGCGGAGAATACAGCCGCTACTCCACTCCAGGGCCTATTCGGATTCATGAACGCCCCTCGGCGTTTCCTCCGACATGTTCTCCTCGAGAATACCTTCTCCACTCGGAGCAGCGCAAGTAGCATATGGGGACGAGATTAAGATGAACTTTCGGCCCGAAAACTGCATGCTGAACTGTGTAACATGCTCAGTTTTACATGTCAAGTCTTCTAAACAACTTTCGCAACCGACCTCGACGTTAACAGCATAGTGTAACTTGTTTTGTGGGCTGGATGAAAAGGGCGGCTGTGAAAAATGGCTGAAAATGTTTTCGCATCTGGCAACAGTCGCTGCTGGTGATGTCAGCTTTGAGAAATGGTGTGAATACTTCGGTTTATTTTTTGGTGTGAGATCTACGCTCGGCCTTTGCCGCTTTGCCTTTTTTTATTGCCAGGCTTTCACAGACGTTTTTTTTTTATTGACAGGCTTGACCGACCTTTTTTTTTAGCATGCTTTTTTTTTATTGCCGGCCTCAAAATACATTGCAGGAAAAACAAAGTACAAGCCGCGAACTCCTACCATAGAGAAAGAGATTGGTAAAGAGCGGACGCTCCCATAGGGCCCAGCGGCCCATTTGACTGTAGCGCACCAAGCGGCCGGCGGCAACTACTTCCGGTCTTGCTGAAAGGCACGCGATTTGAATGCTAGCATGCGCTGCGCCCTTCCCTGCCCTTTTGGTGCATTATTTTGGCTTTACATTGTCTGCTAGGGTTTCTATTTATATTCAACATGCATAACATGAAAAATAGATTCCCATTTCTCTAAACTGGCCATCAACGCAGCTGCGCCACAGCCTTTGCAAAACAGTATTGCAGAAAAGACGCCAAGTGCTTTGTGAAATGAACATTTATTTTGCTGCATATAAAACACAGAGATGCAACAGATGTAGGTGGATGCATTGGCAAACTTGGCACGCGTTAGACGATGTGCACAGTACATAAAAGTAAAAATACAGAGGGCGAGAAACAGCACTTAGAGACAAAAAAATAGCATAATGTTGATTTCCGAATTAAGGCAAATGATATGTAGCAAAACAGGCATTATACATAAACTACACAGTCCCAGTAGCGGCTACCTTAGCAAGGGTAACTTGTTTTGTTCAGGGCAGAGAGGAGTACTGACGCTTGCGGGAAGGCCACACCGTTCACCCATCGCATCTGCCGTGCTTCGGCTGCAGTCCGTGGGTCCATGCAGTGCTGTTGGAAAAGGAATGAACATGATGCAGAAGGTTGCAATGAAATGTAATGCCACTGCACCGCGCACACATCTGAGCATGTGGGTGCGTACTCAAGACTTGGTGAGCAGAAGTTATGGTCCAGAACAGAAAAGCTGTCATTCGTAAAATTGATACAAAGGCTACTCTTGCAACATAGAGGTCAGGAAATGCAGGCTAACCAAACCTATCTGAAAATGCATTTCTACAGTGAGTGAAATAACAGCCACTAAACTAACAATACTCCTCAAAAGCACTGAACAACTGAAGCAATGAAGCTTGCAGCATAATAAAACATCTCACTTTATCGTTGTCCCGTTAAATGCAACGCGACATTACGCAAAACTAGCCGTTCGCAAAACCGCGGTCGGCGAGCACGCCATGTTGGCTTGCCCTCCATACGCGACTTTGTGAAGCGCAGACCGCCGCGCTGGGCTAAACTGCCCGCAATGCCTCGCAGTTTGACAAGAATGAAATATTTCTCACCTTGCGATTGTCCTGTTGAACGCGACACCACGCAAAACTAGCAGATCGCAAAACCGCCTCATGCCATGTCACGTCACGGCGGCGGCCAGCACGCCTTGTCATGCCTATTAGCTTGCCCTTCATGCGCCTTTGTGAAGTGCAGTCACCGCCGTACTGAGCTAAACTGCCTAAAATTCTGCGCAGTTTGACAAGAAAGTCAAGAATGCAACATTTCTCACCTTACCGTCGCCCTGTTAAACGCGACACTCAGGAAAACTAGTCGTTCGGCAAACTGCGTCAGGCCTGGCCGCAGCGGCCGGCTACGCCATGTTGGCGCAACGGCGTACCTTGGTGCTTCGCATGCCACTTTTTCCAGTGTGCTGAGATAAACTGTTCGAAATGCAGCTCAGTTTCGCAGGAACACAACATATTAAACCTCACCGCGGTTGGAAACTGCCGGAGTGTCACGAACTGCGCCTGAATTTCTCTATGCCTGAACAGCCGGCGCGCCTGTTCACGAGCTGCGAAACTTAATTGGCACCGGTCGGCGTGGTCATGGTAAACTGCTTCAAATGCAGCGTAGTTCAGAAAACAACGTTGCTCACCTTGACGTCGTTCCAAACCGCAGTCGTTCCGCGTAGCAGCCCGCGAGAGATAAAATATGCGGTCTGTGCCGCACAGGCGCGGCGAGGCACGAGCAGACAACAACTCGCTCTCTTCGACAGCTTCTTGTCATCTGCTCCGGCGGGCTACCGCTGCAGCGAGTGTCGTCGCGCGCGCGTCCGCGCATGCGCACATTGGTGCCGCCATCCATCAATCGGCGGCAGCGCAAAAAGTCGCACGTCATTTCCTAGGGCCAGTTTTCGCCGAGTGACCGCTCTTTACCAATCTCTTTCTCTATGCTCCTACCTCCTACTGCTCCTACGAGCATGGCTCTGGCCTGCTCGGAGGCGAGCTAAACGTGTGCTGCTTCGCAGCGCATTGCAGCTCATGCACGCTGAATTCGACCCTCCAGAAGAAAATGTCGCGTGCGGTTTCCAAACAAGCACGGAGCCCTAATTGAAAACGTGCTTGAAAAGCCATGCTCTTTGTCGGCCGCGAATATCTCTCCGTAGGAGGAGCACACCGACGCGCTCCCTCGACAGCGCCGCGCCGGCCGCGCTTCCGCAGACGTACTACGTACCCTCGGGCGACGGGCAAGCCATTTCTGTCCGCAAAGTCCCACCGCGCCTCTGGTGCTCGCCAGCTTACTGGATACAACACGCTGTTCCCCCACAAGTTCGCCGCCGTCTGTGGAAGCGCGCGGGGCGAGCCACGGAAAGTGCGCCGCCGCAGCTCAACTCCGGCCGTGGGCGAGCTCACCATTTGGCCAAATCGCGCCTCAACTGCACTCGGTGGGCTCCGAAAAGGTTATTCATTTATCCAGTGACGACTTATTGAAATGTGCCCGCGCCACACACGCGCAATGCGACGATGCAACGATCAAACACAGACGTTGGTGACTGATCACGGTTATCCATGTTCGGCATGAGCGGCAGGGACGGCCGGAAGCTAGCCATGACCACATTCGTAAAACGATAGCGTGCCACAAGTCCCGGGTCACTGTCACTCTCAGCTGATGCTTTAGCGAAAGGTTCGGTGCATCCTTGTCGTATCTTCTTTCGTGAAACTTTTTGGTATACCGGTAGAACGAATTCCACACAGCGAGCGATGCGATGTCGGCCGTGTTTACAAGTGGAGTGTTCACTGAACCATCTCAGTGCTCTCATATGCACTGCTCGGACGAAGCAAACATTCGAGGATTCTTTACTGAAACTGCACTGAGGAAACAGACTTCTCTCACAAAAACACCAGAATGGAAGTTATGTATCCCCAAAGCCTTTGGTGATTGGCTGTCTCGTGAGCTGCTTCGGGGCAATGAGCAAAATTTTCTACAAACTGAGATGGGTGAATGGGAACATGACATCTGATGGCATTTTGCTACGACTTATCACCACATGCAGTTAGCACTTGTGGTTATGTTTTCAATCCTCTGGAGTATGCCATATGTGTCACCATGGCCTCTTTTGTTTTGTCTTGGGGTGCCTGTTGTGAAAAAAGAAATGGGAACTTGGATGAAGGAAATTTTTTCACTTGTGTGCAGCAAACCCTGGAGGAGCTGCACCCTCTGTACCAGGCACTGTTCCTGCACCTGATCAGCTGGAAGGAGCAGCAGTCACGCTTTGCCTTCAGCATTGAGGTATGTAGCCTCAGTGACTTCGACGGGGGTTGGGTTGGTAGGTCAATGAGGAGACTCGGCAAGGCTCTGGTTTTGATCAGCGAGAGATGTCGTATTCATGTCTCGTTACTGATAGGAGGGAGAATGGCTGCGAGTGGTGCAAGGTACGGTCGCAAGAGGTGTTGGTGTTAGGGTGATATTGCCAAGAGCAGGCAGAGGTTAAAGGGGCACAGTGATGTTCGTCAGGCTGCTAATCCCAGCCAACCTCTAGATTCCTTACACCATGCCGGCATCAGTTCAAAAAGAATTACAAAAATCGGCGCACGAAAACCAGGATTATTCATTTTATAAAATCCTAAATACAAGAAAAAAAGAACAGCGCATCTGAACTGGTGTGACAGGGAGTCTCTTTCCCATTTCGCGCGCCCAGCGCTCGACTTGGGCGGAACCTATGAGAGACGCAGCTTTCTGCTGACGTACCAGAAGCTATCCACCATAGTTGCCTGTCCAACTCAACATGCAGCCACACTTTTTGGCAGCGTCATTACCATGGTAACAATGTTGCGAAGCTGTATTATGAGGATCGTCTTCTCCGTCTGCCCAAAGCTAGCTTAACCCACCAGACGCTGGTCTACATCATCTTTGACATCTAAGTGTAGTGCCCACACATTGTTCAATGCTGACAATAAGTGTTTTGCAATCTAAATGCGGAGTTGTCGATGAGGTGGACCCGACGGTCAGCAAATTTGAGTCACCTTTTTGGTGTTCCGCCGGGGTCCATCGCTGCTGCTGTCACGAATCACTTGAGTGCTTGTGCGAAAGTTCAAGAACGAGTATGAAAGGTGAGGACGGAGGAATAGCATACACGAGCTAAGGCGAAGCCTACCCTGTACCTGTGCAGGGTGAGCAAGGGGTTTCGACACTAGTGCCATCTGTGGAACATCAGCAGAAACGATCAACCACATGATTTTGGATTGTCCAGCGATTCTGCCGACCTCCGAGATTCAAACGTTGTCTCCAGCCTTGGGATCTGAGGAGCCTGTGGGTGTGACCTTTGTACTTGTGACTGTAAAGCTTTGACTGCGATTTGGCGAATTTCTTTTTCCTTTTTTTTTTCTTTTTGGCTCCGCCGCGCAAGAAGACGGCTGTGACCCGCTACGAAGGGCAAAGCCACCATCACCTTTATCACAGCAAGCAGACGCTGCACAGCGCTTGTTCACAACACCGTATATACCTTAGTTTACAGTCCCTATCTTTACAAGCACTTCAAGAACACACGCGGAATTAAAACATTTTTTATTTGTTTTCTGCATATTAACCTGACGAACATTAGAATGTAAAATCTAAAGTGCTTGCCCAACCAATCAGTGAAGCAGCGCCCAAGCGAGAAGGAAGCGTCATATTCGTTAACAAACTTTGCTGTTGTGCGTCGCTCACATCGGTGCCAAAACACTAATTATTTAAGCGGAATAAAATATTAGGCCCTACGATTTCGCCGTCATGACTGGCCTTTGGGCCATCGGGAAGGTGCAAAGAATCTAGAGGCCGGCTGGAATTAGTGGTCTGGAGAACGTCATGGCTTCCCTTTAAGCAATCAGACTTATGTGAGAGTTGAACCTTTGGATGCTTACTTCCTTTTCCCCCCTCTCTATTAATACCCAAATGTGCTACCAATGGGTGAGCTCTGCCACAGTATACCATCACTGCAGGGCTCCACAGTTTGAGCATTGAGCAAGAGCTCAACATTAACATTCGCTTTTTTGTTTCCCAGAGATGCTTCCTATGTAGTGGATTTTTCATGGGAAAGAAGTCATTCCGTAAAGCATGGGCAAAGGGTCGCAAATTTGTTTTAATGCATAAGGCAGGTGTAAATGGCGTGATGGTGGAATGGACCGCTGTCCCGTCGGCTTGGCGGTGGGTTCCAAGACCTTTTTTCTCAAGCATTTCTACCCAAGAAAGGTCCCAGCACCAACCTGAAGGAAATCTTGTATCCATTGGAAAACCGGCACACATTTGGTGGGCACTTGGGATTGGGCCTTATACATTCCAAACAATGTAAGGAATATGCTCTACTTGATGCTCTGTCAGAGCCTAAAGAAGCCGCTTGTGTCACCTTCACGGTATTGAACGCATTTTCCTGGTAGCACCTCACATATTGTTTAGCAGCTGAGTTTTGAGCCATAGTAGTGGCATGGGCTGGTTCATTGTTGCCATACACTGCCATGAGCTCTGTGTGTATCTCTCTTGGCAGTGCATCCCTTAGGTGCTGCAAAGAAATAAAACAAAAACTGATGATTGCGTGTGCTGCAGCTTTCCAAGTGGGCACTACCTGTTTTGTGTCTATGCTAGAGTTATTTGTTATATGCTGCTTAAATAGACTAGTTTTCATGTTCCACCGAAACCGCAGAAGGAGGAAGAGAGGAAAAACATTTATTTATTGCATATTACCCCCTTCCTGAGTGGAGCCCTCCGCCCAGGGCTCCATACTGCCGCGATCTTGCAGGCCCATCAGCGCTGGAAGAATCGTAGGGGATCTCAGTCCGTAGCCCCGTTGGCCACAGCTGTCAGCCGACACCGCCACATTAAAGGGATGTGCGCTCATTTTAATTCTATCGCATACACCTATTCAGAAATTGTGGTAGTGATAGTTCATATTCCACTATATTCTTTTCGCCCCTCTTGCTAGGGTCCACTGCCTGCAGTGTTTGCTAAACAAATAAATAAAAAATAAGGCTTTTGCCTCGCTGGAAACATGGGTGTTGAACTGGGCTATATTGCTAAAAGTGCAGAATGTGCAACTCTGATACCACTTCGATTGCAAGTTTCATCGTGCCACTGCTGGTGAAGGGAACGCTGGTAGCTGCAGTCCTCAAAACATGGTGAACAGCAACTGCGGGTAAAAATACATGTGTGTAAAAACAACCACCATGTACTACATGTCTATTGCCTGCTTATCGTCAAGGCTCCTTGGTGTGGCTATGGGTTCCTTCTTCAAGCTCGGGCTAGTTGACCAAGCTTCTTAGTAGATATCAGGGCCCTTATTGTGTACTTAAACAAACTTCCCCCGTAATTATCTTGTCGAGTCCCTCATGCCTTCCACGGATCTCTGTCGCAGAGGACATGAAATCGTCCACATCGATTGCCTCAATCCCTACTACGGCTCCGAGATTGTGTCTTCCCCTTAAAGGGGCGATGACAGGGTCGTTTGATGTATTGCCGTTTTATACTTCTGTGAATAACATACAGGTCTGTGATTCTACTCGCAAAGTTTTAGGGCATAGCGCACGGTGCATATTACAAAAAAGCGCGACAGAAATAGGAATTCGAAAGCTCCTTCCACCAAGAGCGACCGCAATTTTGAAATGCTCATGTGACGTCACAAAGTATACATGGTGGAGTGTCTGCAATGCAGGCTGCAATATCAAAGGACACTGTCTTTTTTTTTTCTTGTGACGATTGACACAGAGGTCGTCCCTCATGCAGAAATGCTTGATGAAGATGTTACCGCACGAAAGCGATACAGAGTAAGACATGTTTTCTTCAGCATAAGTCACGCTCACAGTCAGTGGGTTGCACGGTTAGGTTCTTTAGCTTATCGATGCACACTGACGACGACGCCAGCACGGCCAACGGTCGCCTATCACCGTAATGTGAGGTTTTTAGCCTTGCGACGCCGACGGAACTGATCTGCAGACGGTCGTCCGATCTGTTTTGGTCGGATCGGAGGCCGAGCGAGAACTTGACATCTGATACTCAAGTGAATGGCCTGAACAGTTGTGCTTGTCTGTAGCGTAACCGAGTTAGGAAAAGGAAAACAAGAAGCTACATTTTATATGTTCCCCCTTGTCATCAGCAATGAACTTGGCCACAAATATTAGTCGGCGGCGAACTGCCGGCTCGTTCAGCGACGAGTAGGCCTAGCTCGAGTGCGCGCATTCGGTCCTAAAGTTTTGGCGATTACGGAGTGCGTATTCACAAGCTTTAGCGGTCGCATGTGGTTCTCGAGTTTAGTTCTGGCAGTAGCGACCCCAAATCGAAGGCTGCTTACATCACAAAGCGAGTGCACATTGAGCGGGAAGCGTCGTTATATGTAACTGTCTAGCGAGCGCAGCCGGCAGCTGCCGGCGCCGCATGTGTCGCAGGCAGGGGACGTAGCATCCACGGCGCTTCTTGCAGCGCAATTGTAGTTTGTGAACAAATAAAGGTGCAACTGATGCGAAAAGAAGTGGATAGTTTTGGTATTGCTAGCTTAGCTTGCATTTTATGCCGTGCAAACGAGCAGCATACATCCAGTCATTGCAAAAGCTGTGTACACAAAAACGCTGGGGGGCAGTCGTAATCCGTGAATCGGCGCATTCCTGCGGGAGTTTAGGGTTCACACACTAAATACTAAATGGTGTACGCTTACGTTGAAGCACTCACGACTCTTTGCTGGAGAAGCACTAGAAAAACGGAAGGTGAGGCTCGTGAGTCCGTCGCAATCGCGCGCGCGGCTGCAGTGGAGGCGAGACGGTGACTGCGGTGACTGGGAGGCTCTGGTTAGGTGCGGGCATGCAGTGAAGAGCAATCGAATCGCGTTGAGTTTTGCGATGACTGATGCAGCTGCGGCGGAACATTCTTTCGTGCGCTGGCTGTGGCCAGACTGAACATAGTTTTGTAAAAATGCTTTACCAGCCGAAAATAATTAAGTCTAACTACAGTCGACGCCCGAGTTTTCGGACGGCCAATTTTTCGAACATGCTTGATTATTCGGACTCTTTCCCAGCCCCAGGACATACCTTATAAAGTCAATGTATTACGCGGTTCAAAATTTCAGACACTTTAGGGAGGGCTATTCAATTTTTTAGATATTCCAAGCATCAGCCAGGCCAACTACCACACATTTTGAGCGGTGTCGCCGCCATCTTGTTTGTTTACTTTTTCCTTCGATAGCCTTGAAACCGGTGCCAGCCTTGCGTGCCGCCCCTTAGCTAAACACGCTGGATCGAGGCTATAATATTTGCCTAGCAGCTTCCATTTCCGGGATAACGTCGCTGCCGGAGTGCTTTCATTTTTTTTTCTTTTTTTAGCGTGGTCACTTCTACTGGCCTGTTCCTCTGTGTGTTTGCCGTGTAGGCCTAGCCGTGGTCATGCTGATACGAGGACTACGTTCTGTCGCTACTGTGGCTCGCATTTTATTGAATCGGCTTCAGTTCTGTTTCCGGATTTTATAATTTTTTTTTTTTTTTCGTGCAACGCGACAGCTAAAAGGCACTCAACGGAGTCGGTGTTGTGATTCAGTGTTTGGTGGTTGTGGTGCCCCTCGACAGTGGGAAAACCTACTCTGTCGATTTGCTTGGAGCACTTAGTACCCTCGCCGATGCGTGGAAGTCTGTAGCACCCACAACGCTGCACAATTGCTTTCGCGACGCGGGATTTGTGCTGAATGACGAGTCGGCTGCCTTGGACGAGGAGAGCGTCGTCGAGCAGTTGTCAGGCAGTGAGCAGTTCATTCACGACCTTCGCACTGCTGGTGTCGAATTTTCGTCGGCTGTCTCGTTTTCAAAGTTCACAGACATGGACCACCAGTTGGAACTGTGCTCTGGGCTCATAGATACAGGAATTATTCGCCAAGTGCTTGTGGAGTCTGAGAGCGAGGACGATGAGGACTCACCTGCAGCAGCGCAGTCGACGCAAGCTGAGCTGATGCAAGCGAAATTCAGGTGGACCTGTTAGCACGGAAGCGGAGCGTGGTGCAGAAAAGCATTCATGACTTCTTCCGGCCTCAAAGTGAATAATAGGCAATAAATTGAGCTTTTTTGTGCACATTTGTTTTTTTCGGACATTTTCGTGGTCCGTTGAGAGTCCGAAAAATCGGTCGTCGACTGTAACACGCGTATATCAAGTCACGAGGTAGCGATTTGTTTAAAAGTTTTGGCTGCTCCTCTAATGTCGCATGTTATGCTCTCGGGTCAAGGTATGTTTGTTTGAGATTTACTCTTAGTTTTTGGACCAAAAGAGCGACAGCAATAGCTCAATAATTAGGAACATAACGCTATCCCCCTCCCCATTTTCGCGGCTGAATGAAAAATTGGACAAGTGCCTTTTTATATGCGGGAGCGCTTGTTGCTAAAACAAGCTAACTCTAATAACGTAATACGCTTTTGATTGCATGCCTAAATTATACAGAATGAGCCCATTGATTTCGGCCTCCTCGGCAATCTCTAGACGAAGCCCAAAACAAGTCCGAGGATCTCTAAGGCCACATATTATAGTGAAGGCTTTTCACAGAAAAGAGAATTATGTAAATAAAATATTCTTGATGAAGAAAAAAAAAGACTCAGTGACCACCATCCACGACGTGCAAGCAAGAGTGCAGCCGGCACCGTGAATAGCCGACGACATGGAGACGTCAACGTTGACATTGTGACATCAGCTGCCAATGGTTGCCAGACCAGAAAGCTGATTCAGATATTAAAAATAAAATTAAATTTTAGAACTATCTACTGCACGGAATGAGCTCAAATTTTGAGGATCTTTACTTTAACGTGTCAGGAGTGAAATGCAATAATCAGTTCATGCTTAGTTGTTAGCTGTCATGACCCCTTTAAGTCTTTTCACGCGGGAGTATTGTAGGACGGATAGTTGGATTTGTGAGAAGAGGAAAATGCAAAGATGAAGAGGACAACAAAGTGACGAAGACGAAGAAGCTCGTGCCCGCTCTGAGAAATACCGGCTTTGGCAGCGGCAACATGTCAGTAAAGCTATTGTGGTGCGATTTGTTTAATCCGCTTCATTACACATGCATCAAGGCATTGATTTGTTTGATGGCGGTCACCAGCGACGGTATCAGATTTCTTTGGTTCCGTCGCGGTGAAGTTTTCATATTCAACCAAGGAAATCGTGTGCTAGCTTTCTCTGTAACTTTCACAAAGTAATGCTCTTAAAATTTTTTTCCATTTCTTAAAGAGCAGTATTTCTAAACTTGTGATGCAGAGCATGCCCAGGAAGCTTCCAGGAACATTACCTTTCATTGTAAATCGCAGTATGGCTTGACTCACCATCTGTCCTAATGTTATGTTGAGGCTTGTAGGCCATTGAGGACTACAGTGCACATTCAGCTCTACAGACTCGTCCTGTTCTTCACTGTTCAAAGATTGGTCATTTTCAATAACGTTGTACCGTTCCTTGCCTCGCACAGTTTCTTGTGGTGGCTTTGCCTGAGGTGATGACAGGGTCCACTCGCGATGTTAACAAATGCTGAGCAGGCAGACCCTTGTTGCCGCCCCTTATGTGCATGGCACACAACCGTGGTGGAGCTTACCATCATTTTTCGTTCGATGAATAGTAAATTGTGCACTCAAAGCTGCAGTGTTTATCTTTGTGAGCCAGTTTTGTTCATATTTTCTGTCTTTTCAACACTCGGTTTTTGTAGGGGCACTTGCATTTATACTTAAATTGAAGGCTTAAAAGTCTAAACTTCCGTGATTGAAAGTGCAAATTTTGCCATTAGGGAGGAATCATCCATTTTTCTCTCTATTAGCAATATAAAGTTGGTGTCGATTCAATGTAGTACTTTGCTCATTAACGTGTGGGTCTGGGCTAGTTGGTAAAACATAGTGAACACAAATGTGCTGAAATGCTTGTTGGTGTTCTTCCTTGTGCCCATCTTCAGTGCTTTTGTGTCCACTATACTTTGCTCCTGGTTTTAGAAACTTTTTGTTTGGGCCACCGTATCTTTGGCTGCACAGCAACCATAGTTCTACATAAAGAAAGCAACAAAATTCCCATAAAGAAAGGTGTTAGGCAAGGAGACACAATCTCCCCAGTACTATTCACAGCTTGTTTAGAGGAAGTATTCAGAGACTTGGAATGGGAGCAGTTAGGGATAAGGGTAGATGGGGAATACCTCAGTAATCTGCGATTTGCTGATGACATTGCCTTGCTAAGCAACTCGGGGGATGAACTGCAAATAATGATTGATGACCTAGACAGAAAAAGTAGAAAGGTAGGCTTGAAAATCAATATGCAGAAGACTAAGGTAATGTTCAACAGCCTCGGAAGGAACAGCAGTTTACATTAGGTAGCGAAATACTGGAAGGAGTAGGCGAATATGTCTACTTAGGACAGGTAGTAACCGCAGATCCGGACCATGAAAAGGAAATAACTAGAAGAATAAGATTGGGATGGAGCGCATTTGGCAAGCACTCGCAGATTATGACTAGCAGCTTACCGGTATCGCTCAAGAGGAAAGTATACAACAGTTGCATCTTGCCTGTACTCACTTATGGGGCTGAAACGTGGAGGCTAACCAAGAGAGTTCTACTTAAGTTGAGGACAACCCAGAGAGCTATGGAACGAAAAATGGTAGGGGTAACATTAAGAGATAGAAAGCGTGCAGAGTGGGTCAGAGAAATAACTCAAGTTACCGACATTCTAGTGGAAATTAAGAAGAAGAAATGGACGTGGGCAGGACATGTAGTGCGAAGAGAGGATAACCGATGGTCGCTGAGGGTAACAAACTTGATTCCAAGGGAAGGAAAGCGTAGCAGGGGGCGGCAGAAAGTTAGGTGGGCGGATGAGATTAAGAAGTTCGCAGGGGTCAAGTGGATGCAGCTAGCACAGAACCGGGTTAAGTGGAAAAATATGGGAGAGGCCTTCGCCCTGCAGTGGGTATAATCAGGCTGATGATGATGATGATGATGATCTTTTCACTTCCCACCTGCCGTCACTGCTCTCTGCCATTGAAGGTGGCAGCGGTCCTAACGGAGTGCGTGGTCGCTAGCCGCCGTGTAAATTCTTTCTTTTTTCTCCCTTCCTTGCGCAGCACGATGGTCCCTCCTTGCTGCTGTGTGCCTTCATGCTGTGTCTGATCATGGTGGTCCTGGTCCTCTTTGCCTGCCAGCGCCGCTTGCCTGACTCAATGCGCTTCTACCCGAGGCGGCGAGTAGTCAGCCTCAAGACGCTCAGTTCATCGCTGCACTCCAGCTGACGGCACTCTTCTCGATCTGCATTGTTTCAGTGAAGCGCTCGGTCATCTTTCCTTCCTTCTTTCCAAGACTTGTTTCACCTGCTGTGCTGATGTGACTGATCCTCATGTCTTTTCTGAATTGTTGGCACCAGCTTACTTGTTGCTATTGCGTTTTCATGCCATCTTGTTGACGCACTGTAGCGGTGATTCCCTAAGCCACACCCGATTTTACCTTTCCACCTTAATGATGTGGTCAGAGTGTCTTAATACCTGGCGTCTAGGTTGTACTGGTTTGTAGTTTGTGTAGTGGGCTCCATTCTTCTCTCAGTAATGCAGGAAGCCATTCTTTATCTTCTCTTGTGACACATTCCTTTGCTGAGGTTTTCCTTTTTGAGAGAACATATTAATTATTGCTGTTCAGAGAACATGTTGCTGGGTTAGTCAGTCACAGTGCATTGTTAATATTAAAGGTGCAAAAAGCACAGAACAAATACAGAAATGACACCGAGACAAAGACACTTCATCCCGTATGCTTCTTTGTGTTTGCCTCGTGCTTTTTTGCACCTTCAAATATAGAGAATTTTTTTTTTTTTACAGGCTTTTAACATGCCGCCAAATCGCCGTTGTGAATTTGCTGTTACATATTAGATGGAGGCAGTTCATTGTCCTTCCTTGCAGTGCCCGCCTAGCAACATCGCTCTCTTTTTCGGGGAAGCTCAAGTGTTCCTATTGTTTTGCTTCCATTTTCTGGTGTCCTGCTCTTCAGCAAGATTGCCGGAATCGTTTGTCATGAAATGTGCATATGTACGTACATATCTCGTAACATTCCCTCACAAGGCACGGGGCCATCTGTGAGACCAATGCTGGTGCTTACTTAGGTTTTATTTTTGCCTGCTAGTTTATTTTTGCAATGTCAGCAATTGTGTCTAGTCCTATAGTTCCTCTAATGAACCACGAATGTCTTCTTAATGCAGTAGCCTCCAGGGTTGTTGCTTTCTTAGTTTTATAATTTTTGGGATATTGTTCTTTTTGCTATTGTGTTCCGAGTTCTCATTTGAGATTGCTTTGTTTTCCTAAAAGATTTAGCAATGACACCATCGGTGGTTCAAGTCTGTAGTGCTTTCTTATGAGAATAAGTGTGCCATATTTTACATATTTTGGATGCCGTCTATGCTCCTGTAAGGACCACACTTTTTTTTCCGTGGTTCTAATGGGCTGCATCTATATGGGATTGCCATTTTTGCATTGCAGTCTACAATGCTGCCCTGATTATTTTTTCCTTGTCCCTTTTTACGCAGCAACATGCGTTTTTATGACGAATTAGTGGACATGCGGTGAATGATTTGAATACGTAAAGTATTGAAAGTAAGAATGATATATGTATGGCGTGCGTCCATAAAATCTGTGCAAGTACCCCTCGTAGTACAAGTTGCTAGCGGTTGATTGAACACTGGAATACTTTACTGGAAAACATCATGTAATGCTAAGTTAAGATGCCTCTAAGGTCCGGCATTTTGTGGCGGCCGTCACAAGAGCTCCTTGCATTACCCAGGGCCGCTGTTGGTGTGGGTGAGCTTCTCCCGGGCATCATTTAACAGTGCATCGCTGTCAGAGTCTTGTGGAAATCAATTATGTTTGATTTAATTGGAGTTTATTCCCTAATCGCAAGTTAATAACAAGATTACATCTTTCGAAGCATGCACGCTGTGATGCATGCACGTTGTGAGGCCCGTTAGGCCTAACACCGCTAAACTAATCAATGTGCGATGCATGCACATTGCGATGCCCATTAGGCCTAGCACCACCAGACAAACCAGTGCACTCATACGATCATGCCATCTCCCGAGGCCGGCAGATGGCGCTTAGCACAAGGAAACGCGCTGCTCGCATTTCTTTGTACAGTGAGATGCACCGACAGTGCCTGCACCTCATTCCGACTTTTGCACAGCACAACTCTTTGTTTTTTCTAGTGGAAACGCAAGACTAGATAGTGTCACCAAAGGACTGCATGTCTGCAGTTCTAGGCTAAGCACGCGTGAGATGAGGCGTTCGTGGTTGCAGCAACTTTTGCATGGAAAATACTTTACACGCATGAGACAGTCTTTTTGGCTTATTTTGCAATTCTTTTTTTGATTAATGGTGCCCAACTTGAGGATGCAGCCCTTACATGGGGGTGGTCCTTATATGAGTATATACGGTATGCCACACCGAGTCATTTTTGCTCATTTTAGCGGGAATTAAAATTTTTCACGTTTTCGTTTGATAGCTGAATCGGAGAGTCATTTTCCTAGTGGAACTTCCGCATTATTTTTATTGACATCCACAGGCGGTCTGGGCCCAAGTAAGGGAGTAGCTGCGGCTAACATTTCTCCGATTGTAGTCTACTTACAGGTTTTCAAAGTTGTTAACAAACATTTACCAAATGTTGTAAGCAGTGGCGAAAATTTTATCCAGTATTTGATATATTTGTGAACGGCAGTTGCTACTGCCTTGAACCGGTGCAGATGTTATCAAGCGTGTGTTGTGTTCTTGGTGTGTTATGACTCAGATTAGGGGGCCATTGGTTGTTTATGCTGCTTTGATCTGATATGATTTCAAGTGCAACCCTGTTGACATTAAAAACCTTCTTACCTAATTTTTCTCTCGATGCTATGAGCCCCTTAACACACTTTTTGTGACCTCGGTATAACTCAAATTGGGTCAGTGAAGTGTGAATCGAGCTGCTTGTTTCACTTCAACACCTTTGATTTTTATTGTTTGAGTTTTTATTGGTAGTGCCTACCCTAGAGGGGAGGTGGGAGGGTGGGGCAACTTTTCTCGTTGCATAACTATGAGAATCTCAACAAGGTAGCCAATTGTTGCTGCTTTACGATATTTAGCATCTTACTTATATCTTGTAACGCGCATCGTTTGCAGAAAGCACTGGGATAGTAGTTGGTATCTGTAACACAGTGGACTACAGTTGAACCCTGTTATATCGAATTTTGGTTATATCGAACTCATGGAATATCCCCTTGAAAATCCCATGTAAAAGTATAGGAAAGCCGCGTCATATATCGAACTTAATTTCAGCGGTCATTCGACATATCGAACTCCGCACCACGCACTGGAAAATGTGCCTTCCCCAAAGACGATCGCATCACCCTTGGCCGTTTGCCACGTGATGTTTTCAAGCCACGCGTGGAAGGAATGAGAGGGGACAATTCGGCGACGCTGGTCTGGGCAGCGCCGCACCCATTCCCCAAAGGCGCGCATCTGCAATTATCGTTTCCCGCGCGCCAACACATGACGTTTGCAAGCCATGTGCGTGGGTGTGCCCAACCTTTTGCCGAGCTATCTCTCTCCTTCAGCACGCGCTACGCATGCGCCAAGCCAGCTCAGCCCGTTTTCAGACAGACGTCGGTTGTTTTTTGCAGCGTTTGTTGCGAACCCTCTGCGCGCGGTGGCTTGGCTGACGTGGCTATGGCGCCTGTGGACGTTAAAAAGCGACAGCTCTCTCTGTTTGTTTTTTTTGTTTTTTTTTTGCGAGTCATCTTTTCTTATCGTTGTGCTGTTCGGACGTTAAGAAGCGGCAGGTGTTTTTCTTTTTCTTTTTTTCGGGAGTCGTTTATCCTTGCATGTATGAATCAACGAAAGCACGCGGTCAGCTGCTGCAATCATGACGCCCACCCCAAGCGCGGCGTCGCTTGTGCAATCAAGCCATCACGGGCAGTCCGCCAAGTTCGCTCCTCGCCACCGCAGGAGCTATCAAAAGATAAACGCGCCCCGACGTTATTGCTGCGCAGCATCTTGGCACGCTTCCAATCAGCTGTGGATGAGACGACCGAAACGGAGTGACGCGCGCCATCGACATGCAAGCGAAAACGCTCGCGATTTCTGCCGCGGCGACACAGAAACCTTGTTTTGAGCTGCCGCAGTGGCTCAGCAGCGAGAGGGATGCAGTTCCAACAAGTTTGAAATTTTTCACTTTGTCGCTGCCGCTCGTTGCTGAGATAGCTTAATCGCTTGCATGTGAGCGAGCTGGCTTTAATGCTTTTTCTTTTTTCAAATTCTCGGGTGCAAAAGTGGAGGGTGGGTTCATTATGCGAGTTGGTTGATTACGCGACAAATATGGTATCGTTTTCTCGCATCGTAAGGGCCGTCACAAGCCGATTTTTGTATATCGAACTATTTCGCGATCCCCTTCGAGTTTGATATATCCGGGTTCGACTGTAGTAGGTATACACGCTAGGAGGACAGAGTTGAAGCACAGTGGAGCAATCCATCTTGTGATCCTGATTTGTGGTGAGATTGTGGCTGTCTGCCTTGCCTGATAAGCTCTTATCAGCTGCTTCTGTGATAAAATGCTGCATAGGTATAATGTGGATGATAGAAAAGTAATGCTGCATGACAAGTTGGATTTTTACAGTGAAAAGGCATCGTAGTCACTTCCACACGAACAGCTTGCTTGGTGTTGTATTCCAGCAAATTGCGCTTGAATTACTTGGGCAGCATTTAAAGTGTGAAATCATGAAGATGTGTAATTTTCTGTTTATAGACCAAGTTCGCTGGCCCTTGAATGTGTTGGATTCACTTAGCTTGGTTATACCAAGACTTATTTGTGTATAGGTATTTACATGGCTGAGAAGTCGGTCTTAGTGTTGCCTGGCTTTACCGTGCTGGCGTTGCTGCTTAGCTTTGCCCTCAGACCTAATGATAAAGAGATTTCAGTATGATGCCAAATCACCTTGAGGCAGATCTGCCCTTTGGCAGTAAATATTATTCCTACCCCATATGAAAAGTGTGAAGAAATCGTCCAAATTCGAACTGCATTTATGCCTTAAGTGGAAGTGCTTCTGTATTGCTTGGTTACATAAGGGACACCTCAATTTTGTGCTTTATGGCACAAATCGGTGTGTGAAATGTGCATCTCCAAAGCATGAAGTGGCGCTGCCCTCCATATGCCACCTGCGGCCTTTGCCCTTGCATTTGGCTCATGTCATGGGATTTATGGGAATATTTGCAATGGGCAACACGATAATCCTCTGAGCTTCCAATATCTCTGCGCACCTTCTTCTGGAATGCGAGTTCATACATGCCCATTGTGCTCGTTCGCGCTGTCCTGCTGGCACGGAGTGATGACACCTGTAGACGACACAGAGACTGACGTCAGGGAAGTGGTGCCGTGCTGTTTTAGCTTTAGCATGCATCTGCTCTATTCATGGACCAGCTGTACTGCATGGCCCGCTATCTTAGATAGGCAGGATGCAGAAGGAAATCAAAAATAATCACATTGTTTCTACAGGGTGTTGCGTGCTTATCTGTCCGGGTTGTAAAAAATTATTCCACCTTTACTACTGGACTACCTGGGCTCAAAGGCTGACCACAAGGTAGTTCTTAATTTTTTTATGAGTCTTTTTTATGGTCTTAATTTTTTATAAGTAATTTAACATCACGACATGCCCGAATTTTTCTGAATCGTCGATAAACTCCAGTGAGCTGAGGCAGAATGATTCGTTAAAACAAAGCAGCTGACTTGACAAGCTACCCCATTTGGCAAACTGCAAGTAGACCATTGTCCTGAAAAGAGCAGGGGTGGGTGGCGCAGTTTTTCAGATGGTGCAGCCTGTTAAATCAGCTGCTTTGTTTGTTTTGACTAAGTGTTCTGCCTCAGCTGACTGCAGTTTTTTGTCGACTTTGGAAAATTTAAGTAAGTTCTAACATTCAATTGCTTATGGAAAAACGTAGACCATCGCAAGTTACCGTGTGGTTAGTGTTTGGAGGCTAAATAGTGCTGTAGTTTGCACTTGAGAATTTTTTACTATCTGGACAGATAAATACGGAATGCCCTGTATTCAGATGCGTGGCACGGTAGCTGGCCATCGGGCCGAAACCAGGCAGAAAAACAGTAACTCTGCGCAGTAACTGGTGAAACAGAGAGGGGTGCAAAAAGCAAGTGCTAAAACAAACGGCTGTTTTGTAGCAGGAGTCGCATGACACTGTTGTCATGGCAGCACTCCACCTCCGACCTGCTGCCACACTCTCGACCATTGTATCACCTCATGGTGTACAATATTTCGCTTTTCTGCGCATTGTGTGCATCACGTTGCCATTGCAGCTTAATTGGCTAAACACTCTGAAAAAGTTGCTTGAATCTTGTGAGAAGACTCATGTGTATTGACTTTAGTTTGCACGCAGTCATATCTCTATGGTGCCGGTTTAGAATGATGTAGACCAAGTCATCTTCGATGCCCCTTTATACCTGCTGCATTGATGCATTGTTGCTTCATTTCAGTTGTGTCTTGGCATAGCTCCCATAATTGTCCATTCAGTTCAGGCTGTACATGTATATAAATCTGTACACACACTAATGCATTCTCCCTACCTCCCTCTCCCTCTCTCTCTCACACACACACACACACACACACTCTAAAAGATTGAGGGAGACCACACGTGGTTGTGACATCACATATCATGTTTGTAACTGTTGGCTCAGTTGGATTTGTTATCTCTTGGTTTCGTGCTTATATAGTTCCTGAGCCCTTCCAATACCTCGTTGTTTTGAGCATTGGGCTGTTAGTTTAAAGGGACACTAAAGACACCCAAATATGCTTTCAAAATCTAATAAACGGCATTTCGTGACACTGTCGCCACATATCCGGCAGCAAAAAGTCAAATTAATACTGAGATATTGCGATAAGAAGTTGGTTTTTCTTTTTTTCTCGCCGGTCGAATTCAAACTTTACTCCTACTGCGTAGTAGGGTAGAATAACGCACACTATGACGCAAGAGGAGACTTTGTGATTGCTGGCACATGGGGAGCGGAGAATACTTCGCAGGTGCGTGTTGAGTCATGATCTTAATTCGATACACACTTAGGGTAGGCGCATCTGCTGCGTCGAGGTCGTATTTCAGGCACCGCCAGTCCAAAACAAAGCTATCCGAGCACGAATGAAGTGCCTGAGCCGGAACATAACAAACTGAAGTGGACGCCTGTGGCCCCGCCAAGTATATTTTGCCTTGCAACATTTACGTTGTCTTTTTGCTGTCGTTTACGTGTGATAAAAGCATGTTATCATATTCGAGACAAAACCTACTACCGCATTCAAACGGGCAACGTAATTTGCATTTGTCAGTCTCCGGAATCTCTTGCGCGTCACGTGATTTGTTATTGCGAGTCTCGGCTGTTTCGGCTGTAGCGGCGATACCTGTATTCCTGTTCTTCATCTTTACTACCTTATAACAGCTCTGTTTTCAGTAAGAGTAGCTTTTTTGTAACCAGGAACTGGCATTCTATAGGTGCAAACCCACTTCATTTTTCTCTTTGTGTCCCTTTAATGCCGATGATTGCATCAGTCAGGTTGTGCTCATATTTATGCAGGTATTATGCGTAATTTCGACATGGTGTTCATACAGTTGGCATAAGTTGTCACTATGCTTTCTTTTTCAGTAGAACTTGTTGCTAGACTTCACAGCTAAAGCCAGTCCAGCATTGTTACTACTTCGTAGGCTGGCCATTTGGCCATACTTTCTGGCATCTTGAGGTAGATTTCTTCATGCATGGCGGAAACTTTTCAGTGTTTCATGAGGAGTCCAATTCTGTGGACTGCTATTTTGAGAATTCATATGCATTAAAGAAAGATGTGTTTGAGATTTTTGGCTGACTGCAGCTGCCAAGACGAAACACTTTGGGCAGATGTGTGCGAATATTGAGTCTGTTATGAAGCGTGCATAAATAATACAAATGGTTTCAAATCAAACAGGCTAATTTTAAATAATTTTGATTATCAACACAGATAGTTAACAATAACGATGCTTTTACACAAAACACAACTATGAAAAGAAAGAGACATTACCAACGGATATTATTGCTCATCATCAGCACAATTGACTGTACCTGTAAGGTCTACCAGACATTGAATAAGGTCAGTTTAATCATATAGTAGTAATGGCAAAATGAATGGTGCTTAACTGCAAGTGAAAATGTGACAGATATAACGTTGAAGACAATTTTGTCTGCTCCTCCAACAGTGCTCACCACAGCCTGAGCCGGTTCTCCACTTTCAGCAACATACTACCATGGACGCCCTGTTCGTTTGTGGGAATTTTTCGTCATTGTTGACACATTAAGAGTTAGCTCTTGTTGCATTCTAGCCTAATATGCAGAGCTGTCTAGACAATTCTGTACGCAACCAAGTGTTGTCACCAACTGATGCTGAGCCCACCACCATGCTTGGCCATATGTGGTCTCATGATGTCACATGCCCCGTCAATGAATCAGTACTCAGCTATATTTCTCATGACAACACGATGCCATGACGGCGGTAGAAACTGTATTTCTTGCTCGAACAAGTCTTCTTTGCTGTCGAAAAACATTTTGTAGACTAATGCCTTGATTCGAGGCCATAATTCCACGAATCCAAGTTAGGAAGGGTGTTAGGCATGGAGAAAGAATCTCTGCAGTATGTTATTCAACGATTTGTTGCAGGAAATATCCAGAGACCTGATTTAGGAACACGTTTTCTTTTCTGGTCTCGCTGTAAAATATTATAGTCATAGAGATAATTTATTCTAATGTAGAGGAAAAAACAATCGCACAGTGCCAGGGGGATTGAAGCCCGCTACCTCCAAATTTCACATTTGGTGCTCTACCAACCGAGTTATTGTGATGGCTGTTTAAATTTTTACTTTCTTACGTGTTTGTTTGGTGTGACCACATACTTGAGTGTTCACTAGCGTCGCCCTCATCAATAGCTGCAGGCGTAAACGGTACTGCATTATCACGAGTGTCCCATAAAACCTCATCCAATGGGCAGGGCAGGAACTATGCAGTAACCTTTTATGCTGCCAATTACATTAAGGCTGCTAGAGTTAAGAACTTTGTAAGGCTAGTCACCAAACCAGTTACGGAAGAAGGGCTCTTGAGACATACAAAGCTTAAGACCTATTCCAAATAGGAAGCCTGCCTCAGTCAGAAAGTGTGAGAGAAAGCTTTAGATCCCCTTGTCACATATTTTGGGAGAGAGTGTGAGAAGGAACAGGTGGCTTAGTTGCTTGGGGTATATGATTAGAATGTAGGCATGTGCGACCGGAAGGTGGCTGCTACCTGTGAAGAACTTAATTGCAGTGTGGCTGCCTTGGAAAGAAAAGGATATGAAGAGAGCTAAAGTACACTGGTTGGTGCTGTGAGAGCACAAAGGTGGCTACACAAAGGCGAGAACAGAGGAATGGCACAGTAACGAGGACGAAAATAAAACGCAGAGAAAGAGAATGCAGCTGGATAGAGCTATCAGAGCAATGACAAGAGGAAAGACAGAAGCGTAAGATGAAAAGTAGGGGGGGTATGGAGGGCTTAGCTGTGAGAGCGGTCACACCAGTTTGCACCGTCTCATTTGTATTTTGTTGTGGGAAAAGACAAGGCCGATGAGGTCCGGCGACTCGCCTCACTGTTGTGACGACCTCAAGTAACTCTAGGATAGACCTTGCCATTAAGAACCAGGGAGAAAAATAGGTTCGTTTATGCACCTCTACTCTTTGAGGTGTCCGTCAATTAGGCTGGCGACATATAGACTCGGAGACACACGAAAGATGGCAAACTTGTAGGAGCAAACGAAAAGACCTTATAACTGCAGAAAAGAAGACCATACGTACACAAATGCTTTTACAAAGAGACAGGCGGCTACACTTCTACCGTCTTCTAGAGAGCTAGGCTGATTCCTGCTACGCGCAGCTCCACGAGCTGGCACGCTGACACTAACCTCATAGCTCTTGTATCACAACTTAGTCTTAAGCCGGGGCCTGCTTGCGTCCGGTGTTGGTGCTTAACCCAGATCCGGAAGTCGAAGTGCGGCGTGCAGTGTCTGAATTACAGTGCTCTATAACACTGCAGTCTGAATATTTCCAGAGGGGAAAATGGGCACTGGGAGAAAGCAAGAACAAGCAGCACTCGCGAAAACGCCTCCCAACCTCAAGTATCGAGGCTAGGGAGCTTACACGTTTCGCTGCGGCACCCGGCTATAGTGACCTGAACTTGCAGAGAGCCGGCTCCGTGAACTGCGCATGCGCGCACAAAACCAAAGTGGAAAGGAGGACGCGTTGATTCTCTCGACGGATGTGACGTCAAACAACTTTTAGCACTTTTAGTATTTGCTTTTTTCTGAAAATAAGCCTCAAACCCAGATGCCAATTACCCCGTTTCGAACCACCGCTATAGTGCTGCACCCGAGCAAAAGCTGGCGCGCTTTTCGGGCAACGGGTGCTCGCGCCTTGCGAGCCCTAGGTCGCTTTTCATGCGTCGGCTTGTTTTAGTTTGCGGGGCATCATCCCGATAGATGCAAATTCGGTGAAAATCTGATTCAGTTTGTGGATTGTTGCCCTAAATTCAACAGCGTAGCCTTCGGTCCTGTCCCTGGCCTGTCTGCAGCCTCCGACTACGGTGAGTCGTACGCGAATGATGGTGTTTCGTACATGCCCGCGAGCTCTAGGTAAAGCATTTGTCGGCGTTCTGCTACAGTCTTGCAGTTTTTTTAACGAGTTTTTACACGGCAGTGCAGCTATGCGGTAGTCACAATTACTGACGCGGCGTAACCACGCGACAGTCTCCGGGCGAAGGCATGGGGAGACTGCACAATGGCGTCGATCCCGTTTCTTCGCGCTTGAAACAACCGTTGCATACCTGCTGCTGTGCACCGCCGGTTGCTGTTGTCTTCGGGGTGCACTGGGGTATTGGGACGTAGTACGCGGCGACTTACAGATGATGTGAAACTATTTGTGAGTCGAGAGTCACGGAAGTTTGTAATTTGCTTTTTTTTTTTTTTTTTTTAAGATTCTTCGTTTGTGGTCTAGTTTGTTTGGGCAGTAGCAGGCATTTTGGTGTGGTGCGCCAGCGTGAACGCGCTGGTTTATGATCAGGAGGTTTTATTGCCTTCCTCGCAGCTTCAGCAGATAGAGTGGCTGGGCCCATAGAAACGGTCGTGCTTCCGTCAAAAAACTGTCGTAAGGTATTTATCTATGCGGCCCATACGTGGTGCTGCAGTGCAAGAGGTCAGCTTCTTTACAGTGTCGACGAAGTGCTAAAGAAGGGGAGTTGCTGGCTAGCTGAGAGATAGTATAAATGTAAACTGGCCCAGTGCGAAATGAGCCCCGGAGTGAAACGAGCCTACTGGTCAGCATAAAATTGCTACAAGATACGGGCGTATACCCGCACGAATTTATTGTGCTTATATGCTCACACGTTCCACTGGTCGAGTACTCACATCGGTGCATGCAGCAATGAGGGTGACTCTTCGGCTATCATAGGTTCTTCCCCATGAGAGTATCTGCCCTTTTACTACGAAAATAACTGCATTGGTAGAACTCACTGAGCTTGTTTATATAGACTTAACACTTCGAATGCATGTCGCTACCGCAGAGTTCCCTAATATATATCTTTTGCTTGCTCCAACAGCGTCATCACTTTGAGAAAACTGGGAATGATAGCAGAAACAATGCCTCCATAAATAGTGGGCAGTGCTTGGCTTCAAGCTGCTGTCAAGGACATTGACAGCTTATTTGAAAACAAAGCAATAATTAACCTGAGGTGGTACGTTTTGTTGAGGAGAGTGAGGCACCGTTGCATGTACAGCCTTTGTCAAAAGTGTAGAGCCCGGGGATCCGCTTCTGAGCCGAATAGTGGCACTGATGTAGAATTAGTTGAGGCCTTTCCCACTGAAGGGGGTAGGACAAAAATCTTCTTGCCATCAACAAAGTTGGAATACCGGAAATTCATTACAAGTCGCAGGAAGTGGCTCAGAACCAGACCCCCTGGGCTCTACACCTTTGACAAAGACTGTACCTCGTAATCCTGTCAAAGAGCTTGGCAGTTGCTGCTATAAGCACTCTTGATTACAATTCCATGCAAGCCGCAGCATATTCCGCACTTGCTGCACACATGATTTACCTTAGTCTCTTTGTTGCTATTTCAGTGTTTTGCAAGTGTGCTAAATATTTGTATTTGTGCTAGCATTGACTGCTAGTCTCGTTACTGCCTTTTTCCTTCTGCGGCAGGCACTCTCACTTGCTTTACTCAAATCAAATTCTACTGTGAGTGAGTTTGCTGAATTTATGCAAACTAAATGTAATTGCTGTATTACTCTTTTATTTACATTTACAGAGGCAAGGAATACTCAGGGCCGACGTACGAGTTTCCTCTACCAGTTGGATTCCGCCGCTACCTCAGTAGCGCAGTGAGCTGTGACTGGTGTGACCAAATGGACACTCACTCCTTCTACTGATTTAGAGCGTGCTCCTAGTTAAGTTTAAAATATCTTGCTTGCAATGTATTTAATCTTGTTGTGGAATATTGTCACCCTTGCATTTGCTGATATGTTATTATTTGGAAAGCATTCAGAGTGATTTTGGACGCATGATTTGCAGTGGCGGGAGGTCGAGAAGCACAAATGTGTGACTGCAATTTTTTGCCTCTCTAGTTTTCAGCCTTTAGAATTAAAGCAACAGATTGATATGTGAACAGGCCTGGCATGGATTAAAGAGTTTGTCATATACAACAACACTTGACCCTTGCGGGGGTAACACAGCTGTGGTTATCTGAGCAAAAGTTCTCTGTATGTGATGGTGTCCGAAACACGGCATTGTCTTAAGTAACTTGGCATGGAATCGGCCACTTCTTGCATTCTCTTGACAGCATCTATTGTAATGTGTGCTAGGCGACATGCCTTCGGATCTGTCTGCAGCAGTTGCCTTGATGTATCAAGATGGGGTGGTTGTTGCGAGTTTGAAATTCCTATTCTCCAGACTACACCAATAAAATGCAGTGAAGCCAAATACCAGGAACCAATGTGTTATGTGGTTCATTGTGAAGGCTTGCCATTCTCGTAACTTTGCCAAATTGCTAGAAACATTATTTTTAAGCCCGGTCTTCTTTTGCTCATAGCACAACTCATTTCGTGCATTTGTCAACTTTTTGTGGTTTATGGTTGGCACATTTTGCAGAGGGTGACAAAATTTGAGCTGGTGTGCCACGAAGGTTAAATATCTGTTTATTGAACTCTTCTCGGGAAGCTACATGCAAATACTGCCTAATGTGGCTGTGAGGGCTTTGCACTTGATTGATGTACCGGTGCATTATTTGTGGCAGCTGGTCTACATTGTATAGGACTGCCACTTTGAGGAGCACCAGCACTGCTATGAAGCAGATTCCCAGCATTGTTCCTGGTGGAGGCAAACCACTGTAGATGTCCTCATTCCAGTGCAGCTTCAGCCAGTGAAGTTTCACAATGCCCGTGTTGGACAAACAAGAGGCCTATGAACTTGAGCATTTCACTTAGTCATTTCTTCCAAACATCCGTCAAAACAAGCAACCTGTTGGTTTCCCCAAAATCCCTGTACAATCATATTTATTTTTATTTTTACAAATAGTTTGTATAAGCTGGAGAGCCTTCATTCAAGTATACACTAGGTTCCTATCTATGTGAAAACTACACGCTTGTGTGCCAGTGTCAGCAGATCGTTGCTAACGATTGTGGAAACCCTCCTAAACAGAGATAAAACTGAGGACATGCAGCGATCATGTGTACATACTCAAAAGCAAGTGGGTACGGAAACTATGTGCACCTTTGGCCACTAGTTGGCATTACAGGTGGTTGTAGTACCTGAATCGCTAAAAGCTGAAATCAGAGCTTCTTCTGACAGACTCTTCTGGCTTCTTTGCTGCTAGTGCGATAAAAAAAATCTGTAGCTGAAGTTGCTGAATCACACAATTTCAGTGTTTTTTGTTGTGCGGCCTGACATGAACATTTCTTCATCTAAGCTGCCACCATTCTTCAGATACAGATCGCTTGTGTGTCACCACTTGGTGCGATGTTACTCTGTGTCACCAGGGGTAGAGACAGACAATTGGAGGAGGAGGATATGCTACAACAGGACATGTACTTGCAGACTAACAGGAAAAATAAGGAGGCCTTAGGAAAGCTAAAGAATACGGTAAACGCCGCTATGAGGCTCACTGAAAGAATCGCCAATCTAAAGAGAGGATTGCAGGAAAAGGAGTCAAGTCATTTGGTACAGGCATTCGTGATCAGTAGAACAGTTTATGCGACGCCTTGTATGAATATGGACGTGACGGAGGAAAACAAGGTGGACGCTATGATTAGGCTGGCGTATAAGGCGGCCCTTGGGTTACCTAACATTGCTTCTACCGAAAGTCTGTGGGATTCATCATCATCAGCCTGACTATACCCATTGCACTCTCCCATATTTCTCCACTTAACCCGGTTCTGTGCTAGGTTGCATCCGCTTCACCCCTGCGAACTTCTTAATCCGCCCATCTAACTTTCTGCCGCCCCCTGCTACGCTTTCCTTCCCTTGGAATCCAGTTTGTTACCCTCAGCGACCATCGGTTATCCTCTCTTCGCACTACATGTCCTACCCATGCCCATTTCTTCTTCTTAATTTCTACTAGAATGTCGGTAACTTAAGTCAATTCTCTGACCCACTCTGCACGCTATCTATCTCTTAATGTTATGCCTACCATTTTTCGTTCCATAGCCCTCTGGGTTGTCCTCAACTTAAGTAGAACTCTCTTGGTTAGCCTCCACGTTTCAGCCCCATAGGTGAGTACAGGTAAGATGCAACTGTTGTATACTTTCCTCTTGAGCGATAACGATAAGCTGCTAGTCATAATCTGCGAGTGCTTGCGAAATGCGCTGCATCCCAATCCTGTTCTTCTTGTTATTTCCTTTTCATGGTCCGGATCTGCGGGTACTGCCTGTCCAAAGTAGACATTCGCCTACTACTTCCAGTACTTCGCTACCTAATGTAGACTGCTGTTCCTTTCTGAGGCTGTTGAACATTACCTTAGTCTTCTGCATATTGATTTTCAAGCCTACCTTTCTACTTTTCCTGTCTAGGTCATCAATCATTATTTGCAGTTCATCCCCCGAGTTGCTTAGCAAGGCAATGTCATCAGCAAATCGCAGATTACTGAGGTATTCTCCATCTACCCTTATCCCTCACTGCTCCCATTCCAAGTCTCTGAATACTTCCTCTAAGCAAGCTGTGAATAGTACTGGGCAGATTGTGTCTCCTTGCCTAACACCTTTCTTTATCGGAATTTTGTTACTTTCTTTATGCAGAACTATGGTTGCTGTGCAGCCACTATATATATATCTTCCAGCACTTCAACGTACGGCTCGTCTACCCCCTGATTTCGCAATGCCTGCATCACCGCCGAGGTTTCAACTGAGTCAAATGCTTTTTCGTAATCAATGAACGCTATGTATGAGGGCTGGTTATATTCCGAGCATTTTTCTATCACCTGATTGATGGTATGGATATGATCGATAGTAGAGTACCGTTTCTGAAGCCCTGCTTGATCCTTTGCTTGATTGCAGTCTAAGGTTGCCCTGATTCTATTAGCGATTACCTTAGTAAACACCTTTTACGTAACAGACAGTAAGCTGATTGGTCTAATTTTTAAGGTTCTTAGCATCCCCTTTCTTATGAATGAGGATAATGTTTGCGTTCTTCCATAGTTCCGGTACTATCGATGACACCAGGCACTGCGTATACAGGGTAGCCAGTTTTTCTAGCACGATATCTGCCCAGCACAGCCGCCCCAGGAAATACATACTTGCCACTCACATTGCCACTGCTTTCCTCCATCCCCATTCCAACATGCGAGAGCTGTCATTGGAATCTTGCGAGCAGTTGCATGGTTGTGCTGTTTACCTTTAAATCTGTCAGTGAAGAACTTAGTGATAGATACTGATTGATAATGATAGTGACAGTGATGATAATGACAGAGATTACTATGATGTCATGACATTACCAGGCGACTCGAGCACATGTGAAAGTTAACCTGATCCAGTCGTCAGTGCAGCACCTTTCATTTGGCGTTTGCTCTAACGCCACATGACACAGCATACAAAAGCAGACGCAGTACAGCAAGCATCAGCAGCATTTCAAATTGGTTTACAGGAAAGAAAAGGCGTATCTCACACTTCTCCGCGAACACCTGAATCGAGCCATAAGGAAAACAAGGAAGGAGGTGCCATAGTGGAGGGCATCAGACCACCATGCAATAAAGGCTTTCACCTCATTGCTCTTTAGTGGTCCAAAGTGCCCCTAGAGTTTTTACTTTTTGCTCGTATGAGCATTCAGTTCAGTGCTGCATAGTGTGATGTTAAAAAAGCACGAGTACCAGGGACCGATGCATTTGTCACCTGCAGTCGCTCATTGCGACCTTGGCTGTTCCTTTTATGTTATTTTGTGTTTGTCATGACACATTCATGTGTTACCCCGCCGGGATGGCGCAGTGGTTAGGGCGCTTCCTAAGGATGCGGGATCGAATCCTGGCCTCGGCGACCGCTTTTCGAATGGAGGCGAAAGGCAAGGCGACCGTGTGCTGTGGAATGTCAGTGTACGTTAAAGAACCCCAGGTGGTCGAAATTTCCGGAGTCCTCCACTACAGCGTCTCTCATTGCCCGAGTCGCTTTGGGACGTTAAACCCCACAAACCATTCTATGTGGTTCTGCCAGATATACAGTAACTTGGCACTAGCTAACAGAAAGTCGCTGTAGAGAGTAGTGATGTGGTACTAGCTGGTATTATATTGCGCAGGGCCACTCTAGCATGTTTTTTTTTTCCGGAAGCTTAAATGGAATTCTTTTTGACTGAAGCAGAAATGTTTCGCAATTTGAACGCCCGTGCTCTTCTCTAGCGTTGCTCTGTGCCTGCACTTCACTGCAGTGCAGGCTTGAGCCAGCGGCAAACGTATACATAACCAGCGCTGCCAGCTTTGGCGAATTAGTCTGCTCGAGGTTGCGGTTACAAAAAATAAAAATAAGCATCAAGATACCCCGCATGCTCACTTGAGATGCAGACTAAAGGTCGTTCCTGCAGGAAGCATAATCAAATTCAGATGTGGGTTTCAGTTTGAGCACAAGCAGAGTGGTGAGTGCTTTTCCACATTAACAGTGTTGAGCTGTCCTTCTGCCAGGAAGTGCTCTTTGCGAACTGATAAGTACAGTAGAACCCCATTACAGTAAAGTCACCGGGACCGGCCAAAATCTTACTATATCAGTTGTTAGTGATGACACGGTCCTGAAGATACTATCTCGTAATTAAAGTCTGCTTACTAAGCACATCTTGTTGCTTTATGAAAAGAACACTCTAAAATGCCTTCCATGTCTTTCTTATCGTCTCTGTGCCATTTCCTTTTTCATTTTTTTTACCGCTTGTAGAAGTACCTGTTTAGCATGAATGCAACATGGATACGAATATAGCCGAGCTTGATTTCAGCTGAGAACCAAAGCATTGCGTGAGCGTGGCATCATCTTCCGCTGTTTCCATCTTTTAAGAGGCAATAGATGAAAAATGCGCGACAGTCCAGCACTGCAAAACCGCACAAGCCACGCCTCCAATTTTTGCCACTACTCCTTCGTGCTGAACAGTGTTGTGTGAATGTTCGGCCGTTTCTTCGCTTCCCTTTTTCTTGCTGCACTTTTACTCTATTTTTAAGTGACCGGCCGTCTTCTTTTTGTGTTTGGTCAGCTTTACATTTTTCCCGCTACGTGCTGCATGCTTTCCCTCACGGCTCCAAGGCCTTAAAGTTGGCTTCTTCTCAGTGCTGATGAGCCTAGCGGTAAAACCATAAAAAAAAAAAGCACTACTTATTTTTTTTTTTAAGAAAAAATTTCCTCGCGATTCCATGTAATGCGTGTGCAGCAATGCCATTTCGTGAGAAGTCGACGCCACGGCCAGATGTTGTTTAGTATAACCTAGTTTTACCAAAAGCACTACTATGATGGGACTTCAGTTTCACTTTACTATAGCAGGGTTCTACTGTAACCGTTCATAGAGACACCTCCATATTTCACGAGTGGAATGGAGTCCAGTTTTGTGCCCATTGCAGAAACAAGCTGAACAAGCTGGTCATTCTATGTTTCCGTTTTCTGGAGAAGGTGCTTTGCAGCAATACCTAGCCTTCAGGGGCCATACCTCCTAGAGATATTCAGAAAAACTTGTCCAAAAAAAAGTATAGACAATGAATACGATCTGTGCAGGGGAGTATGAGCTAGGAGTTAGCATTGCTGTTCTCAATGCAGCTGATGGGTTACGACCATGCAAGCAGGTTGTGCCACCTAATCTACAAATCACAGTGCGACACATTGTACCCGTTCTCCACCCTCTGCCTCCTACCTTCTCTTCATCATCCCTCTTGTCTCTACTTTGCCACCTGCCAATCAAGGTCTCAAAGGGACAAACAACACAAGCTGTCTAAAGCCACCACTTGAAGGAAACCAAATTTTGGTTACATGTTAATATGACAGCGTTAAAGGCTGCCATTCACCATAAAATTTGGTATCAGGGTTGTGAAAAAAATTGTGGGTGATAGCCGGGAATTGATTGGTGGCAGGGTTGTGCAAAGTCACTTGATCATATAATATGGCAGATTTGGCAGGAGCTGCCAACTCAAGCTTCTCGAATCAGATGGGTAGGTGAAATGAATCGAACCCTCCAGGACTCTTGCATTTCAAGTCAGACATGCTACCCGTAGACCACAAAGGCACTTCATATGGCTAGGTTAAGGGAGGCTTTATATTTGTGTCAGGCAGTCTTTCACATAATGTGGTAGTTCATGACTCTATGCTAAAGAGTATGTATAAGATAATGGAAGTACCACCATTGCCAAAAATAACCAGGCTGCGTGCTCCGCTTTTCAGCCAAGTAGCAGATAATTCGTACCACTTCTGAAACTGTAAATCTGTGCAAAGTAGTAAAGGCAAGCTGCAGTCCTCACTTCTCAACAAGTTGTGATCCTCTAGGAATTCATGTTGACCTTAGGATACAAGCTAAAATAAGGCCTTGCCTTATTTTTACCTCTCTGCAAGTTCGATCCCTGCCAAGGCACAGGGGTACAGAAAAAAATTAAGGCAGATTGCAGTCATGTACAAGACTGATGACACAATGATGCTGTTTCTGTTTGCCTCAAGTTATCCGTGATTATACTTTGAGACTCATCGTGGCTATCTGTTGTCGGCGGACAAGTGTGACAGATATTATGGCTTTTCTTTCCTGTAAACCAATTTAAAACACTACTGATACCTGTGTGGTACGGCGTTTGAGGAAGCGACAAATGAAAGGCGCAGCACGGATGCCTGGATTGGATGCCTGGCAAGGTTAGCTTCATATATGCGTGAATCGCACGGTGAAGTCATCGGTCATGACCGGACATGATGTCATGTGGTGACCTCAGTTCTGGTTATTAGACATGACTGGATGTGACGTCATGATGATGTCACATCCGGTCATGGTGACATTACTGCGAACACATTAAGCTGCGCACAATAGATGAAACAACCTCCAGCTTAAACAGCATCACTGTTGAAAGTGGGCGTTGTGCAGTCTAGTTGAAGATTTGGGCGGCTGTATGCGAGCAAGGAATTGAGTGCTGTGATTTAACTTCCCAAAATAAATGCCACCGAGTGGTACTTTTTTCTTAATACACGTCATATATTTACTAGAACCACCTTACTCTGTATTTTACAGCTGTAAATGCTGCAAAAAGCAAATTTTCTAAACTTGAGAATTTTATTCTGGCATGGCTTATATTCTCTAATCTCCAAAACAATTTTCTTGGGTTCCTTTACTTCTAGAAAACTTGGGATATTGTTGGAACAACTACGATGAGAACAGCAAATTTTACAAATTTGAAATTAAAGTGTATGAGAACATGCAAGATGGCGACCATGGCACAAACTTTTTTTTTTCCGCCTAAAACAAGCTGGGGTAATGTTTGTCGTAGTAACCCAATACAGTCCTTTTCTAGACTGACGGCGGTCGAGCGTAAAAATTGCGTCAAATGGCATGATATGGGTCTGTGTGCAGGCTTCACACAACTAGTACTCTCAGGCAAGTCCAGTAAAAGAATCTGACTGCTGAGCTGCTACCCGGCACAACAGAACCCAGAATGCAACCTAATCCTACGTTAGCCTGAATACTTAATATTTTTGAGACAAAGCATTCATAGAAGGTTGAAAAACTTGTACATGCAGAATGCGATCAAAAAATCTGGAACAAGTTTCATGACACGCATGCCATTTTTCACAGCATATCACACAACTTGGAAGAAAGTCGACAACTTCACTTTGAGAGCAAATTTTTGTGAAAATGTACAACACCACTGGGAAGGAAAACAATTGAAGCAGTTGAAACAAAAAAATTTGGTGGCGTATGTGTCAGTGAACCCTCAGTGTCTATTAAAGAAAGTGAAATCAATGATCTTCGACACTAGTAGAACCTGAATAGCGCTGTGTGATAAGGCTGTCCATAAGTGGCAATAAGCAAAGTTAAAATCAAAACAAAACCAAACTTGACAGAGCTTGCACCAATATCACTGCTATGCTAAAATAAAATACACAGACACCATATAACCACTGTTCACAATACAAGTTCTACAAACCTGGTGCGAATTTTTATATCATAGCTGTAACGATACTAGCACAGCCTGATAATTACAGTACACCTAAACAATCACTCTACCTGCCTCTATGCATATATTGTATGCATATAGGCACTATGCACATATTGTACTTGACTACAAAGTTCAGCATGGTAGTTAACAACCAGCTCGGGTATTGAAAAGCCTCTTCCAATGATGTTCAAAACCAATATATTCTGATCAAATCAACATGCAAAGTGTAAATCTTTCGTAAAAAATTTCATTTTGCACACAAAGACAAAGGCAGCTTTACTGCACATACTGTAGCACGAGTTGAATGCTCCGGGCAAATTTTCATAGTGCTGCAGGGTTTTTATGTGTTTATTATATGAACGATGCAAAAAAAAAAAAAAAATCGGTGAACTCCATAAAAGGTGCCACATTAGAACAAAAATTAGCAGTGCTATGCCTAGATAATTCCACTGCAAAAATGCATCTGTGCTGACTCATGTTCTATTGCCATAAACAAAGTACAGTATGTGAGGAATACAAGGGATGGAGGTTTGATTCCCAGTGGAGACAGTATTTATTTATTTCATTTACCCCACTAATCACACATGTGCTCTGTGCTGTCGTACAGTACAGCAAGTAATGGCATATGGTACCTGTAGTAAGACATAGTTCATGCTGGATACATCGGCTGTCATGCAAAGATGTAATCAATGCAATTAACACTTTTTGTAGTGGCTTGAAATTGTTGACTGCGACCCCGAGAAGTTCGCACGTGAACACTGGCAACCACTGTGATTTCGTAGTATCGATGACAGTCGCCGCAGATGATGAGGGGAATGTCTGGTGCCCTCACAATGCATCAGCCATCTCGCAGATAAGTGCTGCCCTTCAGCGCCACCATTGCAATTCTTGTTTAAATGGCTATGGGTTGTACAAACTGGAAACTCTAGCAGACTAACAATCTTGTGCATTCACAATGCCGTAATAACAACATTGCGTGGGTAGTAATTTAGAAAAAATAAATACATTCACAGTTAAAACTGGTTCACTGGACAATATTTTGTAAGTAATAATTCAACAATACTGCACAAGAATTTTCAAAACTCCTCTGAGCCTCACTAGGGCACCTATGAATGTCGTGTAGCCATTAAATACTGTCCTTTTTAAAATGCGTGATAGAGCGTTACACTGCAGTGCACAGGTGTAGAACATAAAAACATGGCTGAAGCTGCAAGCTATCAGGTGGCTGTCGCACATACTCCATGATAGTAAATCAGGTATATGTATCTTCCATGGGGCAGGTAGCTAGTAGCAGGCTAGGCAGGCAAACAGGGTTCGTTCATGGCTCTGGTCCACCAAGAATGTGACAGTGCTGCAAGTCATCTATACTTGGGAAGATTACCTAACATGCAGACAACTACTGTAAAGTCAAACACTGAAATTACAAAAAAATTAAGTTGATAAATGAAACGTACTGCCTTTGGATCTGAGCAAGAATGAGAACAGAGGCAAGCCATCTGGTAAGCCTGTTTCGATGCATTCCCTAAAGCCACATCTCTATGCTGTTCTGACCAGTTTATTTGTTTTACAAGAATACACTAGGAAAGAACCAAGCGATCGCACATTACATCTACGTTGTGCACTACAGTTATAAAAATAAAAATCATAGCTAACGAGTACGTGACCCCGTTCGGTAATGCAGTACATTTACTTTGCTGTACAGCGTACCACTCGTCTCGGGACTGACGGACAGCGTGTCAGGCCCTTATCATTTGCCAAAAAAAAAAAAAGCGAAGCTAGTAAATCAACATTACACACTATTAAGAAGCGGTCAACACACTTGAAACACAGCTAGTCTGCAAACTATTACCACAGTCATCATACATAAAAGCAACAGGCGCATACATGCAGCATGTGCTGAAAAGGCGCGTCCGATGCAAGTGCAAAACTGACGTTGGCCTCGGTGATCTTACGACTGCTAGGGGAAAGCTACATGCCTCACATTCACACTAAAAATTAATTCAAAGCACTTCTGACACAAACGTAAGCCTTCGATGTCTCTGTAGTCACAATGCCTAAACACTTTCAGCGGAGCGCTTTATTTAGTTCTGCGCAGGCAAGCTCAGAACTTCGCTCAGACAACCTCAAGTGCAGCAAGAAAGTAACCTTGCTGCAATGTTCACAGTTAAACGTCCCGAAACAAATCGTTCCCAGCTAATTTCACACAGCGATTCGCGGAAGAATCGCGGCTCTAGCGCAGGCACCATGCTTACCAACATGGCACTCGAGTACGTTAATGTTCCACAAATCAATATATTAACTCATTTCCTTCCGACTTACCAATGTGATGCTCACCGTGCGAAGTGCGTCGCCTGTGCTGTATAAACACAGAACACAGCCATTTTATGGTTCGTTAGCATTAACAACAAATAGATAAAGCGCAACACAGGGTCCGCAAAGCACTGGAAGGAGAATAACTAGAGTCAATAACGCGTCAAACATTTTTTTAAAACGTTTCATGTAACGCGCCGCAACTCAAAATAATTTAGCGGAGGGGGCGATGATGATGATAATGGCGCACGCACCATCGTATCTAAAATTGTTGCAAATGAAACTATACAGTTTCAGTTAAACAAAGGAGGTGGTGACGCATAAACTAAAAGTGCCAATTTTAATTATCTAAAGGTTTCCTTTTACTGAATTAATTTTTGTTGGCATTGGACGTTTTCGCCACCTGCAGCGCTGTCACTCAACCGTTGCAACGGCGCGCCATTTGAACCGGCTGATTGTACGGTGCTCGCACAAGTCTCTGCTGTTCTCTTGAGTTCTCTCTTCTCAGTTCAGCTCTCTTGCAAGCCTCCCAGAGGCTGTATGACTCATTTATCTCGCCACAAGTAACTTTTAAACCACAGTTCAGCAATGCGACACTAGAGCCATTCAATGAAGGACTACACTTATTCCTAGTCTGGCATTTATTTCCTTTGCGCATTTTCACTCTGTCCATTCATAACAAAAACTTGGAAGAAAAATCAAGAGGCTAAGTGGGCTTCCCACAGTGCAGTTACATATCTATAGTTATTTCATAAATTGGCAACACAGTTTTGATTCATCATCACTGCCTGCATTAGGTATGCTGAAGGGAATTAATGGTCTGCAATCATCGCTGCTTCATGCGTTAGCTGCAGCCGCTAACCTTGGCTCATTTGCCGACATTATCTCTTCATCCCAGTGTCTGGTATCCCTTACTTGTTTCACTCCCTCGAAACCTAATCGATTAGTTGAAGAGCCCTATTTCCTGGATCACATGTCCCTCTCTAATGCTTCTTTTCAGTTTTCTGCATCTTCATACTCAAAGATGTGCACCATGTGCTGCAATCTCAACTGCAGGTACTCTACTGCAAGATGCCCAGCACTCTGTGTCATATGGTATGGTGTTGCGGCAGCATAGAAGTACCACCCACACAAACCATCAGATGAGGACCTGCTTATGCCCTCACCTTTTTGGACCAAGGACGCCACCTGCCCAGGGCAAATAGGGCCTGCTCATTTCAATAATAGCTGATTACTACTTCCTTGTTATGATTACCTTGAAACTGTACTTTAATCCACATCTGTGTTTGTGAAGGTTTTCCAAATTATTTTACTTTCTATAACCTGCTGCACTGTCCTTTGCTTAGGTATTTTAAACTAATGCGTTAATATCCACTTTTCAGCCTTTCAAATGATCACATGATAGCAAGCTGCCTTTTATTACATTATATGTACAGCACCTTCCAAATTTACATTCACCTCTTTTTGCTCTTGGGGAAATGTTTCTCATGGTTCAGATTCAAACTGGCTTAAAAACATTACTCCCTTCCTACGTCCGAAACCTTCCTACCTATGTGCAGCAGTGACTTTGTGGCTATGCATTCGACTGCTAATCCTAAGGTTTTAAGATTAAATACATGGCTACATTTTGGCAGAGGCAAGATGTAAAGACACCTGTGGGCTACACAATGTCAGTGCATATAAAAAGGACACCAAGCAGTCAAAATTAATTAGCTCTTTCCCATGCTTGCCGTCTTTCATAGACCGCATTAGGTTTTGGCATTCCCGATCCCTGTGTGCTATGTCAATACCTCTACCTGTTGTAAAGTTGCTCTCATCACAAAGGGTTGAAAAATAAACTTTCATCTTGTAGTTTCTTTAGGTCCTTGAGCATGTGCTGTTATTGAGGCAGTGGGCAATATTTGGCTGGGGCCTTAGACATGCAATAGCCCAAACCAGATTCGAAATCGAGGAAACAGTTTAGCTGAAACAAATGTCGATTTCAGTCTCATCGACATCAACTGCAATGCCCGTTCTCTTTTTCTACAGGAATATAATGTAGACATGATGCAATGCTGTTCACCCAAATGTTTTCCGATTGTCATGGCTACTACAGTTCAAAATAATGAGACCAAAGAGCACGACACACAAGGAATGCTTATTTGCAATGAAAGCATTTTATTGCAAGCTATGAAGTAAATACATTTGTCGTGAAGAACAAGCAAAAGATTGCAAGAAACCATCAAAACAAAATTTAAAACCCCATCTAGAAAAGCAAAAATCTAATGCCATGTTTTCATGGAAAGCAGCCATTTTTAAAAAAAGGCTGCTCTTTGAAGCTACTCACAAAATTATTTCAGCATAATGCTCATTTGCTACAATACTCTTTTTTTCCAACTAGACACAAAGTCTACAAGACCTTGTGTATAAAATGTCACCAACCAGCACGTAGCTGCCATGCCATCAGCAAAACCATGCGCCCAACTGCTCATTGCACACCGGCCAAAACTCTGCACTGCCTTTGGGCAAGTGGAAAACAGCTGCAAAGCATCTTAAAACCCATCCACCCTTTGTTTCTATTTTAAGGTGCTATCATTTCTCCTGCTTCAATCATTCCTTTTGTTTTCAGGTGCGATTCCATAAACTGAACTTGTTTATAAACCACCCTAGGTTCGAAAATGTGTTCAAACCTGCTGCCTATGAAGCAGCGCCTTCAGAATGCGCGGTGGCCAAAAATACTTTTGCAGCAGACTCGTTAATAACAGAGCTACAACCACCAAAACCGGTATGTTTCTCACCTTCCCTTCCATCACCAAAGAGTCTCTCCCTCCTCCCTGGTTGACTAGCCTCCACAAGAGACAATACGCGTAGGGCTGGTACATGTAGGCTCCCTAAATACGCGAAATGTGGAGCGCCATCTCTTAGTGCTTTGAGAAACTATGCCCGCCATGTTGGTTCGGTCAACAAAATGAAACGCTGCCCTGTGCTGGGTAAAAACAGCTACAAGAATGCATCAAATGCAGTCATTATGACCCCGACTTTTACAGGCATTCTTTTTTTTCTTGCTGGTTGGTTTGTGAGGTTTAACGTCCAAAAGAGACTCAGGTATGATAGACGCCATAGTGAAGGGCCCCGATAATTCCGACCACCTGGAGTTCTTTCTTTAAGGTGCACTGACATTGCACAAACACGGGTGCCTTGCTTTCTGCCTTCTATCAAAACGCTACCGCCTCAGCTTTTTTTTTTTTCTTGCTTTCTGCTACCCAAGCACCACCAGTGACCTTTGTTTGAAGGTTGAGAAGTGAGCTTTGGCTCATCCAGCTACAATGCCAATAAGGAGGAGGAGGGGGAGAGGCTGAGCTCAATGGGTGGCCGAAGCATAGGTGCGAGGCCTCTGGCCTTTCTTAGGAAACCAAGCCCGTGCATGTATGGATGTTCTGTGTTTTCTGTATTCATGGTTATGCACGGTGTACCATGGCTGGATTCGAGTGGCGACTGTGCGCTCTTTATGACCTATGCATGGAGGGTGCTTCCTGTCTGCTACAGCTGCGAAATCGTGGCACTGTGTGGCATCGACGCGTCTACTCAGTGATGCCGTCATTTGGTGTGCAACAAGCTGGAAAAAAAAAAAAAAAGCGGAGGCTGGCCAAGCCTGCACTTTCACCCGGTTGTGATTCTTGCCAACGAGATGTCATGAACTTGAGCGTTCAGAGCGACCTGCAGTGATTTTTGCCGTTGTATTGAGAGTTATAGATGATAGGTGTGCCGGCCATGAGCCATCCTTACAGGCTCTGGCTGTGTATCAGCATCTTGCCAAAGAGCCAAAACCAGGGAAAAACTCGCATAAAATATAGCTAAATTATTGGAACAGGAAACCAAGCCCGTGCATGTATGGATGTTCTGTGTTTTCTGTATTATGGTTATGCACGGTGTACCATGGCTGGATTCGAGTGGCGACGGTGCGCTCTTTACGACCTACGCATGGAGGGTGCTTCCTGTCTGCTACAGCTGCGAAATCGTGGCACTGTGTGGCATTGACGCGTCTACTCAGTGATGCCGTCATTTGGTGTGCAACAAGCTGGAAAAAAAAAAAAAAAAAAAAGCGGAGGCTGGCCAAGCCTGCACTTTCACCCGGTTGTGATTCTTGCCAACGAGATGTCATGAACTTGAGCGTTCAGAGCGACCTGCAGTGATTTTTGCCGTTGTATTGAGAGTTATAGATGATAGGTGTGCCGGCCATGAGCCATCCTTACAGGCTCTGGCTGTGTATCAGCATCTTGCCAAAGAGCCAAAACCAGGGAAAAACTCGCATAAAATATAGCTAAATTATTGGAACAGGAAACCAAGCCCGTGCATGTATGAATGTTCTGTGTTTTCTGTATTATGGTTATGCACGGTGTACCATGGCTGGATTCGAGTGGCGACGGTGCGCTCTTTACGACCTACGCATGGAGGGTGCTTCCTGTCTGCTACAGCTGCGAAATCGTGGCACTGTGTGGCATTGACGCGTCTACTCAGTGATGCCGTCATTTGGTGTGCAACAAGCTGGAAAAAAAAAAAAAAAAAAGCGGAGGCTGGCCAAGCCTGCACTTTCACCCGGTTGTGATTCTTGCCAACGAGATGTCATGAACTTGAGCGTTCAGAGCGACCTGCAGTGATTTTTGCCGCTGTACTGAGAGTTATATATGATAGGTGTGCCGGCCGTGAGCCATCCTTACAGGCTCTGGCTGTGTATCAGCATCTTGCCGAAGAGCCAAAACCAGGGAAAAACTCTCATAAAATATAGCTAAATTATTGGAACAGAGTTCTCCATCACTCGGAAATTGATGAAAGGAAACACTGCAAGTTTTTCAAACTTGCAGGCGTGGGCACGTCGTTCAGAGGAAATAAAGTTCAAATGCGTGGCAGAAAACATACGAATGGGTCCGGACCGAAGGAAATACCAAAAGCACACTGCGGCCGAGAAGCTCAATTATTGTCATGAAGTTAGCTTCGTTACAAACTAGCCGCAGAGTTTAGCAACATAGGTGGCAGGCAAAGACAAGGGTCGGAAGGCTTTCCTACTATCCTATCCTTATATGAGGATGGTGATGAATGTCTCCTGTTATTTCGAGGTGATGCTGTGCACGCCTCAGAACAGGAAAAGCAGTTACAGTGAATGCGCTGTTCAAAGTGCACAAAAAGTGCAATAAGAGCAGGTTACCTTTTTTTTTAATTTGCACTAACAACTTAAAACAGGTCAACGACCAGCCTGACTTGCAGACACGTGAAGGTGCCCGAAATTTTGGTACATGTGCAGAAGCAGACAGAAATGTGCCCAAAAGCGAAAAGATGCCGTCACACTGGCATATCATTTGAAATAATGCATGTAGGCAAAACAGGTACTCCTCCTTGCTCGGCCACTAATTGTAACAGGCCTGGCAGAACAGGCCCGAGAGGCCGAAAATGTTCATGTGATAAATTCTGTGCTTCTGTAGCCATGTCAATGCATTTTTGACAGTTCCCCTCATATCATGAAGGAAACAAAGTTACAGCAGGAAGAAAAAAATCAGCTTTTGTGCAGCATAATGGGACTGACCTTACAATAGTATGCTGCTACTTGCCTTACTGCAGACTGATAACCCAAATCACTGTTGTATTCAGACGGTAATTAGCACATGTTGCGCACTGTAAGAAATAAGACAAAGTAAGTATTACTATGATCAAAATAATACTGTTGCCTGAGCCTACACTGCACCGCTTTTGCGCACACAAAATTGAGACTACATGATTTCTCTAAGTATTTCGCTCACTCCGTAAACTGAACACTTGAACACTTGAAGGCGCGAACGCAGGTGCGCACCGGGCGCCGCCACAGAAGCGAGTGGCCAGGGTTGGGTAAATCCTGCACTAACTTCACGGGGAAGAGAGCACTGCTTGCTTAGAAGAGCTGCCATTATATCTGCGGCGAATGCGCAGGCTGTATGAAAGTGCGCGCCGCTGCCACTTGAGTCCAGCCGTTGGTGTATGAATAGCACAGTGCACAGAACACGCTGAAGCATGCATAGACAAGGGCAAGAAACTAAAAGCCTTCTTTCTTGTGTGAGTGTATGCATGAGTGAAAACGAAATGCAAGACAAAAAAGTGCGTGACATCAGCAGACCAAGTGACACCCCTCGCCCATCAGTCAGAGAGAAACCAATGGATGCAGTATCTGTGGGTACCTCATCGACAAAGTTCGATGGCCAGCGCAAAGGATGAAAAGGTTTGGCTGTTTTAAAAGGACCATGAGAGCTTTGGTTTGCATTTTGTTGCTTTCCAGTGTGTGCATCGCTGAGTATTTCGCAGAGACCATGTCCAACGCCTTATCGGGCTTGGTTAAAATGTCAGCCTGGTCAGTAGCCCTTGAATATGTTAGCTCTCTTAAATGAACAATCTGAAATAAGCAAGGACATAAGTTGTGCTGGCCATATTGTGGACTGCTTTCAAGACAATGTGTGTAATGCCAAATAATCTGAGAAGTTGAATAAACCGTTTGGGGTGCCCTGTTTTGTTTTCTAAATATGCATTGCAAGACCATTTAACACAGCTTGGCCACCCAACTTGTGCACACCAGCTAACACAAAGCTTTAGCAGCGCTACACTAATCCCTCTGTCACACAAACACTTCCGATCCTCATTGAACTCAATCTGCATTCAGGCTTTCAAGAAGGATTGAAGCATCCGGTGCTACACGAGCGTTTTCAGTCAGCATTGAGAAATTTCCTACGTGGTCCGTCGTCTGCTGTCAGTCGCAATGAGTCTCAAAAGGAAATTTAAGATTGGGGTAATGATTGCACGATTTCAGTGTACACAGCAGCATTCCGCTTTTGGCCCCTCAGGTCATCTAACCTATCTTCCCAGCGGTCAAGTGCTACAGTGCAGTTTCTCTTCCACTCCACAGTTTCCACACTGACGCAGTCGAAGAGAACGCCACCTTAGCTTCCACTGGCAGTAGACTACGGTGTCAATATTATAAAATTAGCTGTTCTACGAATGTTCTATCATGCCTTTTAATACATTTATGTGTTATTATGTGCAGTTCTACTGCATTTATTCGTTTTTCAAGTTTTAGAGCTCGTTGATGACGAGGGTGTCAATGACCGCTTTTGAGTGTGCTTGAAATCTCGAGAGCGATTGAGGAAGCAACCTTGAGTCAAGCAGGCTCGAGCTCAACTGCACTTGACAGTTGCCGTGTGACAACCTCGATCTACAATGAGTTGAATGTAGATCCAGTTCAATGAGGATCGAAACTGTTCGTATGAGAGCAGTTTAACTCGCATCTTGCAGGAACAAGCAATCTATATACACCTTTCCAATAAGTTACTCGGTGCCACCATATTGTTCGCTCCTCCTCTCTGGACTGCTGCAAACCGGCTCTGCTTCCACTGTGCTAGCACCAAATGCACAAAGCAGTCCACCAGGTAATATGGTGACACCCCGTGACCACTTATTGGAAAGGTGCACACTACTATGGCTATGCTACAGTATGCTAAGGAAGTGAACACACAAAAAAGCCAGGCAATCATGTTACTCTGGTAACGAATGTTTAATTGTGGCTGGCCTTGCATATGGCGGGCAGTAATGCATGTACCCCTGTCTTCGGACAGGACAGCAGGGTTGTAAGCATCTCCAGCAAACACTGTGCGGATGTTCGTTTTGTTATAAAAATTTAGGAGACACTTGAGATCTGTCTTTAAGAGTATAGCATGGTAGCGTCAACAGCTCCCATCTGCAGCTTCCCTCAAAGATCCTTGATCGCATACATGCACCTTGCTATTTTATAAATGAAGTCTTTAAAGAACTTTGCTGCAACCTACAAAAAAAAAAAAAAAAAAAAAGAAAAGAAAAAAATGTAGGAATTGCTTAAGAGCTCTAAGATCGCTAAGGCAAACACAACCCGGCACCAGAATTAGAATATGTGACTAATAAGTACGGTGCAGGGAATGCAGCCTTATAGTTACGCACGTCAAATGACAGATCGAATACCACACACCCATCCTCCGAGGTCCTGTGAATAAGCGCATAAGTGGCCCGCGTATGCATGGGGTTGCCATTACCCTCTTTGTCACCTCTCTGCAGCGGTTTGCACAGCCAGGATGCCTCCTTTCCTCCTCTCTGCAACGCGGCAACAGAGCACGCACCTGCCAGAGCTCTTCACACGCAAGTTCCAGTATGAAGGACGTTTCATGATGACAATTTCTGATCACACTTTCTGTACATGATGCACATGAGCCAATTAAAATACAGCTATTTAAATGCCCTCTAGACACGTGAATATTATGAATATAAGCATAATACATAAGATAAATTCTCAGCACTGGGTAAAATATTCACAAAGTATTGTCAAACATGAATATAAAATCAAGAAATTGTAATAAAATCTTGAGGATATACAAAAGGCAGAAAAATGGTCATTTCTTGAACTACAGCTTTCAAATGAAGCTTTTTTTTTTGCCTCAACTCCTTCAGCACCATGTAATTTGTTTATTAAATGAAATATTTAAACAATCTTGCTATTAGATAATACTAAAATGCAGGTATTTAGATGCTCAATTAAATAAATGCCCATGTTTTTGTTTTGGCTTTATACATAGCATAAAAAACTTTTTCTCCAAAATTTGCAGAAAAAATCCAAAAAGTGAAAGAAAAGGGGGCATGAATATCAAAATAAGACAGCAAGAAAAATAATTCAGAATATTAAAAATATGCCACACTGCCTCTTTTATTACTAGTTTAGGTTCTGAAGTTCATTTTGAAGGTGTGCTGTTCTCTCAGAAATATAGCTAAGTTGCTGAGAACACCCATTTTTATGCTCGGCCTTGTTCTACTCATTTTACAGTTTATAGTATTGGCATTTCCAAACCTTTCAGGATTTATGACTGAATTATTTGGTGACATGTTTTCCAGAAGGTGGGAGAGTTTGCCATTAAATTTCAAAATCTGCAATAGAAGCTTGGTGTTCAAACTCCACTGAATTTGCTTGAAGAAGTTCCACACTTGAAGTTCTGGAGAAGCCATATCAAGTAGTACCAAGCTTTCATTACTGCTGAAACCCAGCGAATGGAAACAGAACAGTGGGAACACAAAATGAGCATGTGTAACTGACCAAGTGTGATCAGAGATTGAAACTAGGCTTTTCTTGGCCACTAGCTGAAGTCCGAGGCTGACATTTGACTGATTCATCATCTGAGCTGAACTGAGAGCTAGTAAAATTGTCTTCAAGAGACTTTGCTACTACTCTGATAAACAGAAAACTGTAGTAGAAGCAACAGAATCGTGTGAATGGCGCCAAAGACCTCTTTATTTCAAATAATTTTTTAAATGTCACACTGTGCCAGAAAGAACAAAAAAAAAATAAATAAAAAAATAAACAAGCTGCACACAAACAGAAACTATGGTTGTCACAATAGCCCCACTGCGGTAGTGCAGTGGTTAAGATGCTAGATTACTGTGCCGGAGTACCCATGTCCAAACCCGATCGCTGGCGGCTGCTTTCGATGCAAACGAAGTGGCACCCGTGTGCTTTGTGATGTCAGCGCGCGTTAAAGATCCCTAGGTGGTCAAAATTACTCCATCGACCTCCACTACGACACCCATTTCTGTCTTTCCACTTTGACTCCCTCCTCCCTTCCCTTACGGCACAGTTCAGGTGCCCACAGAAACAAGTGACAGATTCTGTGCCTTTTCCATTCCTGTGAACTAATTACTATAATTACTTTTGTCATACTATCTGCCTAAATGGGGCTACATGTTCCAAATACATAAATTTACGTCTGCCAGTGTGTGAGAACGATCATTCATATATGAACGATTGGCTTAAAGCAGTCCTGAAAGGTTATAAGCCCTAATCCCTTAATTTGTGCCGGTATTATCTCACACACAATCATCAGCATACAACCATAATCTACCACATTGTGCCTAAGACCACCCAACATGGGTATAAAGCTCTGTTTTAACAAAGCTGTATGAACATGGAGTAGGATGTCTGATACTAGATCCAAGGGTCTCGGATGGTTCTATTCCACCTCAACCTCTCACCTCAAAGGAGCTGCTTGAGTTAGCAGCTCCAGATAGCGTCGTCCTCTCTTTTCTCGATCCTTTGTCTCTTTTTCGCTTTTCCACAATATGAGCTCCAGCCAGTTCGGCCATATCATGTGGCCTCATGACATCGCAGAACCAGACAACCAATCAGTGCATGGCCAGGTCACCTGCCAAAGGCATGGTTGTGATTTTTCTCAAGGGTGACGCCTTTTACGCTACCGCAATAAAGCAACTATTCTAAAATAAGTCACTTCTTGTGGAGCACTTTTCACTACTGCTGCTGCATTGTATGATATGGGCAGTTCAAATTATGTCCCTTCTGTAAAGAGCAGTTTGTTTGCACAGCCTCCTATCCGATGTGGATGTAGGCTACAATCCAGCACACAACAGTGGCAGGGCAGACACATTAAAAAACATGGCAGCCCTTATGAAAGCCAGCTGCTCCTTCAGCTGATAGAAAGTCCAAGATTGTCCCAATTCTATTATCTTGTAGGCAATGGACAGTAACCCGATCAGTTTAAGTTTGCAAGTGCTTGACAGCCCCTTTCTTATAGATTATGGAACTGTTAGGATCCTTCCAAGATTTCAATACACTTGAGGTCGTGAGGCGCTACACACACAAAGCAAGCAGTTTTTCTAGCACAATCTCCCTACCACTCTTCAAAGATCTGTAGTTGCCTATCCATACCAGCCGATTTCCGGAACCCTTTACATTGCTTCTAAGGCTTTTTTACTTCCTCCATGACCAGCATGACGTACAACCTGCTCACATTACTGCCCGTCATCCTGACTGCTTCAGGGCAATGTCATCAGCAAATTGCAGATTACTGAGGTATTCTCCATCTACTCTTATCCCTGAAGGCATATCACCTAGCACATAGTACAATAGATGCTGTCAAGAGAGTACAAGAAGTGGCCGATTCCATGCCAAGTTACCTAAGACAATGCCATGTTTTAGACACCATCACACACGGATAGCTTTTTCTCGGAGAACCACAGCTGTGTTACCTCCACAAGGGATCAAGTTTTCTTCTATATGACAAACTCTCCAATAAATGTCAGGCCTGTTCAGGTAGTAATCTGTTACTTTAATTCGCAAGGCTAGAAGCTAGACTGGCAAAAAATTGCAGTCACACATTTGTGCTTCCCACCTCCCCCCATTGCAAAATATGTGTTCCAAACCACCCAGAATGATTTTCAAATAATAGCATATCAGCAAGGGTGACAATATTACACAACAAAATTAAATACATGGCAAGCAAGGTGTTTTAAACTTAACTGGGAGCACGCTCTAAACCTGTGGAAGCAGTGAGAGTATCCATTTGGTCACGCGAGTCGCAGCTCACTGCACTACTGAGGTGGCGGTGTAACCGAACTGGCGGAGGGAACTCGTTCGTCGGCACCAAGAATTCGTTGCCTCTGCAAATGTAAATAAATGAGAGTAATACAGCAATTACATTTAGTTTGCATAAATTCAGCAAACTCACTCACAATAGAATTTGGTTCGAGTAAAGCAAGTGAGAGTGCCTGCTGCAGAAGGAAAAAGGTAGTAATGAGACTGGCTGTCAATGCTAGTACAAATACAAATATTTAGAACACTTACAAAACACTGAAATAGCAACAAAGAGAATCTAAGTTAAATCACTTGTGCAGTAAGTGCCCAATATGCTGCGGCTTGCATGGAACTGCAATGGAGAGTGCTTATAGCAGCAACTGCCAAGCTCTTTGACAGGATTACGAGGTACTCGCAATGGTGCCTCACTCTCCCACAAAACATGCTAGCTCAGATTAATTATTGCTCTGTTTTCAAATAAGCTGTCAATGGCCTTGGCAGCAGCTTGAAGCCAAGCACTGCCAACTATTTATGTTGGAGCAGGCAAAAGATACTTGGCAGCAGCTTGAAGCCAAGCACTGCCAACTATTTATGTTGGAGCAGGCAAAAGATATATATATTAGGGAACTCTGCGGTAGCAACATGCATCCAGTGTTAAATGTATATAAACAAGCTCAGTGAGTTCCACCAATGCAGTTATTTCGGCAGTAAAAAGAGAGATATTGTCACAGGCATGAACCTATGCTAGCTGAGGAGTATTGAGGTCACCCTCATTGCTGCATACACCGAAATAAGTGAGTACTTGACAGTGGAAGGTCTGAGCAAATAAGCACAGGAATTCGGTCATGTATATAACCATACTTTTGTAGCCATTTCATGTTGTGCAGTAGGCTTGTTGCACTTCGAGGCTCATTCCGCACAGGGCCAACTCACGTTTAAACCATCTCTCAGCTGGCCAGCAACCCCCCTTTATCAGTCCGCAGATATACTCATGTATTGCAGCACTACCACGTATGGTCTGTACAGATGAGTGCCACTTACCTTCCAACAGTTTTCCGAAAGAAGCCCGACATTTTCTATGGGCTGAGCCGCTCCATCGGTTGAAGCTGCGAGGAAGGCAATAAAACCTCCTGATTATAAACCAGCGCGTTCACGCTGGCGCACGCAAAAATGCCTTATACTGCCCAAACAAATATAAGCGAACTCGGAAACAGTTTTACGTTATCTTTTAGTCGCCTCATATGTCCCAATACTCCAGTGCATCCGGAAGACAACAGCAACCGGCGACTGATCGGTGCACGGCAGCAGGTATGGAAGCTGTTCCAAGCGCAATGAAACGAGATCGTGGACGCCATTACGCAGTCTCCTTACGCCTTCGCCCGGAGACCGTCGCGCTATAGGCAACCTGCAGTGGCCAGGCGGCGCTAGTGGAGCGCAGTGTTCAGCGCCGCCAACGGCGGCGCCGAGTAATCTGAGTAGGCTGGCGCGGTCGGGTTGCGTTCGCGTTGTACGGCTAGAAGCATCTCGGCTCTCATTTTCTGCAGTTTTAAGGCAATCGAATGTCTTGAGAGCTACTACCGAAAACCAATACTGACGAAAGGACACCGCCTGTTCGAGAATGCTCATGTTTAAAACGTGAACGGTGTCGACGTCACCGCGAAGTGCGCGCCGCTCGCGACGGAACACCCGCGCGCACAGCTTTGAATGTCGCGTGAGTAGACGGAATTTTTTTTAACGAAATTTATTCTCTCAGGGCATTAGTCGGATATGTGATGATGAATTAAGAAATAATTAAATGAATGAAAAATGTTGTAAACTAGCTTTTCATTCACCTATTGCGTTCACACCTCATACCCAAACATTGAAAGTGCAGAGAGAACCTGAGAAGAGATTGATCGCCGTTTCTTCTTTTTTTTTTTGTTCTTGGTGTTTGATTACAGCAGCATAACAATTTCCTCGCGGTTTTGCTTTAAAGTTTAATACCATGACGAACACTTTTGTTCGTGGTGCACCTTTCGACAGTGCCGCGGAAGTTACAGGAGGCATGGTGCGGTACCCGCTACGGATGTCGTGGCGATTGCAAGCACTGTGCGGTTGTAGCGTGCGTCATCAACGAAAACTGTGCGTGCCGGGGGCGGGGAGTAGGGGGCCTCCTACACCGTTGGAAAAATAAAGCCCTGAACAACAACAATAACTGGCATGCATTTTGTATCTCCGTACCTCAAGCTTGGGGAAAGCCGGCGGGAAATGCTGGCTCAACGGCAAAGCTTTCGTAACGGAGGTAGTTAAGAGTTAGAATTTTTTACTGTTGTTACTAATGATGAAATATTCTATCGTCTGAGACAAGAGACTCTTGAGTAGCTTAAGCAGTCGGTGAAAGAAAAATTTGACGCGGAACAATAGAACGAAGTTCCATTCTCAGCGTACACAGTATCACGGGCCTCTACACTCCGCCACTTCAACTTTTTCAGCACCTTAAGAACTAATTTACAGATAAATATGCTTATTGAAATCTGTAATTGGAAGTTTTGAAGATATTTTGGCTTTGTGGTTCCGAATAGACACCGCATTAGAAATCCGGTTCACAGATCCACGAACATTTTTTTTTTTTTTATTTCGCCTCCGTTTAAATGCGGCTGGAATACGATGCTGCGGCTGCACGGCTTTGTTGATTTTCTGGACGTATGCCACTTGATCTTGCACAGCATATACCAGTATACGCCAAATTTTACAGCGCGTACTGAGTAGTGTGCCCCAACCAGCGTGCGACTCCCCGGGTCAGAAGTTTATACCGTTTCCTCCGCTCACGGGCAATCGTCTTATTTTAGCTTCTTGGCGTCTGTACGCCAATGGCCCCATAACAAAACAAATTTCAGTTACATTACTCTCTCGCAGCCAACATCTCCTTCTCTCATCATTCAACCCAGGTTCTCCCAGCAAGCGGTACGCTTAGGTCTCCTTCGTGATTGTGGTAATCTTTCTCGCCGCCCTTGCGCTTATTTTTATTCTTGTTCACATCCGTAGTAGTCGAAGCATCGCACGAGACCACTGAAGTCACTAAATGAGTAAATCACACTCACTGGGATAACAAAACGCGAACGCAGAAAGAACACAGCGGCCGCAACATATACGGCGTCAGCTCCTGCGCCGACTCAGTATTAGCTCCCGTCGGCCGCCAGGTGGCGCCACATGTCTCAGCAAACTCCATTGCAGGTTGCCTATTACGCCGCGTCAATAATTGAGGCTAACGCATGCTTGCGCTGCCGTGCAAAAACTCGTTACAAGAAGCTGCAAGGAAGGCGATGGCAGAAAGACTACAAATGCTTTACTTAGAGTTCGCGGGCATGTATGTACGACTCACCGCAGTCAGAAGGCTGCAAATAGGACTGCACCGAAGGCTGCGCCCTTGAATTTAAGGCTATAATTCACGAACTGAATTCGCATATCACCGAGTTTGCATTTACCGGGATGATGGCCCGCCAACTGCAGCAGACCGACGCATGAAAGACAACCTAGGGTGCCTAGGGCTCGCAAAGCGCAAATGCTCGTTGTCTGAAAAGCGCGCCAGTCTTCCTTCTTTGGGCCATACCATGTGAGCATCTGGGTTTGAGGCCTACTTCTAGAAAAAAACAAGCACTAAAAGCTATTTGACGTCACATCCGTCCAGAAGAGCAACATATCCTCCTTTCCACTTTGGTCCTGGGCGCGCATGCGCAGTTCACGGAGCCGGCTCTCTGCAAGTTCAGGTGCTATAGTGCTCTAGAAGATTGGGCAGTGTAGGGTGGCTAGATGGGTAGGTGTGCCGACCGGCAGGGCACAAAGCGTAGTTCCGCGTGCCTCCGCTTCATGACGACGAAACTGGCGCTGCTGTTCTCCGCCCGGTGCTCACCGGCGGATCGTCTGCTACTTGTCGCAATCGCATCGCGCGTTTTGTTAACCTCATTTTTGTTTAAAAACATTACTTATTACTTGCGTTATCAGTCAAAATAGTAGCTGAAACTGAGACTTTTGCGGTCTGGCATAGAAACAATAAACAGACGACATTAGCTACCTGTTTTCTCGTCTGTTTGCTGTCTGTCATCGTCCACATGCAAGCGCCGTAGCGGAGCAGGCGCTGCGCTTTTTGTGAGAAGTGATCGGAATGAAGACCAAAAAGGACACAACTTGTTTCGCACCCTTCTGCAAATCCGGCTACAAGTCATCGTGAAAAGGACTGAAAGTCTCGCTGTTTTCGGCGCCGCGGGATCCCGAACTGTTCAAAAGGTGGGAGCTTGCTCTTCATCGTGCCGACAAGAGGTTGCAGCCACACTCCGTTGTGTGTGAGCGGCATTTTGACCAAGAGTGTATCGAACGGGATTACAAATATATGATAGAAGGCAACGTTGTTAGCCTTCCACGTTCCCACGATTGACGAAAGATGCCGTACCTTCTGCCTTGCCCGGTGCTCCTGCTTACCTGTGAAGAAAGGTGACCGCGAAACGAAAGACGAAGAATTCCACAGGCTGCCGCCCAACCAAGGCTGCCAGAAATGACAGCCACGACCTTGAGACAGTGCCGGACGATCCAGTACCTTCAAGCTCCAGTGAAGGTATCTCTACGTCTGTAACCGAAGTGTCACCTCGTCCGGTTGACATTGGCTGACACCACCTGCACGGTATCCCACAGCGGCTGGACACACCACTCTATTGAAGATTCTGGCGCCTCTGCGTTCTCGACTTGCAGAAAAAGTGGACAGAGCATCGTTCTGGTGAAAGTAATACTCCTGGAGCACTGTGCAACTGCGAGCCACCGTGTCCGTGCAAGGCGCCGTAACACAGAAGATGGATTTGGATACTCGTGAACAGGTTGGGGACCTTTTGGCTGACGTGGATGCCATGATTCCATGTCAGGGCATAAAATGCAATGACCAACTTGACACCGTCCTCGCAAAATCCAAGAATATAAGAATCCACGGAAGCACAACATTCAGCTCCAAATGCGTCGGCATCGCCAAAAGTCAAGGAGACTCCTGTTTGCATTGCCCATACGCAAAAAAGTTGCTCCTATATCAACTGTCGTACAAAAGAACAAAGGACCGGAGGTCGAGGGAGCGCGAAAAGAAGAGAAAACTTGTAACCGCAAAGTTCAAGAGACTGAAGCGAAATATGTTTACTCTTGAGACAAAACTGGAAGAGATGAGGAGGAAGAACTCAAAACTAGAAAGCTGCGCGCTCATGTCAAGAATAGAAAATTTGCCAGTAAGACAACAGTCACAAGTCATGGCCTGTTTAAATGCTTCAAAGCGGAAAAGCACGAAGGGTTTTAAGTACCAGCGCGAGTGGCTGCTCGAATGCTTGATAATGCGGATGAGGAGCAAACGGCTTTATGAGCACCTGCGCAAGGAGATCATGCTGCTGCCCGGCAGAATGTGTCTCCAACGGTACCTGCGCGGATTTCGAAGCGGATTCGGCTTCAACAAACGGGTGTTTGCTGCCTTGAAGGAAAAATGCATATGCATGACGGAGCAGCAACGTCATGGCGGCATTATGATGGATGAAATTAAACTTTCCGAGAACCTGACGGTCAGTCACTACGGGAAAGTGAACGGTTTGGTGGACCTCGAAAAATTTTCATCTAGCTCCAGCTCAGAATTGGCGGATCACGCCCTAGTTGTTCTCTTCCAACCATTCACGCGAAAGTGGCACCAGGTGCTTGGCGTTTTCGCCTCGAAGGGGAACGTGAGAGCTGATGTGCTAGCAAAAATTACGGTGGAGGGTGTGATAATGGCAGAAAACGCCTCACTTTTTGTGGATTTCATAACAGACGCTGCTAGCTGGAATCGTTCCATGTGGCGTATTTTTGGAATTTCTGGGAAAGCAGGACAAGTTGTCTGCAAGTCGCCGCACCCTGTGGACAAGAACCGCTCCTTGCACTTCGTCTCCGATTTTCCCCATTTGGTGAAGAATATAGGAAACAGCTTGCTCCAGCACCCTTTAACTCCTCAGGGCGTGGCATCCATCAGTCACGTTGATGCCGCATGGCAGCTAGATCAACGTAGCCATGTGGGCTTGAAGGCAATGCCCAGGGTGCACAAAGCTGTTGTAAGGCCCGACACATTCGAGAAGATGTGCGTAAATTATGCGTTTCGCTTGTTCTCTGATGATGTCCGGCGTGGTCTTTTCACGTATAGACAGCAGATTGAGCACAACCACGGTTCAGTTCACACGACCGATGAACTTGTCAAATTGATGCAGGAGATCATCAGCATCATGACTTCAAGATTTCCAGCTGCCGCCCTCCGCCCGAACCCTGTGAAAGCTCGGCGACTTCGCGACTTCCTCACCTATCTTGATGAGTGGCAAGGCTGTGCTCAGAAGGAGGGATTCTTATCAGGGAGCACTGCAGAAGGCTTCCGAGTCACGCCGCTGTCGAGCACTAGAAGATACCGTTTTGCAATACAAGCTTGTGCACTCGTTTTATTTTATTTATTCGCAAGGTCTGCTTACGCCCATGCACACGCATAAATCACAGCTGAGCACTGTGTTAATATATATTCGCGTTGCCTTGTGATGGCGTGGAACATTTAATGGAAAAAAAATTAAGAACGAGGAAGTGACATAACAGTGTTTGGAGTTGCTTGCCTGAAAAATCGGGAACGCAGCAAACACGCTGTACGTAAAAAAACAGCTTTAAACTCGGCTCCCCTGTCTTTGTAATATGTTTACATCCCTTCCCTATTCCCGTAAGACAGCTTGTTTGCAATAAACTCATTTGCACTTGGAAAAAAGTGAAGCGAGTCGCTTTCTGTTTAGCGTGGCGACGGCCGGAGGAAACGGTCATGAACCGGGCTTTCGCTGGTGGCGCCACTGCGGCGTCATGAAGAAAAGGCACGCGTTACCCCCGCCGGTCGGCACACCTACCCATCTAGACACCGTAGGCAGTGTGCCGACCGACAGCGCCTCGAAATGCATGGGAGCGGGGGGCCGCTTTTTCGATGACGGAGGCGCCGCAGCGCAGAGGGCGCCACCAGCAACTGGTGTGTCAGCCGTCCGGCGGGCGCCCGCGTATGCGCGCTCTGTGGCGGACGGATACCGTGTGCACTGTACGTTCTTGTTTGCTTGTGCGTCGCCTCGAGCTATTCGCGACAAGATTTTACAAATATGCGGGTTAACAGGGCTCAGTACTGTTAGCAATCACCTAATTTATTTTCCATTTTGGCCGTCGGCAACACCTCGGGGAAGCAACATGACAGGAGTTGGGCTTTGAAGAGAGCAGCTTGGAGAGGGCGCGTACAAATTCAGACTCGCACAGCACGCTTCACTCGCCGTACAGCTCGCTTTAGTATTCCTAATGCACCTAATTGACGTCCAGAAATGTACTCGCTTTGAAAAGAGGGCAGTGCGGAGACAGGACGTATGAAAAAGTCAAACATGTAACACGTGCGCTCGAGCGCTGACTAAAGCTGGCCACAGTGACCCCATTACCAAAACAGTCCAAAATGGTACATTCCATTGTTTCACTCGCAAACTATGCGGTCTACACTACGTCACTTGAAGCCACAAGAAAAGTCGGTATTCAGTTCGAATGAATTAAATGTGGACTACCCCGCATGGAGGTATACATAGTACGGACATGAAAAACGAATGACACCACTCCAGGTAAAGGGCTACTGAATAACGGAACACACTGGGCCAGGAAAGGTGGAAGAAGTGGGAAGTAAAGGTTGCACAGGAAAAAAGAGACGTGTCGAGGGAGGGAGAAAGGGGTGTGTGGAAAGCACGCAGCGCAGTGAAAAGAGCGACCGCGAATGTGAACAAAGGTTTGGAATTTTCGTGCGACACGGCAAACGCACGACGAAGAAGGCAGGCGGCTAAAGACGAAGAAAAATGGAGATATATGAAAGACAATAAAAAAAGGAATGAACCAAATGAAGGCCCGGGAAGAGGAAAGTAGTGCACAAACAGGCTGCAATCGAACGCGCATAAAGATGTATAAGCGTCGAAATTTAAGAGTCAACTGTAAACCTGCACACTAATCTAAGAACAAACCATTTTCTTTTCTCTCCGTAAGCTGGAACATTGTTGTAACGGATAGCTTTAACTACCCAGAGATGCGCGCTATTCTCAATGCAGATAGTTTGAGAATGACTTAATTGTTCAAAAAAATGTCTAGGTAGCTTTATTCTGCGTGCTCAAGCAACCGGTAATATGCAAGTCATTGCCCTCAGAAGATCTCTCTAGTCCTGTTTTCGTGCACATACGAAATTAAAAAAAAAAAAAGCTGAAAAAGAAAGAACGACGGAAAATAGAGGATGCAGAGGCTACAGTAAACGCCTAATTCGCTTCCGCTAGATCATCCTTTTGCGAAAGAGAGGTTGTGAGGCAGGCACGATTTCTCGCCACGAACAAAAACTGCGCCAATGGCTCGAAGCTAGGTAGAAACTTACCCAAAACGTGGGCTCGGATGTACAGTCCTTTTGGACGCCTTTGCACTTCAGATTTTTCAACCTTCCTGTGAAATGTGGAAGTTCAAAAATTTTACCTACCTGGAGCACCAGAAAGCTCACACTTGAAGTAATTAAATTTCATGTGTTTTTGCGGCTTCGCTCTTTGCGAAGTAAGCGAACCACGACAAAAGTTCCCAAAGGGAAAACAATTAAATTCCCTTGGAAGTGTTCCACGTGTAATATCAACCTTGTTAACAATTATAACCTGAGTAGTTCTGCAAAGAGCAGCCGCGGCAAGTAGCCCGACTGTAGTCTGGCAAGAAGTAGTTGGCGAGTTATCCAGTCGATTACTCACATTTCATACCACACACTCGAAGAATAAACAGGCATTAATGTCGGCATTTGAATTCGGCCTTATATTAATTGTATGCGCATTAGGTGCCCGTCATCACTTTCGCATTATTTTATCTCGGTGTGCGCCAAGAACTGCATCATACCTGCCAATATGAGGCCCAATTATAAGGGCTTCTCTTTTTCGTTCAGTACAATTTGATGCCAGTAAAGCGTCCGCACTCAAGTGCCGAATATATGAACGTATTCCCTCGTAAACGTATGTGACAGGTTTAATTTTTCATATTTTATCTGTAGTATTGCCCTAGCTGCCCTTGACTTTTTTTTTGCATCTGTACAACTGGTTCACCCTTTGGTGAGCGGCACGTAAAAAAATGTCCGCGATATATGTATTTGTTAATAACGAACAAAAAATAAATGCATGAGTCGTGTATACGCTCATTTTCATTTTTTTTTTTGCCGGTAACCGCAGTCTTTTAAATTTTCGCACACTGCATTTGTCATTTCTGTAAGTGGTGAAGGGCACATAAAAGACAGCGATTAAAGAGATATTACAGATTACTGGCGATTCAACATAAACGTTGTTATGTATTAATAGTTACAAGATGAAAAATGTGTTCGTAAATAAGGCTCGTAAAAAAATAAGGTGTTCTTAAAGAGACCTTACAAGCTTTGCTTCGCAAGTATACTGTTTTTATCCGCGTGTTAATAGCGCTCCTCGGCAGTAGCCTTTATTCCCTTACTGGAAAAAGGAATGCAAAACACACCACTTCGTTGGAAGCATATAGTAGAAATTGCTCATCTGGACGATTTATGGTTGTCCGCAGGAAGAAGAAATGTTGAAAGATTTTTCAAATAGCGATTCAAACATCGCGGGCTGCTCCGTAGGACTACCCAAGCGTGCACGGCGTCTCCAGATTAACGTAAAGGAATGGCAGGGATCAGTTTAAGAACTTGGAATAAGTAGCCTCTTTATTAAATATCGCACCAATTGCGTAGCCTGTGAAAATAGCTCCAAAGAGAACCGCGACCCACATCTGTACCGCCACTATCCCCGCGGCCGCTACGCGCCGAGCGGCGAACGTGGCACCCCTGTTGCACGTCGCGCCCTCTCGCGGTAGTCGGTTCCTGTCATCGCAAAAGCGGCCCGCTCTCCGGCGCCGGTCGTCACACTGCCCAATATTCTAGAGCACAATAACCCGGCTTAGGGTGGTGCCATCCTTTGGGGGGGGGGGGGGGGGGGGGGGGGGCATTTGCCGCCGCCCGCTAAAGACCAGTGTTGCCAGGTGAGCTAGCGACGCCATTTTGGTCCCCAACTGAACCGGCGCGGCCGGGCGCACCGCATGAAGGAGAGCGTTGGCGCTCGTACATTGCGGCGGTCTGATGTTTTCTTCGCTGCTATCTACATGAAATATTTGCCCACTGCAGTAAATATTAAGTGATGCATTTTATACAGCTCATTCGGTAGAAAAGCCGTCTGCACAGTAGAAATAGTAGTAGTAGTTGTAGTATGAACCATGTGTTGAAAATAAGCGGAGGCCGTGTAAAAAAGTGTGTCATGGTAATTTGTGGTTCTAGTGATTGATGATTGATGTATGATAAGCAATGACGAGTTCAGTTCAGTCGTGTCCGACTCTTCGTGACCCTATGGACCATGTCACGCCACGCTTTCCGGTCTCTCACTACCTTCCTAACATCACATAACTTCATCTGCAGTGCTTCGAGGATGCCATCTAACCATCGCGTTCGCTGCCTACCCCTTCTCCGGCGACCCTCAACCTTTCCCAACATCAAATCTTTCTCCAGCGACTCCTCTCTTCTCATCAGATGACCAAAGTAGCTGAGCTTTAACTTTAGAATTTGACCCTCCAATGAGCAGTCAGGGTTTATGGTCGACAATATCGACTGATTTGATCTTCTGGCAGTCCAAGGAACTCCCAAGAGTCTTCGCCAGCACAACAATTCAAACGCGTCAATTCTTCGGCGGTCAGCCTTTTTCACAGTCCAACTCTCGCATCCATGCATCAAACCTGGAAAGACCATAGCACGAGTTATACGGATCTTGGTTGGCAGACTAATGTCTCTGCTCTTTACTAGGTGGTCAAGGCTAACCACTGCTCTCTTTCCCAGAAGCAGGCGCCTCCTAATTTCATGGCTGCAGTCTCCTTCCGAGGTAATCTTGAAGCCCAAGAACATAAAATCTGCCACAGCTTCCACTTCTTGTCCGTTGATGCTCCAGGACTTGATAGGGCACGACGCCATGATCTTTGTCTTTTTAATGTTCAGTTTAAGCCCAAAGTTCTCACTCTCTTCTTGTACGCGCATCAGAAGTCTCTTGAGTTTCACTTCACTTTCTGCCATTAAAGTGGTATCATCCTCATATCTAAGGTTGTTGATACATTTTCCAGCAATCTTCACTCCAGCTGAAGACTCGTCCAGACCGACCTTCCTCATGATGCACTCTGCATATAGGTTAAATAGGCAGGGCGACAGTATGCAGCCTTGCCTCACTCCTTTACCAATCGGAAACCAATCAGTAAGACCATGTTCAGTTCTGACTGGCCTCTTGCCCTTCATACAGGTTCCTGAGAAGACAGATGAGGTGAATTGGAACTCCCATCTCTTTGAGAGCTTGCCACAATCTGCTGTGATCTACGCAGTCAAACGCTTTCGCATAATCAATAAAGCAGAAGTAGATGGGTTTCTGGAATTCTCTTGCTTTTTCCATGATCCAGCGAAGGTTGGCAATTTGGTCTCTAGTTCCTCTGCCCTTGCGAAATCCAGCTTGCACGTCCGGAAGCTCCTGATCCACATACTGCTGCAGCCTACCTTGGAGGATTTTCAACATCACTTTGCTAGCATGCGAAATGAGCGCGATCGTGTGGTAGTTGGAACAATCTTTGGCACTGCCTTTCTTTGGAATGGGGATGTAAACTGACCTCCTCCAATCCTGTGGCCACTGCAGGGTTGTCCAAATCTTCTGACATAATGTATGCAGAATGTTAACAGCATCATGGTTGAGGTTTTGAAGCAACTCAGCTGGAATGCCATCAATTCCACTAGCTTTGTTCTTAGCAAGGCTGGCTAAGGCCCATTCAACTTCACTCTTCAGGATGCCCGGCTCGAGATCAGTAAACACAACCATCTTATGTTGGGTTTCACATTCGGGTCCTTCTTGTACAGTTCTGTGTATTCCTGCCACCTCTTCTTTATCTTTGAGGCTTCAGTGAGGTCCTTGCCTCGTTTGTCCTTTATCACGCCCAGCTTAGCACAGAAGCTTCCTTTGATATCTTTGATTGTCTTATACAGAACTCTTGTATTCCTTAATTGGCTGTTGTCCTCAACTGCTTGGCACTGTATGTTCAGGAAGGCATTCTTATCTCTCCTTGCTATTTTCTGAACCCCGCATTGAGGACCTTGTGTCTTTCTCTTTCCCCCATAACTTTTGCCATCCTCTTTTCCTCAGCTATTTGCAAAGCCTATTCAGATAACCAGTTTGCTTTCTTGCATTTCTTTTGCTTTGGAACTACCTTAGTAGCAACTTCTTGTATTATATCACGAACATCAGTCCACATCTCTTCGGGCTCTCTGTCTTCTAGATCTAATTTTTGAAATCGATTCCTCACTTCCACAGCATATTCTAATGGAATTTGATCCAGATCATACCTGAAAGGCCTTCTAGCTTTCTGCGTTTTCCTTAATCGAAGCTTAATTTTAGCAACAAGAAGCTGATGATCGGTGCCACAATCGGCCTCAGGCCTTGTTTTTACTGCTTGTTTAGCGCTTCTCCATCTCTGCCGGCAGAGAATATAATCGATCTGATTCCTGTACAGACTGTCCGGTGAAGTCCATGTGTACAGGCGCCTCTTGTGCTGTTGAAAATGAGTATTCGCTATGGTCAGGTTGTTTTCTTGACAAAACTCTACTAGCCTCTGCCCAGCTTCATTTGGCTCGCCAAGACTGAACTTGCCTATCATTCCGGATATTTCTTCACTCCCGACCTTAGCATTCCAGTCTCCTATGAGAAAAACGACGTCTGATGATGGGGTGCGGTCTAAAAGGCATTGTAGGCCCGAATAAAATCTCTCAACGTCAGCTTCTTCAGCAGTAGTGGTCGGTGCATAGACTTGGATAACTGTTATGTTGAAAGGGTGACCTTGGATCCGAAGTGAAATCAGTCGGTCGTTTTTGGGGTTGTACCCTAACACTGCTTTGCCCATTCTTCTGTTTACTATGAGAGCGACTTCATTCCTTCTCTTTGATTCGTGCCCACAATAAAAGACATAATGGTCGCCGGAGTTAAATTGCCCATTTCCGGTCCACTTGAGCTCGCTGATACTCAAGATATCGATGTTCAATCTGTCCATTTCTCGCTTGACGACATCCAGTTTACCTTGCGTCATAGATCTTACATTCCATGTTGCTATGTGATATATCTCCTTGCAGCATCGGACTTTCCAGTCGCTTCCCGACACATCCACAACTGAGCGTCCTTTCGGCTTTAGCCCAGCCGCTTCATTCGTCCTGGAGCTACTAGGAATCGCCCTTTGTTCATCCCCAGTAACATGTGGGACGCCTTCCAACCTGGGGGGCTCATCTTCCGGCGCCATAGCATTTTCTGGCAGGAAATACATCGTTTTCTGGGCAGGAAATACTGGAGAGGGTTGCCATTACCTTCTCCAGTGAATCACATTTTGTCAGAACTCTGCCGTGACCTGTCTATCTTGGGTGGCCCTACATAGCAGAGCTCACGACTTCATCGAGTTTTGCAAGCCCCTCCGCCACGACAAGGCAGTGATCCATGAAGGGGAATGGCGAGTTAATAAATTGTAATTAATGAATTCAGATAAATAAGAAAAATGGGTTTCAAAGGTTTCAAAATGCTCAGAATGTAGAGCCAATGCTTGATGTTAATTATGAAAATTTAGGGTGCAAAACTGATCAATTACCCAATTGCAATAATTCAGAGCAAGTGAAAAATGGGAAAAGGGGGCTTCAAAGGTGTCAAAATACTGAGAATGTAAAGCCAATGCTGGGTGAGGCTAAATAGGAAAATCCAGAGCACACAATTAATGAAATAAGTAATTGAATTAACAAAAAAAGAGACACTGAAAAAGGGGTTTCAAAAGTGTGAAAATGCTCATAGTGAATACCCAATGCTTGATGGATCTAATTAAGAGTCTATTTTGTAATTGAACAATTAAGTAATTGAACTAATTGGAAAAATCAAAACTCGGAAAAGGGGATTAAAGGTGTGGAAGTGCTCCGAAAGAAAAGCCAATGCTTGGTGAGGCTAATATAAGGAAAATACTTACATTGATCGAATTTCATTAATTTTTAATGAATGAAATATTCTCAAAATTAAAATTAGTAAATGCAGTTGTACCAGTTGTACTGTGATAGTCAGCACTTCAGCCATCGACATGCACCAGTGCGTTGTGCGACGAAGACAAAGAAGAAGTACGCTGGGCTCGCCGTTGCAAGGTCCTCTCCTCACAGCTCTCCATCTGAGCGTCAATAAACGCCCTATTACAATTGGTGGAGGTGCCGGAAACGATCCCATCCAAACTGGAACTGCGAAGCTGTACACTGCCCTCTACGACCGCCATGCAAGACGAGTCCACTTCGACGCTGCCGGCTGTTCCTCCCACGATCATGTGTTCTGGCGTCGTGCGCCAGCGTGACCCTTGCCTCTTCAGTGGCACGGCCGATCAAGATGTCGACGACTGGCTGATATCGTATGAAAGAGTAAGCAGCTACAACAAGTGGGATGACTCATACAAGCTCAGTAACGTCATATTCTATCTGACGGACGTGGCGAACCTCTGGTTTCGCAACCATATGAGGCTGACCTGTCATCTTGGTCGGAATTTAAAAAGAATTTCACGGAAGTGTTCGGCCGCCCGGCAGTGCGTAAGCTTCGTGCCGAACAACGTTTACACGATCGTGTTCAGCGCTGGTGAGACCTTTACCAGCTACATAGAAGACATCGTTGATCTCTGCAAACGAGTCGACCCGGCCATGCCGGAAGCGAACAAAATCCGCTACATCCTCGAGGGCATTACTGAGGACGCCTTCCAGAGGCTGGTAGCGAAAGATCCCACCAGAGTTAATGAAATCGTGAAGCTTTGCCAGAGCTACGACGAGCTCCGCAAGCGGCGCACTTCTAGGAGCCGCTCCAGTGTGTGCGACGAAGGCGTATCCGCATTAGCCCTGGGTGGTTCGTCAACTTCTGAAGGGAGCCTGCTGAATCAACAGATCAAAGATTTTATTCGTGAAGAGGTCGCACGTCAACTCTCACTCCTTCCCCATTTTCAAGACTCGGGCCGCCTCGTTCCTGAACTGGCTCCATCTTTGGCCCCTACTATACGCCGTGTCGTGCAAGAACACGTCGCTGAAGTCTTGCCGTCCAACCCCGTGCTGCCGCCTGTGACGGCACCTCTCACGTATGCCCAAGTAACGGCTAGGCCACCACCTTCGCCCACATCTGGCTCCTATGTGCAGGTCCCTGCCTACCGTTCACCGCCGCATGCTGAGCCTTCGTTCCAAGCCCCACCCTCAAGGTTCCGCCCACATCCTATGAAACCTTGGCGTACTACGGACAACCTTCCGATTTGCTATGCCTACGGTCGGCCGGGCCATGTTGCACGCCTTTGTCGCCAGCGCCTCCAACCTTCACAGCCTGACATTCGACTTTACCCGTACGATACCGACTCACGCTCGCAAATGATTCCGCCCGGTTCTCAATTTGTCTCACAAGATCGCCAAACCTATGCCACTCGTCGATCACATTCTCCTCTGCGCCGATCGCTTTCTCCAATGCTGCGACGTCCTACCAGCACCGTTGAGGGAAACTAACAGTCGCAGTTCCGGGGGCAAGAACTGCGCTTGTTTCGAATTCCTCAAGTCCTCCGTGTCGTCCCGCTAATGTTATCAAAGTTTCTGTAGAAGGCGCCACAGTTCTCGCTCTCGTCCATACCGGTGCAGCCATCTCCGTCATTAGGGAAGAGCTCTGCCGTCGAATTCGCAAAGTGACTACTCCGATTTCCGACTTTTCGCTCCGCACCGCGTCATCACAGCACATTCACCCCTCCGCATCTTGCACAGCCCGTGTGCTCATTCAAGACGTCTTGTACCCCATCGAGTTTATTGTTCTGTCGAACTGCTCACATGATATCATCCTCGGATACGATTTTCTATCGACTCATCAGGCTGGTATTGACTGTGCTCGTGCGCAAATTGCCTTCGCCCCCCTCTGTGATACCCCTCCCCGCACTGCAAAACTTCTCGTCGCCCATGAAGCCGACATTCCTCCGTTTTCTGCTGCCCTCGTACCACTGTCTTGTGAGTGTGTAACTCCTTTGACTGCGATTTTTACACCTTCCGAAGCCGCCCCCCGTCATCCCTGCCTCCTTTTTCCGTTCGCAGTTCTCGAAATTCAAGACGGCGAGAGTGCACTTTACGCCTCGAACCCATTTTCTTGCCCAGCAGTCCTGCTCCGTGGCGAATGCATTGGACTTCTTGAAGAGCTTGATCCCGGTCATATCACCACTCTTGCTGACTCAACCCCCTCCTTCGACGTTAGTCTGTGCTCTTGCGATGTTGCAACCGCTTCGACGCCTTCCGACGTTTTCCAACATGCTATTGATGCTGATCTTCCACTTGCGCAACGTGATCAACTTGTCGCCCTCTTGCAGAACTTCGCTTCTTCATTCGACCTTCCTCAAACTGACTTGGGCCGCACGTCTGTCGTAGAGCACACCATCGACACCGGTAAAACCACAACTTTGCCCCAGCGCCCCTATCGTGTGTCGGCTTCGGAGCGCCATGTAATTGCTGATCATGTGGATGACATGCTCCGTCGTAGTGTCACTCGGCCATCCCACAGTCCCTGGGCGTCTCCAGTTGTGTTGGTACCTAAGAAAGATGGCTCCTTCCGGTTTTGTGCCGACTACCGCCGGCTCAACAAGATCACGCGCAAGGACGTCTATCCTCTGCCACGCATCGATGACGCACTGGACTGCTTGCAGGGCGCCGAGATTTTCTCCTCGTTGGATTTACGATCTGGCTACTGACAGGTGCCAATGGATGACGCTGACCGCTCTAAAACTGCCTTCATCACACCAGATGGATTATATGAATTCAACGTCATGCCCTTTGGGCTTTGCAATGCCCCGGCCACATTTGAACGCCTCATGGACACTGTGCTTCGTGGATTCAAGTGGCGAACCTGTCTTTGCTATCTCGATGATATCGTAGTCTTTTCTACCGATTTTCAATCCCACCTGCTCCGACTGAAGGACGTTCTCACTTGTCTCGCTACCGCCGGCCTCCAACTGAATCTGCAGAAGTGCCGCTTTGCTGCTCGCCGACTAACTATTCTAGGTCATGTCGTTTCTAAGGATGGCATTCTTCCCGATCCCACCAAACTTCGCGCAGTTGCCGAATTCCCACGCCCAAAATCACTGAAGCAGCTACGAAGTTTCATCGGCCTGTGCTCCTACTTTCGCCGCTTCATCTTAAATTTCGCCTCTATTATTGCTCCTCTCATCCAGCTCCTCTCCGGCAGCTCCGACCTCTCCGCATGGACACCTGCTTGTGATGACGCCTTCAACACTTTACGCCGTCTTTTGGTTTCGCCTCCCATCCTCCGCCACTTCGACCCGAATGCGCCAACTGAGATTCACACTGACGCTAGCGGTATTGGGATAGGCGCCGTTCTCACCCAACGCAAACCTGGTATCCGAGACTATGTGGTGGCGTACGCAAGCCTCACCTTGACCAAGGCAGAGTCCAATTATTCTGTTACGGAAAGAGAATGCTTGGCCATTATTTGGGCCATCGGCAAATTCCGTCCGTATGTCTATGGCCGACCATTTTATGTGGTCACTGATCATCACGCTCTGTGCTGGCTGGCGTCCCTCAAGGACCCGTCCGGCCGCCTTGCTCGCTGGGTTCTTCGCCTCCAAGAGTATGACATTCGTGGTATATATCGCTCAGGCCTCAAGCATACTGACACGGACGCTCTTTCGCGCTCACCGCTGCCTCCCTCTTCGTTGTCTGATGAGATCTGCGCCTACGATTTGTCTTCGCTTGCCACTATCGACATGGCTACGGAACAGCGGCGCGACCCGTGGATATCTACACTTCTGGACTTTCTTTCAAGTCACTCTCCAGGGCCCGCTTGCACAAAACAATCTTAAGTCTGTCTTAGCTAAGTCCAAACTTAACTGGAGTCTAAAGAATAGGCTACTAGCATGGCCGTTTAAGACTGGAGTCAAGACTGGGCTTCAGTCCTGACTTGAATAAGTCGCTTGTATGATTACGACTCTAGTGCTGTCTTGGTTAAGACACGAGGACGCCAGGTGTCTAAGTAGATAAATTAGGGAAATACAGGGATGCGCTGGCACTGTCCCTGCTGTAAGATGTACACATTCGGTCAATTTTGCGTTGTGTAAAATCCGTGCCATTGCTTTTTGCGGCTTAAGATTGTGTTACGAGGAAAAATGCCCCAAGTGGTTGCTGAGGCCGTTCTGGGAAGCCACTCTGGTGAACATGAACCCGAAGCGTTCGACGTTCGGAACACGAGCCGTCTTAAATAAGCTTGGTCTTTCTAAAGACACCATTTAAGTCTGGACTTAGCTCGGACTTTATCGTGCAAGCCGGCCCAGGTCGTTTGTCTAGGGCGCTTGCCCGCCAAGCTCACCATTTTTCAATTCGTGACGGGCTGCTCTAAAACCCCTTGATACTTTGAAAGTTACGCCAACGATTGAACTTTGCCGCCGCCGCGCTACCTCCTCGCCCCTTGCGTGCCCTTTCGCTGAAGGCCGGCTCTCCGCCCGATTTCCTAAGCGACGATTGGTCTTCCTGCCGTTGCCCTTGGAAACCAACGCGCGTCCGGCGTTTTCCTTGTGTTTTCTTTTTCCTTCGCGCCATTTTTCTCCTATTCGCAGCGAGCGAATATTGCGCGCTGTGCCTGTGCTTTTATTGCAGCGTTCAAGCTCTATGCCGTGCTGTTGCGCATACAACTGCAGCAAGCGGCCTGAATATGTTTATGCGGTATTCATGATACCTCAAGGCAAGCGTGACGGCTTGCTCAAGAGTCAATGGATTCACAAGATTAGTCGAAAGAAGTTTATTCCTAGAAAGAACAGGGTTGTTTGCGACCTAATGCGCCTTTCTCACTCCCCGTAATAACGCGTCACCTGACGCTGCGTTTTCTATTCCTGCTTGCTCCTCAATATTTTTGCGGCGGCAACATGTTCATTGTATAAAAATAAGGTCGTCCTCAGCAGCATGCTGAATATTCTGCGAGGCTCCAAGGCTCCATCATTTCACACGCTGTCGACTTCTGTAGTCAGAAATACGGCACTATAATCTGCTTTTTGCTGTCAGTGATAACTGGAAAAGTACAGTCTCTCGATTGCATTTGTCGCGATTATGCTAGTATCCCTGGCCTCATTCACTAAAAATCAAAATTGGGGCTTGTAGAGGAGCTAGTCTTTCCAGCTTGTACTTGTAGTGTGCGTCGGTTACTCAGGAGCAATGAATGCTGGCCCTGAAAAACTCTGGCAAGTAAACCCGAGGTATTGCGGGTAATCTGCACTAGTTAGGTCGTACGGCATTTTTTTTTTCAATTCTTGAATGCGTCTTGCCATGCTTCGACGCACGCGTGGGTTAAAAAGTATGCGTTCGTTTTATCAGGGATACGGCCAATGTGCAGGGGGTGTTCACATGATAACACACGCTTCACTTTGACCATGACTGCTAGGCGTTGGCAGGTTACCTTCGCTTTGAAAGCTGTAGCTCTAAAATCGCGATTCCGCGTATTCATTTACTGCGAGAAACGATTTCCCATCGATGTCAAATCAGCCGGAATCATTGCATCAATTTTCGGTATTTACGAAACTTAAACAATCAATAATGATTATAGTTATGATGTAAAAATAGGGGAACATTTTGCGAGCAACAATTCTTTGCACTGTAACATAACTCATTTAAATTGTATGCAAGAAGATTTTTTTTCACCAAGCCTGAGTGATTAACTCATCGCTCTATGTTCTAGCTACATTTCAATGAAGACCGGTTTGAGCCGCCAATATTACACGAACTCGAAAAAAAAAAACTGAGGCCCAACGCAGTTCCATCAATTTTTTCTCACCGACCTGTCCTGAAGCAAAGGAAGGCTCCTCGACAGAGACATGAACCTCGCGCTGATAGTAGTCAGTTATTTCTGCGGCTTGCTCTTTTCCCACCTCCATTTATGAGAAAATAAGAAAGTATAAGAATTAAAAGTCAATGTATAGTTGTCTCGTCACATATTATGAGGTAATATAGATATGACTGACAACGTAAGTAAAAAAAATTGAAGGATATCAATGGGTCATGGGACGGCATCAGAATAAATAGTGATGGTTATGAATAGTGATAGATAATGATGTTGAGTGTTACGAATATTAATAATATATGATAGTAATAGGCCCGGATAGTGAGGTGATAGTGCTCGTTGCGAATAGTGACAGTTATGATAGGTCAGTTGACGGAATTAGTAAATATAGTGATAGATAGTATAGCGATAGTATTTCCGCACGTTGAAGACTTATGTGCCCCCTGTTTTTTTATTTGATTGTTGCGTTCAATGAAATTAAGCTCTTTTACATAGCGCGTGAGGCCACAGCATGCTTGCCCCAGAATTTCAGTGTGTCAGCAATAGGGCCCACCACTTCTCCCAGTGCACCCTGCTCTCTTTTAACCACACGCGAAGTCAGTGAGTGGCCGCGTACTCATTAAATTATTTAATTCCTCCATCAGCATCATATCAAGACAGCCGTGGCAAACCTGTTCCTTGCCTCGAACAAAATTAACTAATTAACGCAGATTATTGCGGATCGCTAACTAGAACTGTGCCATTACACTTGGCCTAAGCTTTCCAACGGTATACGGTTCGATGTTGCAGCTACAATTTATATTTTAATTGCAATTTCAGTTCAGTTCAGTCGTTCAGTCGTGTCCGACTCTTCGTGACCCTATTGACCATGTCACGCCACGCTTTCCGGTCTCTCACTATCTTCCTAACATCACATAACTTCATCTGCAGTGCCTCGAGGATGCCATCTAACCATCGCGTTCGCTGCCTACCCCTTCTCCGGCGACCCTCAACCTTTCCCAACATCAAATCTTTCTCCAGCGACTCCTCTCTTCTCATCAGATGACCAAAGTAGCTGAGCTTTAACTTTAGAATTTGACCCTCCAATGAGCAGTCAGGGTTTATGGTCGACAATATTGACTGATTTGATCTTCTGGCAGTCCAAGGAACTCTCAAGAGTCTTCGCCAGCACCACAATTCAAACGCGTCAATTCTTCGGCGGTCAGCCTTTTTCACAGTCCAACTCTCGCATCCATGCATCAAACCTGGAAAGACCATAGCACGAGTTATACGGATCTTGGTTGGCAGACTAATGTCTCTGCTCTTTACTAGGTGGTCAAGGCTAACCACTGCTCTCTTTCCCAGAAGCAGGCGCCTCCTAATTTCATGGCTGCAGTCTCCTTCCGAGGTAATCTTGGAGCCCAAGAACAGAAAATCTGCCACAGCTTCCACTTCTTGTCCGTTGATGCTCCAGGACTTGATAGGGCACGACGCCATGATCTTTGTCTTTTTAATGTTCAGTTTAAGCCCAAACTTCTCACTCTCTTCTTGTACGCGCATCAGAAGTCTCTTGAGTTCCGCTTCACTTTCTGCCATTAAAGTGGTATCATCCGCATACCTAAGGTTGTTGATACGTTTTCCAGCAATCTTCACTCCAGCTGAAGACTCGTCCAGACCGGCCTTCCTCATGATGCACTCTGCATATAGGTTAAATAGGCAGGGCGACAGTATGCAGCCTTGCCTCACTCCTTTACCAATCGGAAACCAATCAGTAAGACCATGTTCAGTTCTGACTGGCCTCTTGCCCTTCATACAGGTTCCTGAGAAGACAGATGAGGTGAATTGGAACTCCCATCTCTTGGAGAGCTTGCCACAATCTGCTGTGATCTACGCAGTCAAACGCTTTCGCATAATCAATAAAGCAGAAGTAGATGGGTTTCTGGAACTCTCTTGCTTTTTCCATGATCCAGCGAAGGTTGGCAACTTGGTTTCTAGTTCCTCTGCCCTTGCGAAATCCAGCTTGCACGTCCGGAAGCTCCCGATCCACATACTGCTGCAGCCTACCTTGGAGGATTTTCAACATCACCTTGCTAGCATGCGAAATAAGCGCGATCGTGCGGTAGTTGGAACAATCTTTGGCACTGCCTTTCTTTGGAGTGGGGATGTAAACAGACCTCCTCCAATCCTGTGGCCACTGCAGGGTTGTCCAAATCTTCTGACATAATGTATGCAGAATGTTAACAGCGTCATGGTTGAGGTTTTGAAGCAACTCAGCTGGAATGCCATCAATTCCGCTAGCTTTGTTCTTAGCAAGGCTGGCTAAGGCCCATTCAACTTCACTCTCCAGGATGCCCGGCTCGAGATCAGTGATCACAACCATCTTATGTTGGGTTTGCACATTCGGGTCCTTCTTGTACAGTTCTTCTGTGTATTCCTGCCACCTCTTCTTTATCTCTGTGGCTTCAGTGAGGTCCTTGCCTCGTTTGTCCTTTATCACGCCCATCTTAGCACAGAAGCTTCCTTTGATATCTTTGATTGTCTTATACAGAGCTCTTGTGTTCCTTAATTGGCTGTTGTCCTCAACTGCTTGGCACTGTATGTTCAGGAAGGCATTCTTATCTCTCCTTGCTATTTTCTGAAAATCCGCATTGAGAACCTTGTATCTTTCTCTTTCCCCCATAACTTTTGCCATCCTCCTTTCCTCAGGTATTTGCAAAGCCTCTTCAGATAACCAGTTTGCTTTCTTGCATTTCTTTTGCTTTGGAACTACCTTAGTAGCAACTTCTTGTATTATATCACGAACATCAGTCCACATCTCTTCGGGCTCTTTGTCTTCTAGATCTAATTCTTGAAATCGATTCCTCACTTCCACAGCATATTCTAAAGGAACTTGATCCAGATTATACCTGAAAGGCGTTCTAGTTTTCTGCGTTTTCCTCAATCGAAGCTTAATCTTGGCAACAAGAAGCTGATGATCGGTGCCACAATCGGCCCCAGGCCTTGTTTTTACTGCTTGTATAGCGCTTCTCCATCTCTGTCGGCAAATAATATAATCGATCTGATTCCTGTACAGACCGTCCGGCGAAGTCCATGTGTATAGGCGCCTCTTGTGCTGTTGAAAATGAGTATTCGCTATGGTCAGGTTGTTTTCTTGACAAAACTCTACTAGCCTCTGCCCAGCTTCATTTGGCTCGCCAAGACCTAACTTGCCAGTAATTCCGGATATTTCTTCACTCCCTACCTTAGCATTCCAGTCTCCTATGAGAAAAACGACGTCTGATGATGGGGTGCGGTCTAAAAGGCATTGTAGGTCCGCATAAAATCTCTCAACGTCAGCTTCTTCAGCAGTAGTGGTCGGTGCATACACTTGGATAACTGTTATGTTGAAAGGGTGACCTTGGATCCGAAGTGAAATCATTCGGTAGTTTTTGGGGTTGTACCCTAGCACTGCTTTGCCCATTCTTCTGTTTACTGTGAGAGCGACCCCATTCCTTCTCTTGGATTCGTGCCCACAATAAAAGACATAATGGTCGCCGGAGTTAAATTCTCCCATTCCGGTCCTCTTGAGCTCGCTGATACCCAAGATATCAATGTGCAATCTGTCCATTTCTCGCTTGACAATATCCAGTTTACCTTGCGTCATAGATCTTACATTCCATGTTGCTATGTGATACATCTCCTTGCAACATCGGACTTTCCGGTCGCTTCCCGACACGTCCACAACTGAGCGTCCTTTTGGCTTTAGCCCAGCCGCTTCATTCGTCCTGGAGCTACTAGGAATCGCCCTTTGTTCATCCCCAGTAACATATGGGACGCCTTCCAACCTGGGGGGCTCATCTTCCGGCGCCATATCATTAATGGTATTGTGACTGGCCATAGGGTTTTCTTGGCAGGAAATACTGGAGTGGGTTGCCATTACCTTCTCCAGTGAATCACATTTTGTCAGAACTCTCTGCCGTGACCTGTCTATCTTGGGTGGCCCTACACAGCAGAGCTCACGACTTCATCGAGTTTCGCAAGCCCCTCCGCCACGACAAGGCAGTGATCCATGAAGGGGTAATTGCAATTTACTAAACATCAATTAATTTGGCCCAATAATTGACCAAAATACATGTACAATTAATCAATAATCCAATCTCATGGTTGATCACGTGACATATACTATGCTTAGACAGACAGCTTGAAAGTAACGAAATAGACTAAGTCCTGCTTTGACCTTCTCTGATCTTGAAGCTCAAAGCACCAGGCTGGATCGTTTCCCGAAGTTTTACCGCGGTGACAGATTTCACGCTATAAAAAAACAAACACAAAGTCAGAGGCAGTACTAGATTAGATGCACAAAGTAAAACACCTTATCATGTGACTTAAAAAGTGTCTGCAGCACAGAACTCGCCTGAAAGCTTTGTTTATTAGTATTTCCCATTCAAACAGTTCTAAGAAGAAGCCAATCAATTCATGAACATTACTTTCGGCATTCCCAATGCTTTTCTCGCAATTTTTCAAAAAGTTTGTGCACTCCTGGAGCGCAGACCTGGCCCAAAAGCTCGCACTTCACTCACTGCTGCGGACGGCCGGCGGGCGCCAAGGAGAAAAAGCGTGTCGTGCGCAGCGCTCGTCGCCGCCGCGCGAGGAGAATCGAGGAGGAAAGCGCGGCGCGGAGGAGAGTGTCGCTACTTTCAAATTATCAAGGCACTTTAGGTTGCTCTATCGCCGCAATTATCTTCACGACGGAAGGAAGTGGCTTTTAGTCATCCCCGTCATCTCCGCGACGAAATTTGTGCTGCTTTCCATACTGATCCCCAGTGTGCCCACGGCGGAGTGTTGAAAACCTACACGCGCTTGCGTCTACGCTTCTTCTGGCGTGGAATGTACCGCTTTGTCCGCCATTTGTCCGCTCTTGCCAGTTCTCCAACACCGAAAAACTCCTCTCAAGTCTCCTGCTTCGTTGCAGCCGTTGCCCTGTCCTGCCCGTCCGTTTGATCTTGTCGGCATAGATCTATACGGTCCCCTTCCTACAACTTCAGCTGGCAACCGCTGGATTATCGTGGCAGTGGATCATCTGACCCGCTACACTGAGATATCATCATTGCCCTCTGCTTCCGCACGCGACGTGGCTGCCTTTATTCTGAAAAGCCTGGTTCTTCGCCATGGTGCCCCTCGCGAACTGCTCAGTGACCGCCGACGCGTTTTCTTATCAGACGCTCTTGAGGCTCTCCTGAAAGAATGCCGCATCATACACCGCACCGTTACCTCATACCACCCTCAGACGAATGGACTGACAGAACGTTTCAACCGCACTCTCGGTGACATGCTGGCTATGTACGTGAACACCGATCATTCAAATTGGGACCAAGTTCTACCGTTTGTTACTTACGCATATAACACCGCGACACAGACCACTACTGGATTCTCTCCATTCTTTCTCCTTTACGGGCGCGAGCCACCCTGTCCCGTGTCCCGCCATTTCTCTCGTGTGCGTGTGTTTTTTTGCGCTAAAGATGCCGTCTGAACCTGTACTATGGACACACTTTTTCCCTACCGCCCTGACGTTTCCGAATCTTCCCCGCTATCCGATGCCGTCACGTACGCAGAAGAATGCCGTCAGCTCGCCCGCTCTCTCACAACAGAAAATCAGTGGCAACAAAAATACCTCCGTGATACCGGCGAAGCTTCGTCATGTCTCCCGAACTCTCTGGTGTGGCTCTGGGTACCCTCTACAACCCCTGGCCTTTCAAAGAAGTTTCTTGCTCGCTACCACGGGCCATATAGGGTCCTCCAGCAAAGATCTGCAGTCAACTACGTAGTTGAGCCCGTCACGCCCTCTGCGGACTTGCGTCGCCGTGGTCGTGAAACAGTTCACGTGAACCGATTGAAGCCATTCTATGACCCCGCTGTGCTTTCCGCGCCATAAGTCGCCAGGATGGCTCCTTTTTTTACCCGGGGGGAAATGTACTGTGATAGTCAGCACTTCAGCCATCGACATGCACCAGTGCGTTGTGCGACGAAGACAAAGAAGAAGTACGCTGGGCTCGCCGTTGCAAGGTCCTCTCCTCACAGCTCTGCATCTGAGCGTCAATAAACGCCCTATTACACAGTTTAAAAGGTGTCAAAATGCACAGAATGAAAATCGGATACTTGATGCTGATAATAAATGTATAGTGTGTAACTGATCAATTATTTGAAATACTTTGAAAAATAAAACTTGAAAAAAGGAGGTTCAAAGGAGTCAAATTGCTCCGAATGGATAGCCAATGCTTGCTGATGCTAAGTATCGATGTAGAAAAGATGGATAGCCAATGTTTGCTGATGTTAAGTATCGATGTAGAAAAGATAAAAACGAAAACTGCACTCAACGAATTTTATTAGTTACAATTCATTTTTTGGGTGGTTATAGACAAAGGCCGCCAAAGAGCATACTGCATTTATACTTGATATAAGATACCCAGCGATAAAACTTGGTATAGCCAAAAGTACAAAAGTTAATGACAGCTAATTATTGGCTAATAACTAGGACCCGAAATTAGTGTACTGGAATATATCACGTAAAAGCTATCCTGTGATATATGACTTGATGGAACTTAAAGTTCAAGCTTTAATCACAACTAAGTAACAGTTCTTAATTAAAGCCGGTAATTAGTGTACTGCAAACATCCTCGCTATAGCTGTTCAATGATATATAACTTCATGCTATAGCCTGAAGTTCAATACTTAATCAATGTTAATTAAATAACGACAATTAACAAATACCGGCAGTGGGTGCGTTGCGATCGTGCCACATATCAGCTATCCTGTGATATATGACTTGATATTGTAGCCTTAAGTTCAATTGTTAATCATAATTATCTACTTAACGGCAATTAGCAAAGACCGGTAATTAGTGTATTGCAATTGTGATGGATATAAGCTATCCTGTGATATATGGCTTGACATAGCCTAAATTGCCAACATTAATCACAATGATCTAATTAACGCTCATTAACTAATAACTAAAGATCACCATAGCTAGTTAACAGTTGTAACTAAACCGGCGATTAGTGCAGTGCAATCATGCTCTGCATAAGCTGTCCAATGATATATGATGATGCTGTAATCTGAAGTAAATATATAATCGCAGTTTACTGTATAATGGTAATTAACAAAGACCGGCAATTAGTGTATTGCAATCTTGATGGATATAAGCTATTCTGTAATATATAACCTGACATAGCCTAACTTTCAAGTGCTAATCACAGTTATCTAATTAACGGTGATTAACTACTAATAACTAAACTAAAGTTCAAATGTCAATCACCTTTAACTAGTTAATCGTCCTTAACTAGATCGGCAGTGTAGCGCAAATGTGCTCTGTATAAGCTATCCAGTGATATATGACTTGATGCTATAGTCTGAAGTTAGACTTTTAATCATAGTTAATTAAATAACGGAAATTAACTAATACTGGCAATCGCTGTATTGTAGTTGTGCTAGACATAGGTTATCCTCTGATATATGACTTGGCTTTGTAGCCTAAAGTTCAAGTGATAATCACAATTATCTAATTAATGGTGATTAACTAAAATTAACTAAAAGAGAGTTCAAATGTTAATCAAAATCAACTACTTAACGGTTCCAAACTAACCCGGCAATTAGTGTAGTGCAAACATACTCTGTATAAGCTGTCTAACTATATATGACTGGATGCTATAGTCAGTTCAATTTTTATTCACAGTTAATTAACGAATGGCAAGTAATTAACAACTGCAAATAGTCAAGCGCAATTATAGTCAACGCAAGGTATTCAAATATATATTACTTGATATTGCAGCGCAAAGTTCATTTCTATTCACAATTAACTAATTAACTATTGTATCTACAATAATTTCATTGCTGTTATACTCGACATAAGCTTTCAATTTATATAGCAGCTGAAGTATTGTAGTTAGAATAAAACACAACTACAAGGGGCCGTGTACACTATTTATATATTAGGTACATGATGCTCATCAACCAAGTGTCACGAAATCGGCGCCCATTTTCATCAAGCCGGTACAGCGCTAGGCGCGCGCGGCGTCGCCTGGAGAGCATGGAGAGAAAAGCCCCTTCCCCGCGCGGGAGAGCGCGTAGCTTTGTACGCGCTGCCGTGACCCTCTTTCCCATTGCCCGGGGAGGACGGTGGCTCATCGGCCTGGAATGTGCCAGGCCCTTCGAGAAAGTTCTGTGGGACCTGGCCAATGACGACGCGCGGCTCGACGGGAGGAGAAGAGGGAGCTATAACCAGCGAAGCTATGTGTGTGTGCGCGCTAGCTTTGGCGCGTGTTAACAAACAGACGCGGCGCGCCCTATTTAAAGCGACCGCGCCGCTTGTTGAGCCAGTCAGTCAGTCAGTCAATTCGTCAGTGTTTTGCGACGTGCTCGCCCGTGATTCGGCTGGACTCCCGGGGATCACCCGCTGCTGGCAAGCCCACGGACTTTCAAGGGAGCGGCGCTCGTCTCGTACGGCGGCCACATCGTGACTCTTGAGGCGTCGGACTGCAACAGTGCCCGGTGAACAATTTGGTGTTTGTTTATGTACTCTCTCGTGTTTCATCTGTTGTAAAGCCTCTACGTTATTGGATACCTGTGTAATTGCATGCTTAGCGTTTGTATTCTGTGAACCTCTCGTCTATGTATTTCAAGTGATCTTGTGTATTCCTTTTTATCGTCTCTTGCTGTGCATAAATTGTGTTTTGTTTGTTACTTCTGACTCCGATCCTTTCTCTGGTTTGAACCGGCGACCGCTGGGCACCAAACGACCCCCCCCCCCCCCCCTTCTGTCACTACAAGGTAGTTGAATTCCGGCTGAGCTTGCCACGCAGGTCGAGGGCATCTCCTTTGCGACCGGAACAGCTACCCCCACTCACTCTAAGGGTGTCTGGGAGTGTGCGCACCGTTAAGGGCGCATCGTTAATAATACCCCCTTAATTATTAACGGGTGACAATTAATCTGGCGTCCGCGACAGGACGTTTGGTGCATTCAAGCTCAGAGGACGGAGAACGAGTTGAAGAGTTTACGAAAAGGTCGTAAACAGTGTAACAGCAGAGCGATAGCGTGAGGTACCGCGCTGAAGCGGTTGTGTAAGGCCCATTGATAGTGCTATGTGTTAGTATTAGGCAGTTCAGATTGAAGATGAATCTCAAGGAGATTATTGCGTTGGGCTTAGAGAAAGGTCTAAAAGGAGCTGAACTGCGGGAATGGGTGGACCGAAAAGAAAGAGAGGTTCGAGAAGAGGCTGAGAAAGAAAGAGAGAGGCAAAGAGAAGAACGAGAGAAAGAATGGCTCAGGAAGCAAGCAGAGGCAAAGAGACAAGCAGAAGAAAGAGAAAAAGAATGGCTCAGGAAGCAAGCAGATGCAAAGAGACAAGAAGAAGAAAGAGAAAAAGAATGGCTCAGGAAGAGAGCCGAAAGAGAAAAAGAATGGCTGAGGAAGCAGGCAGAAAAAGAAAAAGAATTCTTAAAAGAGAGAGAGATCCTTCTCAAAAAGCTGGCTGAAGTTCGGCGTTTGAAAGGTATTACCGAGCCTCCGGAGGTTACCTTTCCTTGTATTAGAAAGTACAGCGAACCAAGCGATACATTGAAAGCCACAGGTACTGTAGAAACTGGCTCCAGCAGCCAGAATGAGGTTGTGGATCAGCGTGTTCCTGCAACAGAAACTTCAGATGACCGAACTGGAGTTCAGAATTCTCAGAAAAATGAGATTGTGCCCTCCGAGACGACAGGTTGCAGAGAAGCTGCAACGGCAGATGTCGAGCCAGAAACCTCGGTGTTTTCAAAGCTTGAAGATGAAGAAGGGCAGGATTGTAGCTCCTCATTAAATGACACCATGGCTGAGTGCATGAGTGACCGGGATGAGGAGATTTCAAATTGCAGTGAGCACGAAAGCTGGGATAAAGGTGACAGTACAGATCCTAACCTTGAGGATTCAGGAAGGGAAGAAAGCGAAGACGGCACTGCAATGAAAGGATTCAAGAAACATTTTAAGGAACATTTTAAGGAACATTTTAAGGAACAGGATGTAACCAAAAGTGAGGAGAATGAGTCTCCAGTTGCAACTGAGCTCTGCTTCAGGAAGGTACGACTGAAGGTCGTAAAGAAAAGAAAGAAAATGAAAAGGATTAAGGGAGAACAAGGTTCTCAAAAAGACGCTCCTTTCAGACAACAATGTTCTGATTATGCGGGCAAAACTGGATCAAGCATTCCTCGGCCAAAGGTGCGAATAAAATTGGAAACAAAAAGAAACAAATCCAAATCTGCCATGTCAGGCAAAGTCGACAGGGAAATGTCCCATAGAAAAAGAAGGAAGAAGCGGCTGAACGACTGGATGCGCAAGCGCATGGAGAGCCGCCCCGACCGAGAAAGAATGAGACGGCCTGCTCGAAGCGCCGCTAGGCTAGGTAGAGTTAGTTCTGGCCAAGCTTCCGATCGGAAAGCAGAACTCAAGAGTAGAGGGAGGAGCGAGACAAAATCGCGGATGAGAAATATCATTAGAACCAGAAAAAGAGTCAGGACACGCGAAAGAAATATAAACCAGTGCTTTGTGAGAATGAAAACTGGCGTATCTGAAAGATGGAGAGGAACTGATACGTTCCAAGGAGGAAGCGCAACAAGAGTTTGGAAATATAGGCGAAAGCATGCCTTACGTTGTGCGCTACATATTTGAGTAACTTTGTGGTTCTGTGTTGTTGATTCTTACGTGTATCCGACAACAGTGTGGTACTATGTATGTGAATTTCATAGCATTGATGTATGAATTTTGTAATGTGTTATTACAGTTTGTGAAATCTGTGCAATGTGTGTGTTGTGGACATTTGCCCCATATACTTGAGAGCGCATGCATGTGCGCGCGATGTTCGTGGTTATTGTGAATATTGTGGGACAATATTCTTTAAGGGAGGGGCAGTGTCACGAAATCGGCGCCCATTTTCATCAAGCCGGTACAGCGCTAGGCGCGCGCGGCGTCGCCTGGAGAGCATGGAGAGAAAAGCCCCTTCCCCGCGCGGGAGAGCGCGTAGCTTTGTACGCGCTGCCGTGACCCTCTTTCCCATTGCCCGGGGAGGACGGTGGCTCATCGGCCTGGAATGTGCCAGGCCCTTCGAGAAAGTTCTGTGGGACCTGGCCAATGACGACGCGCGGCTCGACGGGAGGAGAAGAGGGAGCTATAACCAGCGAAGCTATGTGTGTGTGCGCGCTAGCTTTGGCGCGTGTTAACAAACAGACGCGGCGCGCCCTATTTAAAGCGACCGCGCCGCTTGTTGAGCCAGTCAGTCAGTCAGTCAATTCGTCAGTGTTTTGCGACGTGCTCGCCCGTGATTCGGCTGGACTCCCGGGGATCACCCGCTGCTGGCAAGCCCACGGACTTTCAAGGGAGCGGCGCTCGTCTCGTACGGCGGCCACATCGTGACTCTTGAGGCGTCGGACTGCAACAGTGCCCGGTGAACAATTTGGTGTTTGTTTATGTACTCTCTCGTGTTTCATCTGTTGTAAAGCCTCTACGTTATTGGATACCTGTGTAATTGCATGCTTAGCGTTTGTATTCTGTGAACCTCTCGTCTATGTATTTCAAGTGATCTTGTGTATTCCTTTTTATCGTCTCTTGCTGTGCATAAATTGTGTTTTGTTTGTTACTTCTGACTCCGATCCTTTCTCTGGTTTGAACCGGCGACCGCTGGGCACCAAACGACCCCCCCCCCCCCCCCCCCTTCTGTCACTACAAGGTAGTTGAATTCCGGCTGAGCTTGCCACGCAGGTCGAGGGCATCTCCTTTGCGACCGGAACAGCTACCCCCACTCACTCTAAGGGTGTCTGGGAGTGTGCGCACCGTTAAGGGCGCATCGTTAATAATACCCCCTTAATTATTAACGGGTGACACCAAGTAATGATACACATTGAAACAATGCGTCGGCTATATTTTCTATAAGGAATGTCATTTTGGTTTAATTACCAAGCTGTGATCCCCACAAAAATCCACGTAATATTCATTACCAGTTAATTCGCCCAATTTCTCCTCTTAGCTCACCCTTGTTCTACATATACAAAACGTACCACTTCTAAGCTGGTAAGCTGGGGACCAAAAGGGCGGCCCATCAAGCTTGATGGCCGTTTTTGGCCAAAATCGGCAACCCTGGCAGGAGATGTCACCACCCCTAAGCTACATACCTATGTCGCCGCGGCAAAACATGTAACCTCCCTAACCGAGGTTAAAGCCGACTTTAATCGAGGCGCGACAGCAGCGACACAGCGGCGCGAGTCGAAATTGCTGCACAAGAATGCTAAATTGGGCGAGTTGGTGCATTCGCATTTTAGGAAACGTAGCGCAAAGAAAAGGGCAAAAAAGAAGGAAACGTGTGTGTTTCCTTCTTTTTTGCCCTTGTCTTCTTTGCGCTATGTTTCCTAAAATGCGAAATTGCTGGTAGGCGGCCGGCCGCAGGGGCGGGGTCGTGGAGGGCAGCGCAGGCGTTGCTCGTAATATTCAACTGTTCGCAATGACACCTGTTTCCTCGTCTTCGCGATCCACCACCGGAAGCCATTTGTCTTGCACACTTTCACAAGATTCTGCGCAACAAAATTAGAATCGGGATCCGCCGGTGAGGTTTTACCGCTTCCCGCGGGTAAGTAATATATGAGAAGCAGAGGCGCGAAGCGTGGATAGCTGCTGTCCACACAATCAAGTAAGTGTCTCCTTTACTACAGTGTCAGTTTAACTCGTATCGCAATTAGCACTGCGATTCGTACCTTGACTGATTCAAAGGCTGGCTTAAGCGAAAGATATGCTCTATCTAAAACCGTCTCGCATCGGTAGTTACTTCTAACGCGGCACGTAGAAGGCAGCGCGCTTTGGCGGCGATGTTAAATGAATTTGACAGTGCCGCATGCCGTTAGCTGGATGGAATTTTAGAGAATTCTTTGACCCATTCCGAATTAGCAGCACAAGAACGCGAAACTCAGATTGACAAGCAGTGCGTTTCCGGTGCTTGTGTGCATCACGTATCGTGTTTTTCGTTTTGCTTTTCCAACTCACTAGACCCTTGCGGACAGTTTTCGGCTGGTTATAGCATTATAGGGCGTAACATCACTGAATATTTCTGGCTTTGCCTAAGTTCACTGACAAAACGACCGTTCTTACGCAAACTATTGCAACGTTTGCAGCTGCGAGTATGCGAAAACTTAGTTTACTGTAAGTGCAATTAATCCACATTTCACAGTTCAAAAATAAATTTCACTAAATGTACGCACTACACAAGCGTGCAAGTGCACTATCATAAGCAATATGAGCAAGAACACACGAGCGCGTGGCAGATAGCCTCGAAACCCACTTGGGGCGATACGGTGCGGCCGCTGTGGACACGTGTGGACAAAAATAGAGCGCCAAGTCTATATATAGACCTGCGCAGCGTTTTGTGCGTAATCTTTATTGGCAATCCGCGCTGTTGGGGCTCGATATCGGCGAGAGAGAGAGAGAGACAACTTTATTTGCCCCAGATGTTGTGAATTAGGGCAGATGGGTCCTGTGTGGCCCCCAGGTGGGGGCGAAATCCTGGGCCCACGAAATGAGTGAAAGTTGTGTGTTCCTGTCTGGCTTGGTAAGGAGTTGGTGCCAGCTTTCCGCAGAGGGAGCTGGCAGGAGGGCCCTTGGGGGCGGGTTATTTACGCATCCCCAGAGGATGTGCGCCTGAGTGGCGGGTTCTCCGTTGTTACAATTTGGACATGCGGGGTCGTATTCCCCGTTAGTAATTAGTGATAGCCTGGAGTGACTAAGAAATGAGTGGGTCTGTAATCTGCGCAGCAGGGTGGCTTGTGTTCGGTCGAGGTCGGGGTGGGGAGGCGGGAAAAGGCGTCGCGTCTCTTTGTGTAAATTGGTAATTTCGGCGAAAGTCTGGGGGGCTTCAGCGAGTGCGTCAGATGCGTGAGACCGACCGCCCGGATTGTTAATCCTCGGGCAAGTTGGTCGGCCCCATCGTTTCCAGAGTTGCCCGCGTGGGCGGGTACCCAGACTAGGTTAATTTTGGGGTCGGGAGTGCAGCCGCGCAGGATGCGTGCAGCAGGAAGGCAGATGTAGCCTGCCGAGAAATTTAGAATTGCTCTTTTTGAGTCACTAAGGACTGTACGCGTACGCGGGTCAGCGATGACGAGCGCTATAGCTGTTTCTTCCGCTGCGGTGGGGGAGGGGGCACGGACCGTGGCGGCGGAGATCAGTGTAGATTGCGGCGTGGTAGCACAGGCCACATATGTTGTTGCATCTTGCCTTGCCGCGTCCACGTATGTTGCGTGTTGATCGGTATGGTAGGCTTCATCGAGTGCCCTGGCTTTGCGTTGACGGCGCGCGTCGTGTCGGCCAGGGAGCATGTTTTTTGGTAGTGGTTTGACAACGAGGCGGCTGTGTACACATGTCGGGAGGGGGGCTGTGGGATGGGGATCGCCTATTGGGTTGACGTTTAACCGGTCAAGGACGAGACGGCCGTGATTTGTCCTGGAGAGGCGATGAATTTGGGCTGTCTTGTGTGCCTCTATAAGTTCGGAAAGAGTGTTGTAAATCCCCAGTTGGAGGAGGTGTCGTGTGCTAGCATATTGTGGCAACCCTAGGGCAGCTTTGTACACCGAGCGGATGATGCTGTTAACTGCCTCCTCATCCTTTCGGCGAAGGTGATAGTAGGGATAGGAGCATACTATCCTGCTAACGAGGAATGCCTGTGTTAGCCGGCAGAGGTCATCCTCCATCATGCCTCTACGACGTGTGGAGATGCGGCGAATAAGGCCGATTATTTGGTGAGCTGTGGTGCGGAGGCGTTGTATTGCTTCGGAGTTCTGTGTATTGTTCTGTATTAGCATGCCCAGGACACGAATGGTCTGAACGGAAGGTATAGGGTGTGTGTCGATGTGGAGCGTGATGAGCTCAAGCGCTGCGGGAGCCGGTCTGCGCACTCTCCTGTCGCGGATGACAAGCAGCTCCGATTTTGTTGGGGAGCATGTGAGGCCGTTCGCCTGCACATAGGTGTGGACAGTGTCAATGGCTGTCTGGAGGGAACTCTGGATGTCCCCGTCTGAACCAGAGTTGGTCCAGAGGGTGATATCGTCGGCGTATAGGGAGTGTCGTCGGTCTCGTGGCTGTGGGCTCTGTAGATTATTCCCTTCACCGAGTTGTCGGGGGCTGGGGCGTACGTGGCGACCGGGATGGCGACATTGTCTAGGGTGATTGTTTGGACCTTGGCGTAGAGGAGAGCGCGATCCTTGTCCGGAGTACTGACCGTGACGGTGTTGTTGCTCGGGTGGATTCTAACTTGGTCGGCGGTGATGGCCACGCGGCCGTCGATCTGAGCAGCGTCATAAATAGATATGGCCAGTTTGGCGGGGCCAACGGCGTTCAGGTCGACTGGGGGATAGCCCGTTATACTAAGTGGCACGGGCCGAGGCTCTTTTTCTTTCCTTTTCTGCCTCAACATAACATATGTACCTTGAGGGCGAAGGACGATTTTGTAGTCATCCGTCGGCAGGCGAGGGAGTGGTCGTTTTTTCGCAGGTGGCGGTGGGCGGCTGCGGAGACGCTGGCTTGAGTGAGCTGTAGTGGCATCAGACGCTGGAGCGTTGGCCGGCGGCGTATCCGCTGGTGTCGGTCGGCGGTATCGGCGTTGCATTTCAAGCGCGGTCCATGTGCCGTCGGCTAGATCCGCAGGCGAAATGTCCGTGCCGGTGACGGAATACGGCATCTCTGAGCTTGAGGGTGTGGAGTCGAGTCGAAGTGAGGCGGCCGCAGCCGCCACAGCTGGGAGCGGGCACGCCCTAAGCGTGCGCAGCCATTAGGCCTACCTCCCTCGGTCAGGTTTGGCCGCAGGAAATTGATCGTAGAGACAACAAATCTCGCCTAAAATCGTTGAAATTTGCACAGTCCACGCCGGAAAGGTAGCGAAGGGTCTGGCACAAGTTCGGGTGTAGTCGGTGGCGAAAAACAGGCGAAAATGCTCGAAGAACGCGGAACGCATGTAGAATGCGACCGCTAGCGTCCGTGCCAGAGAGAAGAATCCCGATATCGGCGATGTTGCAGCGCGTGCACACATGAACGTGCGAGCTAGAATGTTGTAGCGAGCTGAACCGCGCTTATATGCTCAAGAGCCGAATGTAAAGCCGTGCAAAACCACATGCACGAGAAACGGGGAGCTAGGCTATTATTCCCCGTGCCGGGCATGCAAAACCTCAGACAGCATCTTAACTCGAACAGTATCCCATGCACTAACAGTGCGAGTCGGTTTATAATGCCACTAGACGTTCAAAACTTTATTCTTTTGGCAGCCGCCGGCATGCACAATAATTAATTTACCATTGTTTGCCAGATACCGTCCACTCCCTCATGTAGTGTCTCAACCGAGACCTTTGAGGAAATAAATAAATAAATAAATAAATAAATAAATAAATAAATAAATAAATAAATAAATAAATAAATAATAATTGGTTCACAGGAACTGGTAAAGACGCATTGTCTGTCACACTTGTTTCGGTGGACACCTGAAGCGCGCAGTAAGGGAAGGGAGGAAGGTGAGAGGGATAGCGCTCTGATTCTGGCACGCGGATCAATTCTGTATTGTTTGTGTGTTCATGTTTGTTGTCGCGAGACGCAGCTTTATCAATTTCTTAGTTGCGCAATATGGAGACGTGTCTCGAAGATTCTGTGCACTCGCGTATGTTTCTCCAATGTTCCAGGTTATGCTAGTCCAAGTCTGCGCTTTATCTATTTGTTTCTTCGTCGCCTTTAAATTGTGCGTTGACGGGTGCGACGGACATTCGAAGATTGGCGATCGCAGAGCACACTTGGTTCTGTCGCCGCCGCCGATTGTTTAGTTATTTTGCGGGCACACATCCACCTAATAAATAGTTTATTCCAGTGAAGTTAAAGCCTCCTCATTGTTGTCAATGGCACTGTCACCATCACATGACATCTGGTGTAGGTGCCGTATCCCGACGATTGTGACGCGCTCCCCAAGATGACACCCGTCTAGCAGAAAGGACTCATTGATTTCAACTAACCTCGTGACCTCCTTGCTTCCAAGGACAACTGGACGAGGATATGGAAGACTGCCTTGACCAGTCAACTGTCGAGTGCGCTGTGAAGAAGCCGCTGGTGAGGTTGCGACGCTCGCGCCACCTCACAAGCAGTCAGGAGAATTTGAAAACCGGGTGTGGAGAGGGGGAAAACCGAACCAGCAAGTAAAACCATTTTATAGTAGGGAAGCACCCACTGCAGCTGTGGCACAATGGGTTGGACACCCGCCTCAGCTTCGGAAGGTTGGAGGTTGTTCGAATCCCGCCGCCGGTAACTCGCCGGGTCAAATGAGTACAAGTGCCTTCCCTGTCCAGAGCACAGCTCAGCCTCGTGGAATGCGCACTTGGGCAGCTCCGCTAACCCCGATGCGATGCTGTCCGAACTGCCGGCAGTCGGAGTAGTTTCGCGCAGTGGCTGTCGACAGTCGCAGCTCGATTCCTAATCTGAGCTCCTGTCGAGAACGTCACAAAATTGATTTACAGAAAAAAAAAAAAATGGGTGCGGCCGCAACAGGGTCGGGGGTTGCGGTCGAAATGTTTTTGCATGCACGCTTCTCTTCTGACTTTTTTTTTTTTTCAAGCTTTAGCGACAATCTCCGTGTAACACAGACAGCGGTGAAGGAAAAATGAGAAAGTTTAAGACGTTACTAGAGCGCCCCTTCTCTTTCGTGCTTTTTTATTTTCATATTTAATCCACCGGAAATTTACTGAAGCTTGTACATACCTTAGCACACTTGTTTCTTAGGAGAAACACTCCACTTGTGTACAGGTTGTGGCCACATAGATAACACTCTAAAGTGGATAATTTATTACCTCACCAAAATTAGCACCACTCACTAGTTTGGTGTTCCGAAATACCTAGAAACCGACCGCGTTTGCAGGCCGCATAATATACTTCATAGTTAGCAACCGCTTTTTTACAACTTGCGTCCTGGTCTTACGACATTTTGTAACTACTAATGCACTCGCATATATATGTTAGAGCTGCTTAGCGATGTCACCGCTACTCACTCAATGGAATCTGCGTCAAGAAAATAAACTAGGGTTTTCATTCAGGATTTTTATTTCTTACAAAACTGAGCAAATAGCGTATTTACGCAGGAAAAACAATGATAGCTTGACGGTGACGCAAGGCTAAACATGCCTGGAAATCCACAAGAGTCTAGCTTTTATTCCGCACAGTGCTTGGACATTAGCGAAACATCGCCTCATAAAACGAACACAGATCTAACGAACCTCTTTTGATTTTTCACTGCAAGGACCAGATTGCTACCCCATGCATCATCTCTTAGCTTTCCTAGTTTACTTCCGTAATTTTACGATACGCCTGCACGATGTGACATTCTGAAATGCTTAAAAATGTCAAAATGAATAAAAAAAAAATGCTCCCAGCCCCGATAGTTTTACGGAATTTTGCAATTATACCTACATCTAGCTTTAAAAAACAAAATGTTAACTTACCTGATACACTGAAAGAAGCAACAGCAACTGTTTGTTGTCGCAGTAGCATTTAAGCTTGGTTATGACTATTCACCTTTTTTAACTGCAGATATCACGATCGTGACCTCCGAATTATTTTAATGGTTCGTAAAACGATTTCACAGATTAGCGTGTTGTAACGCAAAGAAATTACAGCACTAAAAAAAAAAAGGAGTAGTGTAAAGATGCAAAATTATTTATCGCCACGAAAAACCTATGTAATATTGTATTGGTTTGTTGAACGATTGACAATCTTTTCGACTGGTAACTTACATTTAGCAGAATGCTTTTCATTTATACCTTTTTAGAATCTTTATTTTTCCATCTGGTGGGAGCTTGAGCCTAAATACATCTTCCAAACATAGTCCTGGGTAATAGTCGAAGTTGCTGATCTCACATTGTGATCGCGTATGTTAGAGAGCTCTTGCCTACCACGGCGTGCCGTGGTTTTGGAACAATGGAACACGTAATGATGACAGTAGTTTATTGTTGCTCTAACATTGCCAGCTAGAAATACAACACGCTATTGAATACGACGTCCGACTCACCTTCAAGGATGCGTTCGAATGGGCGCCCATGATTCGGCAGAGGCTAAACCCTACGTGAGACTGGAAGAAAAGGCGGGAATAACCCCCGTCGGGCGTCGTCTTTGTCGCGTGCCGGAAGAGATGAGTCCGTGCATGAGGAGTACCATATACTGAAATAACTGTCAACTGTCGCTTGCGCTGTGAAGAAGCCGCTGGTGGCGCTGGTGAGGCCGCGACGCTTGACAGTTGACAGCCGTGTGGGCGGACGCGTGTTCCATCGCTCCTCCGATTGCACGTGGCTACCGGAAACGGACGGAATGGCGACAGCGGGAGCTTCCGAAGCGTCAAATAGATGATTTGTTTCTTTTATTAACTTTATTTCGTTTTCAGCTAGTTAGGGTAGGTGCAGCCTAAGGAATAGATTTTAGCTCTTGGTCCTAGCGGCCTGGGGTTTCGTGCCGGCAGCTAAGTTTTCTTGGCGTTCATTATTTAGCTATCTTGTTTAGATAAATATTTTTTTCTAGGCTTTTGGCATTCGCAGAATTGGTTTTTAACGCGTGTTTACTAGTCGTTTCTTGTGTCTTCTTTTGGCAATTTGTATATTCTGAGAATTCGTAATAGATATAGTTCAGTCGATGAGCGCTTCAGATGTGCAATGAAAAGTAGGTAAGTGTACTCAGTGTGAGGCGCAGGTTAATCTCAAGGAAACGCGTTTTGACTCTGTAGGTGAAGGGGAAGGCAGCGACTTTTTGTGTCCGTGTTGCGTACTGAGTGCGCGTCTAGATAGATTTGATAAAGAAAGGGGCAGCTTAGTGTCTCGTGTGGATGATTTAGAAAATGAAGTACGTTTGTTAAGAGCGGAAAATCAGAAACTGCTTGGACATCTTACTCAACTTAAAAAAAAAAAAAAAAAGGGGCCGACTTTATCCTTGGAACCAACGAGGACGAGCATTCCAATGCGGGCCACGTGGCTGGGGCCAGCACTGGCATGGAAGGCATAAGCAAAGTAGGTCAGGCGGATCCGAACCGTCCGAGTTATTTAGAAGCAGCTAAGACGCCGGAAAAAAAAGGAAGAAGTAAGGAAGAATGAAAATCCCAGAGATAAGGGCACAGATAACCGAAAGCAGGAGCCAACAGTTGGGGGAGGGAGAGAGAAGGCCCAGGTGCAAGCGAGATATTTTGGAACGTGTAAGGGGTGATAAGAGAGTGTTGGTTGGAGCCTTCCCGGGAGACCAATGAGGGCAGTGCTAAAAGAGAGTAAAAATAGGCTGTTGAAGAATACCGCAGAGCGCAGTATGGTAATAGTAGCCGCGGGGCTAAACGATGTCTTAAATGGTGACGCTGCAGGAGCGGTGGAAAGTTTAGCAAATGGAGTTGACGAGATCAGGGAGATAGCACAGCAGACGCAGACAGTTGTATGCACAGTATCAGAGGTGCTAGGATTGAATGGAAAGATGGAAAAGGACGTGGTGACAGTTAATCAGGACATAGGAAATTTAAGCCTGGAGATGCGTTTCGAAGTGTTTGAGGTAAACAGGAAGGTACATAAAGCAGGTTTTGGTAGGGCTTTTCAGCGAGATGGCATTCATTTTAACAGAACGGTGGGAGCCGAGATCAGCTGGCGCCTGGCAGGCAGGGCTGTAGCTTTTTTAGGGGGTCCGCGAGGACTCCGTGCACAGAGGTAGTTAGAAGTGAAGCAGAAGAAAGTGTAATAATGGAGGCGAGCCCCCAAAAATGGCAAAGAGTAGGTCGAGAAAGAAAAGTACAAAAAAAAATTAACACTAGGATCAGCTACATAAACATGCAAGGAGGTACAAAAAGAGCGAAATGGCTAGAGATAGAACAGCAGTTGAAGGATGACAAAATAGGTGTGTACGCTCTTTGCGAGACTCATCTCAGGGATTGAGAAGATCCGCCGTTTATAGAAGGCTACGTGTGGGAAGGGTGCAACAGAACCAGAACGGAAAAAAAGGGTGGAGGGGTAGGTATGTTGATAAACCAGGGAAAAAAATTGGCAAAGAATTAAATCATCTTGTAAAGAACATATCTGGCTTTCAGGAACAATTGCCGGCATAAGGGCATGTCTAGGGGTAGTTTATTTAGGAGCAGGACATCAATGCAGGCAAGAAACCAGGGATCTTGTTGAATTTCTCAGTGACGATATAAGCCAGTTTGGAAACGGGGCCAATATTATTCTACTGGGGGACATGAACAGCCTCATCGACGATGTGGATGGGTACACGGATCGTAACGGCAAGCCAATGCTAGATTTCTGTGAGCGACACGATCTAGTTAAGTAAATAGAGAAACAAAATGTGAAGGCCAAATCACGTGGGAATTCCGCAACAGGCAGACGACCATTGACTATTGTCTAATGTCGCAAGAAATTTATAGCAAGGTCACAAAAATGGAAATAGACAAAAAAGGGGAGTGTAGTCCTGGAAGTGATCATAAACGTATTAGTCTGCAGATTGGGCCCTTGATGAAAAGAGAAATGGAACTTAGACAAAACGTAAACGCAAAATTAAACGACGATCAAATAGCGCATATAGCAGCAGACATAGAGGAAGCAATAGAGAAAAGCCCCATGGAAGACTGGGATTATGAACAGGTAAAACTACTCATAAGGAGGCAAATTCAGGAGGTTAAAGTAGCAAACCACTGGAATGGAAAGAAAAAGCCACGGAGCTCTTGGAATAAGGAAGTCAGAGAACCTATTAAACAACGACGGGTATACTTCAAAGGAACACCGAATGGCAAAGAAAGCACAGGTATCTCAGGAGGAAATCGACCAAAAATGGGAATCATATCGATAAAAGAAACTTCAAGTGCAGGCCCTCGTCCAAAGTAAAATAAGACAGTCCACCGATCGCTGGATGGCTGATATACACGATGACTCTAGAGGCGGAGCAAGAAAATTCTGGAATCATGTAAGCTGGATAGGGAAGAAGAATCAAAGAAAGCAGGATCGGATTCAAGATAACAAGGGAAATTGTTTAAAGGGAGATAACGCACTGAACTACGTTACATCAGTTATAGCCGAGTCATTTAAGAGCGACGATAGGGTAATCTCCGCAAATCAGGAAGCAACACAAGGTAGCAGAATACAAAGCAGCTTAGAACTGACCAATCTAAACAGGAAAAAGGCAGAAAAAAGTATTCCTAAAAACACATCTACAGGAATAGATGGAATTCCGATCAAGCTGATTAATGAACTCGGTTCAAAAAGTAAGCAAACGTTGTTAAAAGCTCATGGAACAGTCATAACGAATAAGCACATTCCGGACAGCTGGCGGCAGAGTAAAATGATTTTGATTTATAGAGGGAAAGGAGACAGAATGCACATAATATCCTACAGGCCGATTACCATACCATCTGTTATGTACAGGTTAGCCATGCAGGCGGTGAAATTAAAGGTGCAAGCATGGGTTGAAAGTAACAAGATACTCGGAGAACTTCAGAACGGCTTTAGAAATGGTAGGCGCTTAGATGACAGCGTGTTCGTGCTTACCCAATGCATCGAAATATCTAGAGTGGAAAATAGACCTTTGTATTTGGCCTTCCTGGACATAAACGGGGCATACGAAAACGTAGGCAGGGAACCCCTGTGGAAGATATTAAAAGAAGAATCGGGTATGAGATAATAGAGTTTCTACAGGAAATATACCGGGATAACAAAGTAGAAATTACGTGGGAAGGGATAAGAAGTACGGAGGTTGTCAAAGTATGCAAAGGATTAAGACAAGGCTGTCCTCTATCACCGGTACTGTTCATGCATTATATGATAAACCTGGAACAGAGGACACAAGACAGTAACCTAGGTTTTAACCTGTCATATAGATTAGGTGAAAAGGCGGTAGAGCAGCGCCTTCCCGGTTTGATGTATGCAGACGATACTGTGCTGCTAGCTGAGAGTCTGGAAGAATTGCAAATTCTAGTTAAGCATTGCGGAGACGAAGGGGACGCTCTAGGCTTCAGTTTCAGCGCAGTCAAGTCGGGTCTGATGATTTTCAACGGCTCAACTGATCAGGGCCTTTAAATACAAGTCTTTGAAATACCTACACTAGCAGAATATAAATATCTGGGGTATGGGTAAACGAAGGATTGGCATACATTGGAAAGCATGACCAATCACTTAAGGCCAAAGGGCGAAGGAATGCCGGTATAATGAAGCATAAGGCATTGTGGGGATACAATAGGTGTGAGGTTTTGAGGGGTATTTGGAAAGGAATTATGGGGCCCGGTCTTACTTTCGGAAATGCGGTTTTGTGCCTAAAATCAGAGGTACAGTCGACACTAGAAAGAAATCAGAGATCCGTTGGACGATTAGCACTAGGTGCCCATGGCAAAACTACAAATGAGGCGGTACAGGGAGATATGGGCTGGGAATATTTCGAAGTACGGGAAGCTCAGAGTAAAATATTATATGAGGAACGCCTGAGGAAATTGGACAGTAACAGATGGGCAGCTAAAGTATTTAAATACCTGTACTTAAAAAGCGTTGACTCACAATGGAGGAGAAGAAATAGGAAACTAACTAGTAAGTATACTAGTCACAAGGACGGAGAAATAAAGAGCATTAAGCCACAGGTGAAAAACATATAAGGTAAAAATTGGATAAATTCGATGGAAAAGAAACCGAGTGTGGAATTATACCGAAAGTGGAAAATGCAGATCAGAAAGGAAGATTTCTTTGATAACTCAAGAGGAAGTGCCCTGCGTTTTGATGCTAGATCAGGGTGCCATAGAACACGGAGCTACAAAAAGAAATTTAACAATGGAGATGACGCATGCGCTGTATGTGGTAACTCCAGTGAAACAATTGACCATAAAATACTAGAATGTAATGGTATCCATCCGGAAGTTGGTGCAGTCACTGCCCCTGAAGCTCTGGGGTTTAGAGATAACAGTGGCCGGGTGAATAAACCGGCGGTGGAAACTAGCAAAAAACGAGTGGAAGATTGATGGCTTAAAATCAGAGAAGTGACATAATGTTAGTAATGTAGGAACAAAATTTAATAAATAGAATGATATTTTAGTTAACCATTCTAAATCAATAATTAAGATATCGGGAGAAAAATGATCATGATAGCTACTGCTACCACCCCGTTTCAAAGGGGACGCTCCTACATTCCATTCATCCATCCGCTCGCGCCACCTCACAGCCAGTTTGGAGACTTGGAAAATCCTGTGTGGAGAGGGGAAAAACCGAACCGGCAAGTAGAACCATTTTATAGTCGGGAAGCACCCACCGCAGCTGTGGCACAATGGGTTGGACACCCGCCTCAGCTTCGGAAGGTTGGAGGTTGTTCGAATCCCGCCGCCGGTAACTCGCCGGTCAAATGAGTACAAGTGCCTTCCCTGTCCAGAGCACAGCTCAGCCTCGTGGAATGCGCACTTGGGAAGCTCCGCTAACCCCGATGCGATGCTGCCCGAACTGCCTACAAGGCAGTCGGAGTAGTTTCGCGCAGTGGCTGTCGACAGTCGCAGCTCGATTCCTAATCTGAGCTCCTGTCGAGAACGTCACAAAATTGATTTACAGAAAAAAAAATGGGTGCGGCCGCAACAGGGTCGGGGGTTGCGGTCGAAATGCCCGCGGAGCTTTTTGCATGCGCCCTTCTGTTTTGACTGTTTTTTTTTCAAGCTTTAACGAAAATCTCCGTATAACACAGACAGAGGTGAAAGAAAATTGAGAAAGTATAAGACGTTATCAGAGCGCCCCGTCTCTTTCGTGCTCTTTTATTTTAATCTATATTCCACTGGAAATTTACTGAAGCTTGTACATACCTTAGCACACTTGTTTCTTAGTAGAAACACTCCACTTGTGTACAGATTGTGGCCACATAGATAACACTCTAAAGTGGATAATTTATTACCTCACCAAAATTAGCACCACTCACTGGTTTGGTGTTCAGAAATACCTAGAAACCGACCGCGTTTGCAGGCCGCATAATATACTTCATAGTTAGCAACCGCTTTTTTACAACTTGCGTCCTGGTCTTACGACATTTTGTAACTACTAATGCACTCGCATATATATGTTAGAGCTGCCTAGCGATGTCACCGCTACTCACTCAATGGAATCTCCGTAAAAAAAAATAAAGTAGGGTTTTCATTCAGGATTTTTATTTCTTACAAAACTGAGCAAATAGCGTATTTACGCAGGAAAAACAATGATAGCTTGACGGTGACGCAAGGCTAAACATGCCTGGAGGAGGAGGAGAAACATTTATTTCATAAACTTCCTTTTCTTCCTGAGTGGAGCCCTCAGTCCAGGGCTCCATGTGCCGCCTTGATCCTGCAGGCCCGCCAGAACAGCTGTCGCTGGTGTTGCGGGTTGTTGCGAATAAAACGGTCTCAGAAAGCATACAAATCAGTCTATAAGCCCATGGGCCACGGCAATCCTCTCGGCCCGCTCGATTAGCCGGCGTTGTTCGGCCAGCTCCGTGCGGGACAAGGCATCTTCCCAAGATGAGAGGGTGGGGTGAGGTACAGGTGAAACGCCGAGGGTGGCTTTGGGCAGGCCCAAACAGAATGATATAGTGTAGGTCGGTGTTGTTGGCAGGTGGGACATTTATCTGGGTAGCGGGTGGGGAAGAACAAATGTTTGTGGTACAAATTTGTATACGTGTGAGTCTGCAGTTGTCGCCATGCCACAGCGTCGGCCTTGGTGAGTGTTGGGTGCGGCGGTGGCAGAGTTCTTCTTTGTGTACGGTAATATAGTGTAATGTGGGTGTAAGACTGTGGAACTGTGCTGGCGTCCTCTGTGTCTACTTCACCCTCCGCTTCCGTCGACAGGGCCCGGGAGGTTGCTGCTCGGGCGAGCGCGTGCGCACTCTCGTTGCCAGGAAGGGAGGAGTGACCAGGAGTCCAAACAATTTTAACAATGGGAAAGGTATCATAGTTATTGGTGAGAGCACGCGTGAAGCCTCGAAAGATAATGTATTCTTCGCGAAGGCGCTACACGCAGCTTGTGAACGCCTGGAGATCCACAAGAGTCTAGCTTTTATTCCGCTCAGTGCTTGGACATTAGTGAAACATCGCGTCATAAAATGAACATAGATCTAACGAACCTCTTTTGATTTTTCACTGCAAGGTCCGGATTGCTACCCCATGCATCATCTCTTAGCTTTCCTAGTCAACTTCCGTAATTTTACGATACGCCTGCACGATGTGACATTCTGAAATGCTTGAAAATGTCAAAATGAATAAAAAAAAAAATGCTCCCAGCCCCGATAGTTTTACGGAATTACCTACATCTAGCTTTAAAAAACAAAATGTTAACTTACCTGATACACTGAAAAAAGCAACGGCAACTGTTTGTTGTCGCAGTAGGATTCCAGCATGGTTATGCCTATTCACCTTTTTTAAGTACAGAAATCACGATCGTGACCTCCGAAATATTTTAGCGGTCGTAAAACGATTTCACAGATTAGCGTGTTGTAATGCAAAGAAATTACAGCACTAAAAAAAAAAAGGAGTAGAGTAAAGATGCGAAATTATTTATCGCCACGAAAAACATATGTAATATTGTATTTGTTTGTTGAACGGATTGACAATATTTTTGACTGGTAACTTACATTTAGCAGAATGCTTTTTATTTATACCTCTTTAGAATCTTTGGATTTCCATCTGATGGGAGCTTGAGTTTAAATACGTCTTCCAAACATAGTCCTGGGTAATAGTGGAGGTTGCTGACCTCACATTGTGATCGCGTATGTTGAGAGCGCATGTCTCCCACGGCGTGCAGTGGTTTTGGAACAATGAAACAACACGTAATGTTAACAAACTGTCGTTTATAGTAGCTCTAACGTTGCCAGCTAAAAATACAAGGCGGTATTGAATACGACGTCTGACTCACCTTCAAGGATGCGTTCGAATGGGCGCCCATGCTTCGGCAGAGGCTAAACCCTACGTGAGACTGGAAGAAAAGGCGGGAATAACCCCCGTCGGGCGTCGTCTTTGTCGCGTGCCGGAGAGACGAGTCCGCGCATGAGGAGTAACATATAGTGAAATAACTGTCAACTGTCGCTTGCGCTGTGAAGAAGCCGCTGATGGCGCTGGTGAGGCCGCGACGCTCGCGCCACCTCACATCCAGTGTGGAGAGCTTGAAAACCGGGTGTGGAGAGGGGGAAAACCGATCCGGCAAGTAAAATCATTTTATAGTAGGGAAGCACCCACTGTAGCTGTGGCACAATGGGTTGGACACCCGCCTCAGCTTCGGAAGGTTGGAGGTTGTTCGAATCCCGTCGCCGGTAACTCGCCGGTCAAATGAGTACAAGTGCCCTCGCTGTCCAGAGCACAGCTCAGCCTCGTGGAATGCGCACTTGGGAAGCTCCGCTAACCCCGATGCGATGCTGCCCGAACTGTCTACAAGGCAGTCGGAGTAGTTTCGCGCAGTGGCTGTCGACAGTCGCAGCTCGATTCCTAATCTGAGCTCCGTGTCGAGAACGTCACAAAATTGATTTACAGAAAAAAAAAAAAATGGGTGCGGCCGCAACAGGGTCGGGGGTTGCGGTCGAAATGCCTGCGGAGCTTTTTGCATGCTCGCTTCTGTTTTGACTGTTTTTTTTTTATTCAAGCTTAAAAGACAATCTCCGTATAACACAGACAGAGGTGAAAGAAAAATGAGAAAGTGTAAGACGTTAACAGAGCGCCCCTTCTCTTTCGTGCTCTTTTATTTTAATCTATATTCCACTGGAAATTTACTGAAGCTTGTACATACCTTAGCACATTTGTTTCCCCGCAAGGGCACCTTGTGTAAACTTGGTGTTGGTGCTTGGCGCCACCACGGACCCTGAGCCCCCATACCGAAGCTGTAAACCGTACCGTGGCGATAGGTTGAAAGGTGGAGGGAAGAAACCGTGAACGGTGGCGGTCGAGGTTGTGGTCAAGCCTCGGCCGACGGGCCCCTCACCTGTCTACCAGGTGAGGGGCTCCGGGACCTTCCTCTGCATATAAGGGTGAAACAGAGGCGACAGAACATTAGGAACCCTTAGACCACCAATAATGCATGGAAAAACAATAATCAAAAAAACTTGATCGACCTCCGAAAAGGAGTCGCACCGAAGTGACACAAAAAATTGGTGCACCAACTGAAAACTTTCCAAAGTTCCTTGTCCTGCGCTCATTATCAGAGTCTAAACCTGTAAACGAGCTATCAGTTTTTCTGATAGCCAGCTCGCTGAAGGGCATCATTGGGGCTAATTATAAAGCGAAAATACTAAGATCTGGTGACTTGCTTATAGAGGTATCAGACAAAAGCCAGTCTGACAAACTCCTTATAACAAAGACATTTGCTGACCTTGAAGTTCAGGTATCGCCCCACCGCAGTGTTAACAGCTGCCAGGGAGTGGTTTCTGAACGAGACCTCTTAAATGAAACAGAATCAGATCTCCTTGAGGGCCTACAGAACCAAGGTGTAAATGCAGTACGAAGAATAACAATCAGGCGAAAGAATGAAGAAATAAAAACGAAACATATTGTTCTCACTTTCAACCGGAGCACACTTCCTGAATACATCAATGTGGAATTCATCCGATGCAAAGTTAGCCCGTACATACCAAGCCCCCGCAGATGCTTTAAGTGTCAGCGGTACGGGCATGGTAGCCAGTCATGCCGAGGACGCCTTACCTGTGCAAAATGCAGCACACATGAACATGCAACTGATGATTGCAATGCAACTGACTTCAAATGTGTGAACTGTGAGGGCACACACCCTGCATACTCACGGTACTGTGTGGCCTTTCAGGCCGAAAAGGAAGTGATCAATCTGAAGGTTACCGAGAATATATCATGCGGAGAGGCGCGGAAGAAACATAGAGCTCTCTCCTGTGCTCTCTATGCTGACGCAGCCCGTAGAGGGGCCAGGCCGCGTCTAGTAACGGTGGGCACGCAGTGCAATGCTGCTGACGTGCTCCCACCATGGCTTCTCACTAAGCAGCCACCGGCTGCCCCAATCTTTGCAATCCCGGAGGTCACTTTCTCTCAGACGTCCGGGACACCAAAGACATCTGAGAGGAACTTGGTTCCTCTGGAAAAACCCCCTGCCTCCATGCCTTCACCAGAGGCGATGGAGGTGAACGTGGACTCCGCAGCGTCAGTGGCGCCTAGGGAGTCCGCCAATGAGAGGCGGTGCCCACCGGACCGCTTCAAATTGAAAAAACATACGCCAGTTAAGCCACCTGATAAAGGCGGCGACTCTTAAACCCACTGTCTCATCTACATCTCTCACTTACAAAAATGGCTACTGAGAGTATCGTTTATTGGAACTGTCGGGGACTACTAAATAATCTGGATGATGTATATGAAATTCTTGCCGAGCACCAACCAAACATATTTTGTCTGCAAGAGACCCACTTAAAACCAGCAGACACAAGTTTCCTCAAGCAGTATCACGTATTCAGGAAGGATAGGCAAGGCAGCACTCGCCCCTCTGGCGGTGTTGCCATTGTAACTCAAAAATCAATCCCATGCCGAAGCATCTCACTCAATACAGACCTAGAGGCAGTGGCAATACGAGCATTAATTTTTGGTAAAATAACAACAGTTTGTTCTCTGTACATTCCTCCAGATTATAGGTTATGTAGCGAAAGTTTTGAAAAGCTAGTTGATCAACTTCCAGAACCATGGCTGCTGGTCGGAGACTTTAATGCACATCATCCATTATGGGGATGTACAAGAACGGACTCCCGAGTTGTGCTAATCGAAAAATTCTTATTGTCCTCTGGATCATGCCTACTTAACACAAAAGAGCCAACATACTACAACATACTACATAACACATACACATCCATAGATTTAGCTATTGGCTCTCCAATGCTCTTAGCAGCTACAGAGTGGGTCGTAATTAACAATCTATATGGAAGTGACCATTTTCCGATCTCTGTAAAGTATGCTCGTAATAAAAATGAAAATGCGTCTAATCCTAGAAAGTTTAAAGAATATGCAGCCAACTGGGAGTTGTTCAGAGAACACTCATCATTGGCTTGTTCATCAGTTGCTGACTTAGGCGTTGATGAGGCTCAGCGCTTGATCACGCTGCACATTATAGAGGCAGCAGAAAAATACATTCCACAGACGTCAAGTAAGCCACGAAATAAACGAAGACCCTGGTGGAATGCAGAATGTAAGACTGGTCGTGAAACTCAAAACAGGGCATGGTCGAAACTACGCCGATACCCCACAACCGAAAACCTAATAGCGTTCAAGCATGCAAAGGCAAATGGCAGACGTGTTCGACGCATTTCCAAGCGAGAAAGCTGGTAATCATTCCTTTCTTCTGTGAACTCTTATTCTGATGCACACAAAGTTCACAACAGGATAAGAGCACTTAAAGGATATAGCACAATCCCAACGCCCCTTGTCAGCACCAGTGGTGACTCTCTTGAACACCAAGCAGACACACTAGGGCAACACTTCGAATATGTATTCAGCTCAGCGCACTATACGGATTCTTTTTTGCGGCACAAGGTAACTGAGGAGAGGAAGCCTATATGTGATAAAAGACCGTGCACAGGAGGGTACAATAGCCCTTTCACCATGCAGGAGCTGAAGATTGCACTTGGCACATGTGGGAACACAGCACCAGGTCCTGACAGGGTTACATATGGAATGCTCAAACACCTGCATACGGGCACGCTTGAAACCCTACTTTCCCTGTATAATAAAATATGGGCCACAGGACGCTTTCCTAAAGCATGGAAGGAAGCGATCATCATCCCTATATTAAAACCCGGAAAAGAACCCACACTTGCTGCTAGTTATCGGCCTATCGCACTAACCAGCTGTTTATGCAAGCTTTTTGAAAAAATGGGTAATCGTCGCCTTCTCCATTTCCTTGAATACAATGGTCTTCTTCATCAAAATCAAGCTGGTTTTAGAGCTGGGCGGTCAACAGCTGATCAGCGCATTGCCTTTGAGTCTTATACAAGGGATGCTTTTGTACATAAACAACATTGTTTATCTGTCTTTTTCGATCTTGAAAAAGCATATGACACCACTTGGCGCTATGGTATCATCCGCGACCTCTTCTCTTGGCATCACAGGGAACATGTTGAATACAATACGAAGTTATTTGTCTGAACGGACATTCAAAGTTCGTGTTGGCAATGCATATTCAAAGCAGTACATAAAGGAAAATGGTGTCCCTCAAGGTGGTGTTCTCAGTTACACACTTTTCATAGTCAAAATGGACTCTTTAAAAAGCGTGCTGCCAAAAACTATTTATTGTTCTGTATATGTTGATGACGTCCAGATAAGCTTCAAATCTTGCAACCTGGCCATCTGTGAACGACAGATTCAGCTAGGTGTAAACAAATTGTCCAGGTGGGCTGATGACAATGGGTTTAAATTTAACTGTGAAAAGAGTGTTTGTGTACTTTTCTCTAAACAGCGTGGCATCAGGCCTGACCCCAACATAACATTGAATGGTCAGGGCCTAGCCCTTAAAAAGGAACACAAATTTCTTGGCGTAGTTGTTGACGAAAAACTTTCTTTCATTGCCCACATAAAACAGTTGCGACTGAAGTGTCTCAAAGCAATGAATTTGCTAAAAATTCTCTCACCGGTCATGGGGCACAGACCGCGACTGCCTTCTGAGCCTTCTGAATAGTGTAGTTCTATCACGCATTGATTATTGCTCCATGGTCTATGGGTCAGCATCATCCTCTGCGCTAAAATTGCTCGATCCCGTGCACCACCTCGGTCTTCGCCTCGCCACGGGCGCTTTCCGAACTAGCCCAATTGCTAGCCTCTATGTCGAGGCGAACCGATGGTCACTGCAACGAAGGAGACAATTTACTTCTCTGACTTATGCTATGAAGGTACTATGCCAACTGGACCATCCATGTCGTCGGCTCCTGCTTGACAAAACTGGCACAGCTCTTTTCTCAAGAAAACCATCCCTAACACCACCATACCCAATCAGAGTTGCCACGCATATTGAACATCTGGACATTCCGGTTACCAGTCTTCATACAACTTCCATAAAAGACCTAATTGCCCCTTGGGAAATGCACGGTGTTAACTGTGACCTGTCGTTTCTTGAAGTGGGGAAGCACGCATCCCCTATTGCCATACAGCAGCACTTCATGTCACTTCAGGCGAAGTACACTTGTGATGAATACTACAGTGATGCTTCAAAGTCTGCTAAAGTGTCCTGTGCAGCACATGGACCGCAATTTTCACTTTCAAAAACACTTAACAGACATACAAGTATATTTACCGCCGAATGCCACGGAATCCTGCTAGCTGTGAGACACATTATAGAAAATAAAATACAGACATCGATCATCTATACAGACTCCCTCAGTGTTTTAACGTCCCTATCCTTTTGGAAGTGGCATGATAAGAACCCAGTCCTGAATTCTCTCTATAACACTCTTATGTCTGCCAACAAACAAGAACTTAAAATTACACTGTGTTGGGTGCCAGGCCACCGCTGTATACCAGGTAACGAGGCAGCTGATAGGCTTGCTGCATCAGCTGCCCTTCGAAACACTACAGACATTGACAACATATCATATCAGGACCTCAAGCCACACATAAAAAACATGATTCAACAACAATGGCAAGAGGAGTGGGACACAGCAACTGAGAATAAACTACACACAATAAAACCAACAATAGGCAGGTACACTACAGAAAAACGAAACAGATTCAAAGAAATAGCTCTGTGCAGACTGAGGATAGGTCACACATATACAACACATTCATATCTTTTAACAAACTCTCCTGCACCACATGGCCCGAGATGCGGAGACCGACTAACAGTCATCCATTTTCTAATTCAATGTCCGAGACTTCAACAGCAAAGGAGACATCATTTTCCCGAATTACACAAGCAACATATACCCCCACATCCGTCCATCATTCTTGGTGATGATCCAACGTTCTCTTTAGATAGAGTTTTTAGATATTTATTTAAAGTAGGCTTTTTATATGGAATTATTCATCAACGTGGGCGTAAGCCCGTTTCTTTTACTTAGATAGCTCTCTTTTTCTTTTTACTCGGACTACTATACATCGAAATTCAATGTTTTAGGCCCTATACACCACTGTTTTTAGACTATACACTCCGAAATAACTTTTAGGCCCTATACACCACCGTTTTTAAGTTCATCATAAACACCACACATCGAACATTTCATTAACTTTAGTTGACACTTCACCTTGTGTTTGGCGCTCTTTGGCCTAAGATGCCCTTGCGCCAAGAAAAAAAAAAACAGTTCATCATCATCATCATCATAGCACATTTGTTTCTTAGGAGAAACACTCCACTTGTGTACAGGTTGTGGCCACATAGATAACACTCTAAAGTGGATAATTTATTAGCTCACCAAAATTAGCACCACTCACTGGTTTGGTGTTCAGAAATACCTAGAAACTGACCGCGTTTGCAGGCTGCATAATATACCTCATAGTTGGCAACCGCTTTTTTACAACTTGCGTCCTGGTCTTACCACATTTTGTAACTACTAATGCATTCGCATATATATGTTAGAGCTGCTTAGCGATGTCACCGCTACTCACTCAATGGAATCTGCGTCAAGAAAATAAAATAGGGTTTTCATTCAGGATTTTTATTTCTTACAAAACTGAGCAAATAGCGTATTTACGCAGGAAAAACAATGATAGCTCGACGGTGACGCAAGGCTAAACATGCCTGGAGATCCACAAGAGTATAGCATTAATTCCGTTCAGTGCTTGGACATTAGCGAAACATCGCCTCATAAAACGAACACAGATCTAACGAACCTCTTTTGATTTTCCACTGCAAGGACCGGATTGCTACCCCATGCATCATCTCTTAGCTTTCCTAGTTTACTTCCGTAATTTTACGATACGCCTGCACGATGTGACATTCTGAAATGCTTAAAAATGTCAAAATGAATAAAAAAAATGCTCCCAGCCCCGATAGTTTTACGGAATTACCTACATCTTGCTTTAAAAACCAAAATGTTAACTTACCTGATACACTGAAAAAAGCAACGGCAACTGTTTGTTGTCGCAGTAGGATTTCAGATTGGTTATGACTATTCACCTTTTTTTAACTACAGACATCACGATCGTGACCTCCGAATTATTTTAAAGGATCGTAAACGATTTCACAGATTTGCGTGTTGTAATGCAAAGAAATTACAGCACTAAAAAAAAAGGAGTAGTGTAAAGATGCAAAATTATTTATCGCCACGAAAAACGTATGTAATATTGTATTTGTTTGTTGAACGGATTGACTATCTTTTCGACTGGTAACTTACATTTAGCAAAATGCTTTTCATTTATACCTTTTTTAGAATCTTTGGTTTTCCATCTGGTGGGAGCTTGAGCCTAAATACATCTTCCAACATAGTCCTGGGTAATAGCCGAAGTTGCTGATCTCACATTGTGATAGCGTATGTTAGAAAGCGCATGCCTACCACGGCGTGCCGTGGTTTTGGAACAATGGAACAACACGTAATGATGACAAACAGTCTTTTATTGGCGCTCTAACATTGCCAGCTAAAAAATACAACACGCTATTGAATACGACGTCCGACTCACCTTCAAGGATGTGTGTTCGAATGGGCGCCCATGCTTCGGCAGAGGCTAAACCCTACGTGAGACTGGAAGAAAAGGCGGGAATAACCCCCGTCGGGCGTCGTCTTTGTCGCGTGCCGGAAGAGATGAGTCCGCGCATGAGGAGTACCATATACTGAAATAACTGTCAACTGTCGCTTGCGGTGTGAAGAAGCCGCTGGCGGCGCTGGTGAGGCCACGACGCTCGCGCCACCTCACAGCCAGTGTGGAGAGCTTGAAAACCGGGTGTGGAGAGGGGGAAAACCGAACCGGCAAGTAAAACCATTTTATAGTAGGGAAGCACCCACCGCAGCTGTGGAACAATGGGTTGGACACCCGCCTCAGCTTCGGAAGGTTGGAGGTTGTTCGAATCCCGCCGCCGGTAACTCGCCGGTCAAATGAGTACAAGTGCCTTCCCTGTCCAGAGCACAGCTCAGCCTCATGGAACGCGCACTTGGGAAGCTCCGCTAACCCCGATGCGATGCTGCCCGAACTGCCTACAAGGCAGTCGGAGTAGTTTCGCGCAGTGGCTGTCGACAGTGGCAGCTCGATTCCTGATCTGAGCTCCTGTCGAGAACGTCACAAAATTGATTTACAGAAAAAAAAATGGGTGCAGCCGCAACAGGGTCGGGGGTTGCGGTCGAAATGCCCGCGGAGCTTTTTGCATGCGCGCTTCTGTTTTGACTGTTTTTTTTTCAAGCTTTAAAGACAATCTCCGTATAACACAGACAGAGGTGAAAGAAAAATGAGAACGTGTAAGACGTTATCAGAGCGCCCCTTCTCTTTCGTGCTCTTTTATTTTAATCTATATTCCACTGGAAATTTACTGAAGCTTGTACATACCTTAGCACACTTGTTTCTTAGGAGAAACACTCCACTGGTGTACAGGTTGTGGCCACATACATAACACTCTAAAGTGGATAATTTATTACCTCACCAAAATTAGCACCACTCACTGGTTTGGTGTTCAGAAATACCTAGAAACCGATCGCGTTTGCAGGCCGCATAATATACTTCATAGTTAGCAACCGCTTTTTTACAGCTTGCGTCCTGGTCTTACGACATTTTGTAACTACTAATGCACTCGCATATATATGTTAGAGCTGCCCAGCGATGTCACCGCTACTCACTCAATGGAATCTGCGTCAAGAAAATAAACTAGGGTTTTTATTCAGGATTTTTATTTCTTACAAAACTGAGCAAATAGCCTATTTACGCAGGAAAAACAATGATAGCTTGACGGTGACGCAAGGTAAACATGCCTGGAGATCCACAAGAGTCTTGATTTTATTCCGCTCAGTGCTTGGACATTAGCGAAACATCGCCTCATAAAACGAACACAGATCTAACGAACCTCTTTTGATTTTTCCCTGCAAGGACCGGATTGCTACCCCATGCATCATCTCTTAGCTTTCCTAGTTTACTTCCGTAATTTTACGATACGCCTGCACGATGTGACATTCTGAAATGCTTAAAAATGTCAAAATGAATAAAAAAAATGCTCCCAGCCCCGATAGTTTTACGGAATTGCCTACATCTAGCTTTAAAAACCAAAATGTTAACTTACCTGATACACTGAAAAAAGCAACGGCAACTATTTGTTGTCGCAGTAGGATTTCAGCTTGGTTATGACTATTCACCTTTTTTAAGTACAGAAATCACGATCGTGACCTCCGAATTATATTAAGGGATCGTAAAACAATTCACAGATTTGCGTGTTGTAATGCAAAGAAATTACAGCACTAAAAAAAAAAAGGAGTAGTGTAAAGATGCAAAATTATTTATCGCCACGAAAAACGTATGTAATATTGTATTTGTTGAACGGATTGACTATCTTTTCGACTGGTAACTTACATTTAGCAAAATGCTGTTCATTTATACCTTTTTTAGAATCTTTGGTTTTCCATCTGGTGGGAGCTTGAGCCTAAATACATCTTCCAAACATAGTCCTGGGTAATAGTCGAAGTTTGCTGATCTCACATTGTGATAGCGTATGTTATAGAGCGCATGCCTACCACGGCGTGCCGTGGTTTTGGAACAATGGAACAACACGTAATGATGACAAACAGTCGTTTATTGGCGCTCTAACATTGCCAGCTAAAAAATACAACACGCTATTGAATACGACGTCCGGCTCACCTTCAAGGATGCGTTCGAATGGGCGCCCATGCTTCGGCAGAGGCTAAACCCTACGTGAGACTGGAAGAAAAGGCGGGAATAACCCCCGTCGGGCGTCGTCTTTGTCGCGTGCCGGAAGAGATGAGTCCGCGCATGAGGAGTACCATTTACTGAAATAACTGTCAACTGTCGCTTGCGGTGTGAAGAAGCCGCTAGCGGCGCTGGTGAGGCCGCGACGCTCGCGCCACCTCACAGCCAGTGTGGAGAGCTTGAAAACCGGGTGTGGAGAGGGGGAAAACCAAACCGGCAAGTAAAACCATTTTATAGTAGGGAAGCACCCACCGCAGCTGTGGCACAATGGGTTGGACACCCAACCTCAGCTTCGGAAGGTTGTTCGAATCCCGCCGCCGGTAACTCGCCGGTCAAATGAGTACAAGTGCCCTCCCTGTCCAGAGCACAGCTCAGCCTCGTGGAATGCGCACTTGGGAAGCTCCGCTAACCCCGATGCGATGCTGCCCGAACTGCCTACAAGGCAGTCGGAGTAGTTTCGCGCAGTGGCTGTCGACAGTCGCAGCTCGATTCCTAATCTGAGCTCCTGTCGAGAACGTCACAAAATTGATTTACAGAAAAAAAAAATGGGTGCGGCCGCAACAGGGTCGGGGGTTGCGGTCGAAATGCCTGCGGATCTTTTTGCATGCGCGCTTCTGTTTTGACTGTTTTTTTTTTCAAGCTTTAAAGACAATCTGCGTATAACACAGACAGAGGTGAAAGAAAAATGAGAAAGTGTAAGACGTTATCAGAGCGCCCCCCTTCTCTTTCGTGCTCTTTTATTTTAATCTGTATTCCACTGGAAATTTACTGAAGCTTGTACATACCTTAGCACACTTGTTTCTTAGGAGAAACACTCCACTTGGGTACAGGTTGTGGCCACATAGATAACACTCTAAAGTGGATAATTTATTACCTCACCAAAATTAGCACCACTCACTGGTTTGGTGTTCAGAAATACCTAGAAACCGACCGCGTTTGCAGGCCGCATTATATACTTCATAGTTAGCAACCGCTTTTTTACAGCTTGCGTTCTGGTCCTACGACATTTTGTAACTACTAATGCACTCGCATATATATGTTAGAGCTGCCTGGCGATGTCACCGGTACTCACTCAATGGAATCTGCGTAAAGACAATAAACTAGGGTTTTCATTCAGAATTTTTATTTCTTACAAAACTGAGCAAATAGCGTATTTACGCAGGAAAAACAATGATAGCTTGACGGTGACGCAAGGCTAAACATGCCTGGAGATCCACAAGAGTCTAGTTTTTATTCCGCTCAGTGCTTGGACATTAGCGAAACATCGCCTCATAAAACGAACACAGATCTAACGAACCTTTTGATTTTTCACTGCAAGGACCGGATTGCTACCCCATGCATCATCTCTTAGCTTTCCTAGTTTACTTCCGCAATTTTACGATACGCCTGCACGATGTGACATTCTAAAATGCTTAAAAATGTCAAAATGAATAAAAAAAAATGCTCCCAGCCCTGATAGTTTTACGGAATTGCCTACATCTAGCTTTAAAAAACAAAATGTTAACTTACCTGATACACTGAAAAAAGCAACGGCAACTATTTGTTGTCGCAGTAGGATTTCAGCTTGGTTATGACTATTCACCTTTTTTAAGTACAGAAATCACGATCGTGACCTCCGAATTATTTTAAGGGATCGTAAAACAATTCACAGATTTGCGTGTTATAATGCAAAGAAATTGCAGCAATAAAAAAAAAGGAGTAGTGTAAAGATGCAAAATTATTTATGCCACGAAAAACGTATGTAATATTGTATTTGTTTGTTGAATGGATTGACTATCTTTTCGACTGGTAACTTACATTTAGCAAAATGCTTTTCATTTATACCTTTTTTAGAATCTTTGGTTTTCCATCTGGTGGGAGCTTGACGAAGTTGCTGATCTCACATTGTGATCGCGTATGTTAGAGAGCGCATGCCTACCACGGCGTGCCGTGGTTTTGGAACAATGGAACAACACGTAATGATGACAAACAGTCGTTTATTGGCGCTCTAACATTGCCAGCTAAAAAATACAACACGCTATTAAATACTACGTCCGACTCACCTTAAAGGATGCGTTCGAATGGACGCCCATGCTTCGGCAGAGGCTAAACCCTACGTGAGACTGGAAGAAAAGGCGGGAATAACCCCCGTCAGGCGTCGTCTTTGTCGCGTGCCGGAAGAGATGAGTCCGCGCATGAGGAGTACCATATACTGAAATAACTGTCAACTGTCGCTTGCGGTGTGGGAGAAGCCGCTGGCGGCGCTGGTGAGGCCGCGACGCTCGCGCCACCTCACAGCCAGTGTGGAGAGCTTGAAAACCGGGTGTGGAGAGGGGGAAAACCGAACCGGCAAGTAAAACCATTTTATAGTAGGGAAGCACCCACCGCAGCTGTGGCACAATGGGTTGGACACCCGCCTCAGCTTCAGAAGGTTGGAGGTTGTTCGAATCCCGCCGCCGGTAACTCGCCGGTCAAATGAGTACAAGTGCCCTCCCTGTCCAGAGCACAGCTCAGCCTCGTGGAATGCGCACTTGGGAAGCTCCGCTAACCCCGATGCGATGCTGCCCGAACTGCCTACAAGGCAGTCGGAGTAGTTTCGCGCAGTGGCTGTCGACAGTCGCAGCTCGATTCCTAATCTGAGCTCCTGTCGAGAACGTCACAAAATTGATTTACAGAAAAAAAAAATGGGTGCGGCCGCAACAGGGTCGGGGGTTGCGGTCGAAATGCCCGCGGAGCTTTTTGCATGCGCGCTTCTGCTCTGACTGTTTTTTTTTTTCAAGCTTTAAAGACAATCTCCGTATAACACAGACAGAGGTGAAAGAAAAATGAGAACGTGTAAGACGTTATCAGAGCGCCCCTTCTCTTTCGTGCTCTTTTATTTTAATCTATATTCCACTGGAAATTTACTGAAGCTTGTACATACCTTAGCACACTTGTTTCTTAGGAGAAACACTCCACTTGTGTACAGGTTGTGGCCCCATACATAACACTCTAAAGTGGATAATTTATTACCTCACCAAAATTAGCACCACTCACTGGTTTGGTGTTCAGAAATACCTAGAAACCGATCGCGTTTGCAGGCCGCATAATATACTTCATAGTTAGCAACCGCTTTTTTACAGCTTGCGTTCTGGTCTTACGACATTTTGTAACTACTAATGCACTCGCATATATATGTTAGAGCTGCCTAGCGATGTCACCGCTACTCACTCAATGGAATCTGCGGCAAGAAAATAAACTAGGGTTTTCATTCAGGATTTTTATTTCTTACAAAACTGAGCAAATGGCGCATTTACGCAGGAAAAACAATGATAGCTTGACGGTGACGCAAGGCTAAACATGCCTGGAGATCCACAAGAGTCCAGCTTTTATTCCGCTCAGTGCTTGGACATTAGCGAAACATCGCCTCACAAAGCGAACACAGATCTAACGAACCTCTTTTGATTTTTCACTGCAAGGACCGGATTGCTACCCCATGCATCATCTCTTAGCTTTCCTAGTTTACTTCCGTAATTTTACGATACGCCTGCACGATGTGACATTCTGAAATGCTTAAAAATGTCAAAATGAATAAAAAAAATGCTCCCAGCCCCGATAGTTTTACGGAATTACCTACATCTAGCTTTAAAAAACAAAATGTCAACTTACCTGATACACTGAAAAAAGCAACGGCAACTGTTTGTTGTCGCAGTAGGATTTCAGCTTGGTTATGAATATTCACCTTTTTTAAGTACAGAAATCACGATCGTGACCTCCGAATTATTTTAAGGGATCGTAAAACAATTTCACAGATTTGCGTGTTGTAATGTAAAGAAATTACAGCACTAAAAAAAAAGGAGTAGTGTAAAGATGCAAAATTATTTATCGCCACGAAAAACGTATGTAATATTGTATTTGTTTGTTGAACGGATTGACTATCTTTTCGACTGGTAACTTACATTTAGCAAAATGCTTTTCATTTATACCTTTTTTAGAATCTTTGGTTTTCCATCTGGTGGGAGCTTGAGCCTAAATACATCTTCCAAACATAGTCCTGGGTAATAGTCGAAGTTGCTGATCTCACATTGTGATAGCGTATGTTAGAGAGCGCATGCCTACTTCGGCGTGCCGTGGTTTTGGAACAATGGAACAACACGTAATGATGACGAACAGTCGTTTATTGGCGCTCTAACATTGCCAGCTAAAAAATACAACACGCTATTGAATACGACATCCGACTCACCTTCAAGGATGCGTTCGAATGGGCGCCCATGCTTCGGCAGAGGCTAAACCCTACGTGAGACTGGAAGAAAAGGCGGGAATAACCCCCCTCGGGCGTCGTCTTTGTCGCGTGCCGGAAGAGATGAGTCCGCGCATGAGGAGTACCATATACTGAAATAACTGTCAACTGTCGCTTGCGGTGTGAAGAAGCCGCTGGCGGCGCTGGTGATGCCGCGACGCTCGCGCCACCTCACAGCCAGTGTGGAGAGCTTGAAAACCGGGTGTGGAGAGGGGGAAAACCAAACCGGCAAGTAAAACCATTTTATAGTAGGGAAGCACCCACCGCAGCTGTGGGACAATGGGTTGGACACCCGCCTCAGCTTCGGAAGGTTGGAGGTTGTTCGAATCCCGCCGCCGGTAACTCGCCGGTCAAATGAGTACAAGTGCCTTCCCTGTCCAGAGCACAGCTCAGCCTCGTGGAATGCGCACTTGGGATGCTCCGCTAACCCCGATGCGATGCTGCCCGAACTGCCTACAAGGCAGTCGGAGTAGTTTCGCGCAGTGGCTGTCGACAGTCGCAGCTCGATTCCTAATCTGAGCTCCTGTCGAGAACGTCACAAAATTGATTTACAGAAAAAAAAAATGGGTGCGGCCGCAACAGGGTCGGGGGTTGCGGTCGAAATGCCCGCGGAGCTTTTTGCATGCGCGCTTCTGTTTTGGCTGTTTTTTTTTTTCAAGCTTTAAAGACAATCTCCGTATAACACAGAAAGAGATGAAAGAAAAATGAGAAAGTGTAAGACGTTATCAGAGCGCCCCTTCTCTTTCGTGCTCTTTTATTTTAATCTATATTCCACTGGAAATTTACTGAAGCTTGTACATACCTTAGCACACTTGTTTCTTAGGAGAAACACTCCACTTGTGTACAGGTTGTGGCCACATAGATAACACTCTAAAGTGGATAATTTATTACCTCACCAAAATTAGCACCACTCACTGATTTGGTGTTCAGAAATACCTAGAAACCGACCGCGTTTGCAGGCCGCATAATATACTTCATAGTTAGCAACCGCTTTTTTACAGCTTGCGTCCTGGTCTTACGACATTTTGTAACTACTAATGCACTCGCATATATATGTTAGAGCTGCCTAGCGATGTCACCGCTACTCACTCAATGGAATCTGCGTAAAAAAAATAAAATAGGGTTTTCATTCAGGAATTTTATTTGTTACAAAACTGAGCAAATAGCGTATGTACGCAGGAAAAACAATGATAGCTTGACGGTGACGCAAGGCTAAACATGCCTGGAGATCCACAAGAGTCTTGCTTTTATTCCGCTCAGTGCTTGGACATTAGCGAAACATCGCCTCATAAAACGAACACAGATCTAGCGAACCTCTTTTGATTTTTCACTGCAAGGACCGGATTGCTACCCCATGCATCATCTCTTAGCTTTCCTAGTTTACTTCTGTAATTTTACGATACGCCTGCACGATGTGACATTCTGAAATGCTTACAAATGTCAAAATGAATAAAAAAAAATGCTCCCAGCCCCGATAGTTTTACGGAATTGCCTACATCTAGCTTTAAAAAACAAAATGTTAACTTACCTGATACACTGAAAAAAGCAACGGCAACTATTTGTTGTCGCAGTAGGATTTCAGCTTGGTTATGACTATTCACCTTTTTTAAGTACAGAAATCACGATCGTGACCTCCGAATTATTTTAAGGGATCGTAAAACAATTCACAGATTTGCGTGTTATAATGCAAAGAAATTGCAGCACTAAAAAAAAAGGAGTAGTGTAAAGATGCAAAATTATTTATCGCCACGAAAAACGTATGTAATATTGTGTTTGTTGAATGGATTGACTATCTTTTCGACTGGTAACTTACATTTAGTAAAATGCTTTTCATTTATACCTTTTTTAGAATCTTTGGGTTTCCATCTGGTGGGAGCTTGAGCCTAAATACATCTTCGAAACATAGTCCTGGGTAATAGTCGAAGTTGCTGATCTCACATTGTGATAGCGTATGTTAGAGAGCGCATGCCTACCACGGCGTGCCGTGGTTTTGGAACAATGGAACAACACGTAATGATGACAAACAGTCGTTTATTGGCGCTCTAACATTGCCAGCTAAAAAATACAACACGCTATTAAATACGACGTCCGACTCACCTTCAAGGATGCGTTCGAATGGGCGCCCATGCTTCGGCAGAGGCTAAACCCTACGTGAGACTGGAAGAAAAGGCGGGAATAACCCCCGTCGGGCGTCGTCTTTGTCGCGTGCCGGAAGAGATGAGTCCGCGCATGAGGAGCACCATATACTGAAATAACTGTCAACTGTCGCTTGCGGTGTGAAGAAGCCGCTGGCGGCGCTGGTGAGGCCGCGACGCTCGCGCCACCTCACAGCCAGTGTGGAGAGCTTGAAAACCGGGCGTGGAGAGGGTAAAAAACCGAACCGGCAAGTAAAACCATTTTATAGTAGGGAAGCACCCACCGCAGCTGTGGCACAATGGGTTGGACACCCGCCTCAGCTTCGGAAGGTTGGAGGTTGTTCGAGTCCCGCCGCCGGTAACTCGCCGGTCAAATGAGTACAAGTGCCCTCCCTGTCCAGAGCTCAGCTCAGCCTCGTGGAATGCGCACTTGGGAAGCTCCGCTAACCCCGATGCGATGCTGCCCGAACTGCCTACAAGGCAGTCGGAGTAGTTTCGCGCAGTGGCTGTCGACAGTCGCAGCTCGATTCCTAATCTGAGCTCCTGTCGAGAACGTCACAAAATTGATTTACAGAAAAAAAAATGGGTGCAGCCGCAACAGGGTCGGGGGTTGCGGTCGAAATGGCCGCGGAGCTTTTTGCAAGCGCGCTTCTGTTTTGACTGTTTTTTTTTTTTTCAAGCTTTAAAGACAATCTCCGTATAACACAGACAGAGGTGAAAGAAAAATGAGAACGTGTAAGACGTTATCAGAGCGCCCCTTCCCTTTCGTGCTCTTTTATTTTAATCTATATTCCACTGGAAATTTACTGAAGCTTGTACATACCTTAGCACACTTGTTTCTTAGGAGAAACACTCCACTTGTGTACAGGTTGTGGCCACATAGATAACACTCTAAAGTGGATAATTTATTACCTCACCAAAATTAGCACCACTCACTGATTTGGTGTTCAGAAATACCTAGAAACCGACCGCGTTTGCAGGCCGCATAATATACTTCATAGTTAGCAACCGCTCTTTTACAGCTTGCGTCCTGGTCTTACGACATTTTGTAACTACTAATGCACTCGCATATATATGTTAGAGCTGCCTAGCGATGTCACCGCTACTCACTCAATGGAATCTGCGTAAAAAAAATAAAATAGGGTTTTCATTCAGGAATTTTATTTGTTACAAAACTGAGCAAATAGCGTATGTACGCAGGAAAAACAATGACAGCTTGACGGTGACGCAAGGCTAAACATGCCTGGAGATCCACAAGAGTCTTGCTTTTATTCCGCTCAGTGCTTGGACATTAGCGAAACATCGCCTCATAAAACGAACACAGATCTAGCGAACCTCTTTTGATTTTTCACTGCAAGCACCGGATTGCTACCCCATGCATCATCTCTTAGCTTTCCTAGTTTACTTCCGTAATTTTACGATACGCCTGCACGATGTGACATTCTGAAATGCTTAAAAATGTCAAAATGAATAAAAAAAATGCTCCCAGCCCCGATAGTTTTACGGAATTACCTACATCTAGCTTTAAAAAACAAAATGTCAACTTACCTGATACACTGAAAAAGCAACGGCAACTGTTTGTTGTCGCAGTAGGATTTCAGCTTGGTTATGAATATTCACCTTTTTTAAGTACAGAAATCACGATCGTGACCTCCGAATTATTTTAAGGGATCGTAAAACAATTTCACAGATTTGCGTGTTGTAATGTAAAGAAATTACAGCACTAAAAAAAAAGGAGTAGTGTAAAGATGCAAAATTATTTATCGCCACGAAAAACGTATGTAATATTGTATTTGTTTGTTGAACGGATTGACTATCTTTTCGACTGGTAACTTACATTTAGCAAAATGCTTTTCATTTATACCTTTTTTAGAATCTTTGGTTTTCCATCTGGTGGGAGCTTGAGCCTAAATACATCTTCCAAACATAGTCCTGGGTAATAGTCGAAGTTGCTGATCTCACATTGTGATAGCGTATGTTAGAGAGCGCATGCCTACTTCGGCGTGCCGTGGTTTTGGAACAATGGAACAACACGTAATGATGACGAACAGTCGTTGATTGGCGCTCTAACATTGCCAGCTAAAAAATACAACACGCTATTGAATACGACATCCGACTCACCTTCAAGGATGCGTTCGAATGGGCGCCCATGCTTCGGCAGAGGCTAAACCCTACGTGAGACTGGAAGAAAAGGCGGGAATAACCCCCGTCGGGCGTCGTCTTTGTCGCGTGCCGGAAGAGATGAGTCCGCGCATGAGGAGTACCATATACTGAAATAACTGTCAACTGTCGCTTGCGGTGTGAAGAAGCCGCTGGCGGCGATGGTGATTCCGCGACGCCCGCGCCACCTCACAGCCAGTGTGGAGAGCTTGAAAACCGGGTGTGGAGAGGGGGAAAACCAAACCGGCAAGTAAAACCATTTTATAGTAGGGAAGCACCCACCGCAGCTGTGGCACAATGGGTTGGACACCCAACCTCAGCTTCGGAAGGTTGTTCGAATCCCGCCGCCGGTAACTCGCCGGTCAAATGAGTACAAGTGCCCTCCCTGTCCAGAGCACAGCTCAGCCTCGTGGAATGCGCACTTGGGAAGCTCCGCTAACCCCGATGCGATGCTGCCCGAACTGCCTACAAGGCAGTCGGAGTAGTTTCGCGCAGTGGCTGTCGACAGTCGCAGCTCGATTCCTAATCTGAGCTCCTGTCGAGAACGTCACAAAATTGATTTACAGAAAAAAAAAAATGGGTGCGGCCGCAACAGGGTCGGGGGTTGCGGTCGAAATGCCTGCGGATCTTTTTGCATGCGCGCTTCTGTTTTGACTGTTTTTTTTTTTCAAGCTTTAAAGACAATCTGCGTATAACACAGACAGAGGTGAAAGAAAAATGAGAAAGTGTAAGACGTTATCAGAGCGCCCCCCTTCTCTTTCGTGCTCTTTTATTTTAATCTGTATTCCACTGGAAATTTACTGAAGCTTGTACATACCTTAGCACACTTGTTTCTTAGGAGAAACACTCCACTTGGGTACAGGTTGTGGCCACATAGATAACACTCTAAAGTGGATAATTTATTACCTCACCAAAATTAGCACCACTCACTGGTTTGGTGTTCAGAAATACCTAGAAACCGACCGCGTTTGCAGGCCGCATTATATACTTCATAGTTAGCAACCGCTTTTTTACAGCTTGCGTTCTGGTCCTACGACATTTTGTAACTACTAATGCACTCGCATATATATGTTAGAGCTGCCTGGCGATGTCACCGGTACTCACTCAATGGAATCTGCGTAAAGACAATAAACTAGGGTTTTCATTCAGAATTTTTATTTCTTACAAAACTGAGCAAATAGCGTATTTACGCAGGAAAAACAATGATAGCTTGACGGTGACGCAAGGCTAAACATGCCTGGAGATCCACAAGAGTCTAGTTTTTATTCCGCTCAGTGCTTGGACATTAGCGAAACATCGCCTCATAAAACGAACACAGATCTAACGAACCTTTTGATTTTTCACTGCAAGGACCGGATTGCTACCCCATGCATCATCTCTTAGCTTTCCTAGTTTACTTCCGCAATTTTACGATACGCCTGCACGATGTGACATTCTAAAATGCTTAAAAATGTCAAAATGAATAAAAAAAAATGCTCCCAGCCCCGATAGTTTTACGGAATTGCCTACATCTAGCTTTAAAAAACAAAATGTTAACTTACCTGATACACTGAAAAAAGCAACGGCAACTATTTGTTGTCGCAGTAGGATTTCAGCTTGGTTATGACTATTCACCTTTTTTAAGTACAGAAATCACGATCGTGACCTCCGAATTATTTTAAGGGATCGTAAAACAATTCACAGATTTGCGTGTTATAATGCAAAGAAATTGCAGCAATAAAAAAAAAGGAGTAGTGTAAAGATGCAAAATTATTTATGCCACGAAAAACGTATGTAATATTGTATTTGTTTGTTGAATGGATTGACTATCTTTTCGACTGGTAACTTACATTTAGCAAAATGCTTTTCATTTATACCTTTTTTAGAATCTTTGGTTTTCCATCTGGTGGGAGCTTGACGAAGTTGCTGATCTCACATTGTGATCGCGTATGTTAGAGAGCGCATGCCTACCACGGCGTGCCGTGGTTTTGGAACAATGGAACAACACGTAATGATGACAAACAGTCGTTTATTGGCGCTCTAACATTGCCAGCTAAAAAATACAACACGCTATTAAATACTACGTCCGACTCACCTTCAAGGATGCGTTCGAATGGGCGCCCATGCTTCGGCAGAGGCTAAACCCTACGTGAGACTGGAAGAAAAGGCGGGAATAACCCCCGTCGGGCGTCGTCTTTGTCGCGTGCCGGAAGAGATGAGTCCGCGCATGAGGAGTACCATATACTGAAATAACTGTCAACTGTCGCTTGCGGTGTGAAGAAGCCGCTGGCGGCGATGGTGATTCCGCGACGCCCGCGCCACCTCACAGCCAGTGTGGAGAGCTTGAAAACCGGGTGTGGAGAGGGGGAAAACCAAACCGGCAAGTAAAACCATTTTATAGTAGGGAAGCACCCACCGCAGCTGTGGCACAATGGGTTGGACACCCAACCTCAGCTTCGGAAGGTTGTTCGAATCCCGCCGCCGGTAACTCGCCGGTCAAATGAGTACAAGTGCCCTCCCTGTCCAGAGCACAGCTCAGCCTCGTGGAATGCGCACTTGGGAAGCTCCGCTAACCCCGATGCGATGCTGCCCGAACTGCCTACAAGGCAGTCGGAGTAGTTTCGCGCAGTGGCTGTCGACAGTCGCAGCTCGATTCCTAATCTGAGCTCCTGTCGAGAACGTCACAAAATTGATTTACAGAAAAAAAAAAATGGGTGCGGCCGCAACAGGGTCGGGGGTTGCGGTCGAAATGCCTGCGGATCTTTTTGCATGCGCGCTTCTGTTTTGACTGTTTTTTTTTTTCAAGCTTTAAAGACAATCTGCGTATAACACAGACAGAGGTGAAAGAAAAATGAGAAAGTGTAAGACGTTATCAGAGCGCCCCCCTTCTCTTTCGTGCTCTTTTATTTTAATCTGTATTCCACTGGAAATTTACTGAAGCTTGTACATACCTTAGCACACTTGTTTCTTAGGAGAAACACTCCACTTGGGTACAGGTTGTGGCCACATAGATAACACTCTAAAGTGGATAATTTATTACCTCACCAAAATTAGCACCACTCACTGGTTTGGTGTTCAGAAATACCTAGAAACCGACCGCGTTTGCAGGCCGCATTATATACTTCATAGTTAGCAACCGCTTTTTTACAGCTTGCGTTCTGGTCCTACGACATTTTGTAACTACTAATGCACTCGCATATATATGTTAGAGCTGCCTGGCGATGTCACCGGTACTCACTCAATGGAATCTGCGTAAAGACAATAAACTAGGGTTTTCATTCAGAATTTTTATTTCTTACAAAACTGAGCAAATAGCGTATTTACGCAGGAAAAACAATGATAGCTTGACGGTGACGCAAGGCTAAACATGCCTGGAGATCCACAAGAGTCTAGTTTTTATTCCGCTCAGTGCTTGGACATTAGCGAAACATCGCCTCATAAAACGAACACAGATCTAACGAACCTTTTGATTTTTCACTGCAAGGACCGGATTGCTACCCCATGCATCATCTCTTAGCTTTCCTAGTTTACTTCCGCAATTTTACGATACGCCTGCACGATGTGACATTCTAAAATGCTTAAAAATGTCAAAATGAATAAAAAAAAATGCTCCCAGCCCCGATAGTTTTACGGAATTGCCTACATCTAGCTTTAAAAAACAAAATGTTAACTTACCTGATACACTGAAAAAAGCAACGGCAACTATTTGTTGTCGCAGTAGGATTTCAGCTTGGTTATGACTATTCACCTTTTTTAAGTACAGAAATCACGATCGTGACCTCCGAATTATTTTAAGGGATCGTAAAACAATTCACAGATTTGCGTGTTATAATGCAAAGAAATTGCAGCAATAAAAAAAAAGGAGTAGTGTAAAGATGCAAAATTATTTATGCCACGAAAAACGTATGTAATATTGTATTTGTTTGTTGAATGGATTGACTATCTTTTCGACTGGTAACTTACATTTAGCAAAATGCTTTTCATTTATACCTTTTTTAGAATCTTTGGTTTTCCATCTGGTGGGAGCTTGACGAAGTTGCTGATCTCACATTGTGATCGCGTATGTTAGAGAGCGCATGCCTACCACGGCGTGCCGTGGTTTTGGAACAATGGAACAACACGTAATGATGACAAACAGTCGTTTATTGGCGCTCTAACATTGCCAGCTAAAAAATACAACACGCTATTAAATACTACGTCCGACTCACCTTCAAGGATGCGTTCGAATGGACGCCCATGCTTCGGCAGAGGCTAAACCCTACGTGAGACTGGAAGAAAAGGCGGGAATAACCCCCGTCAGGCGTCGTCTTTGTCGCGTGCCGGAAGAGATGAGTCCGCGCATGAGGAGTACCATATACTGAAATAACTGTCAACTGTCGCTTGCGGTGTGGGAGAAGCCACTGGCGGCGCTGGTGAGGCCGCGACGCTCGCGCCACCTCACAGCCAGTGTGGAGAGCTTGAAAACCGGGTGTGGAGAGGGGGAAAACCGAACCGGCAAGTAAAACCATTTTATAGTAGGGAAGCACCCACCGCAGCTGTGGCACAATGGGTTGGACACCCGCCTCAGCTTCAGAAGGTTGGAGGTTGTTCGAATCCCGCCGCCGGTAACTCGCCGGTCAAATGAGTACAAGTGCCCTCCCTGTCCAGAGCACAGCTCAGCCTCGTGGAATGCGCACTTGGGAAGCTCCGCTAACCCCGATGCGATGCTGCCCGAACTGCCTACAAGGCAGTCGGAGTAGTTTCGCGCAGTGGCTGTCGACAGTCGCAGCTCGATTCCTAATCTGAGCTCCTGTCGAGAACGTCACAAAATTGATTTACAGAAAAAAAAAAAATGGGTGCGGCCGCAACAGGGTCGGGGGTTGCGGTCGAAATGCCCGCGGAGCTTTTTGCATGCGCGCTTCTGCTCTGACTGTTTTTTTTTCAAGCTTTAAAGACAATCTCCGTATAACACAGACAGAGGTGAAAGAAAAATGAGAACGTGTAAGACGTTATCAGAGCGCCCCTTCTCTTTCGTGCTCTTTTATTTTAATCTATATTCCACTGGAAATTTACTGAAGCTTGTACATACCTTAGCACACTTGTTTCTTAGGAGAAACACTCCACTTGTGTACAGGTTGTGGCCCCATACATAACACTCTAAAGTGGATAATTTATTACCTCACCAAAATTAGCACCACTCACTGGTTTGGTGTTCAGAAATACCTAGAAACCGATCGCGTTTGCAGGCCGCATAATATACTTCATAGTTAGCAACCGCTTTTTTACAGCTTGCGTTCTGGTCTTACGACATTTTGTAACTACTAATGCACTCGCATATATATGTTAGAGCTGCCTAGCGATGTCACCGCTACTCACTCAATGGAATCTGCGTAAAGACAATAAACTAGGGTTTTCATTCAGAATTTTTATTTCTTACAAAACTGAGCAAATAGCGTATTTACGCAGGAAAAACAATGATAGCTTGACGGTGACGCAAGGCTAAACATGCCTGGAGATCCACAAGAGTCTAGTTTTTATTCCGCTCAGTGCTTGGACATTAGCGAAACATCGCCTCATAAAACGAACACAGATCTAACGAACCTTTTGATTTTTCACTGCAAGGACCGGATTGCTACCCCATGCATCATCTCTTAGCTTTCCTAGTTTACTTCCGCAATTTTACGATACGCCTGCACGATGTGACATTCTAAAATGCTTAAAAATGTCAAAATGAATAAAAAAAAATGCTCCCAGCCCTGATAGTTTTACGGAATTGCCTACATCTAGCTTTAAAAAACAAAATGTTAACTTACCTGATACACTGAAAAAAGCAACGGCAACTATTTGTTGTCGCAGTAGGATTTCAGCTTGGTTATGACTATTCACCTTTTTTAAGTACAGAAATCACGATCGTGACCTCCGAATTATTTTAAGGGATCGTAAAACAATTCACAGATTTGCGTGTTATAATGCAAAGAAATTGCAGCAATAAAAAAAAAGGAGTAGTGTAAAGATGCAAAATTATTTATGCCACGAAAAACGTATGTAATATTGTATTTGTTTGTTGAATGGATTGACTATCTTTTCGACTGGTAACTTACATTTAGCAAAATGCTTTTCATTTATACCTTTTTTAGAATCTTTGGTTTTCCATCTGGTGGGAGCTTGACGAAGTTGCTGATCTCACATTGTGATCGCGTATGTTAGAGAGCGCATGCCTACCACGGCGTGCCGTGGTTTTGGAACAATGGAACAACACGTAATGATGACAAACAGTCGTTTATTGGCGCTCTAACATTGCCAGCTAAAAAATACAACACGCTATTAAATACTACGTCCGACTCACCTTAAAGGATGCGTTCGAATGGACGCCCATGCTTCGGCAGAGGCTAAACCCTACGTGAGACTGGAAGAAAAGGCGGGAATAACCCCCGTCAGGCGTCGTCTTTGTCGCGTGCCGGAAGAGATGAGTCCGCGCATGAGGAGTACCATATACTGAAATAACTGTCAACTGTCGCTTGCGGTGTGGGAGAAGCCGCTGGCGGCGCTGGTGAGGCCGCGACGCTCGCGCCACCTCACAGCCAGTGTGGAGAGCTTGAAAACCGGGTGTGGAGAGGGGGAAAACCGAACCGGCAAGTAAAACCATTTTATAGTAGGGAAGCACCCACCGCAGCTGTGGCACAATGGGTTGGACACCCGCCTCAGCTTCAGAAGGTTGGAGGTTGTTCGAATCCCGCCGCCGGTAACTCGCCGGTCAAATGAGTACAAGTGCCCTCCCTGTCCAGAGCACAGCTCAGCCTCGTGGAATGCGCACTTGGGAAGCTCCGCTAACCCCGATGCGATGCTGCCCGAACTGCCTACAAGGCAGTCGGAGTAGTTTCGCGCAGTGGCTGTCGACAGTCGCAGCTCGATTCCTAATCTGAGCTCCTGTCGAGAACGTCACAAAATTGATTTACAGAAAAAAAAAATGGGTGCGGCCGCAACAGGGTCGGGGGTTGCGGTCGAAATGCCCGCGGAGCTTTTTGCATGCGCGCTTCTGCTCTGACTGTTTTTTTTTTCAAGCTTTAAAGACAATCTCCGTATAACACAGACAGAGGTGAAAGAAAAATGAGAACGTGTAAGACGTTATCAGAGCGCCCCTTCTCTTTCGTGCTCTTTTATTTTAATCTATATTCCACTGGAAATTTACTGAAGCTTGTACATACCTTAGCACACTTGTTTCTTAGGAGAAACACTCCACTTGTGTACAGGTTGTGGCCCCATACATAACACTCTAAAGTGGATAATTTATTACCTCACCAAAATTAGCACCACTCACTGGTTTGGTGTTCAGAAATACCTAGAAACCGATCGCGTTTGCAGGCCGCATAATATACTTCATAGTTAGCAACCGCTTTTTTACAGCTTGCGTTCTGGTCTTACGACATTTTGTAACTACTAATGCACTCGCATATATATGTTAGAGCTGCCTAGCGATGTCACCGCTACTCACTCAATGGAATCTGCGGCAAGAAAATAAACTAGGGTTTTCATTCAGGATTTTTATTTCTTACAAAACTGAGCAAATGGCGCATTTACGCAGGAAAAACAATGATAGCTTGACGGTGACGCAAGGCTAAACATGCCTGGAGATCCACAAGAGTCCAGCTTTTATTCCGCTCAGTGCTTGGACATTAGCGAAACATCGCCTCACAAAGCGAACACAGATCTAACGAACCTCTTTTGATTTTTCACTGCAAGGACCGGATTGCTACCCCATGTATCATCTCTTAGCTTTCCTAGTTTACTTCCGTAATTTTACGATACGCCTGCACGATGTGACATTCTGAAATGCTTAAAAATGTCAAAATGAATAAAAAAAATGCTCCCAGCCCCGATAGTTTTACGGAATTACCTACATCTAGCTTTAAAAAACAAAATGTCAACTTACCTGATACACTGAAAAAAGCAACGGCAACTGTTTGTTGTCGCAGTAGGATTTCAGCTTGGTTATGAATATTCACCTTTTTTAAGTACAGAAATCACGATCGTGACCTCCGAATTATTTTAAGGGATCGTAAAACAATTTCACAGATTTGCGTGTTGTAATGTAAAGAAATTACAGCACTAAAAAAAAAGGAGTAGTGTAAAGATGCAAAATTATTTATCGCCACGAAAAACGTATGTAATATTGTATTTGTTTGTTGAACGGATTGACTATCTTTTCGACTGGTAACTTACATTTAGCAAAATGCTTTTCATTTATACCTTTTTTAGAATCTTTGGTTTTCCATCTGGTGGGAGCTTGAGCCTAAATACATCTTCCAAACATAGTCCTGGGTAATAGTCGAAGTTGCTGATCTCACATTGTGATAGCGTATGTTAGAGAGCGCATGCCTACTTCGGCGTGCCGTGGTTTTGGAACAATGGAACAACACGTAATGATGACGAACAGTCGTTTATTGGCGCTCTAACATTGCCAGCTAAAAAATACAACACGCTATTGAATACGACATCCGACTCACCTTCAAGGATGCGTTCGAATGGGCGCCCATGCTTCGGCAGAGGCTAAACCCTACGTGAGACTGGAAGAAAAGGCGGGAATAACCCCCCTCGGGCGTCGTCTTTGTCGCGTGCCGGAAGAGATGAGTCCGCGCATGAGGAGTACCATATACTGAAATAACTGTCAACTGTCGCTTGCGGTGTGAAGAAGCCGCTGGCGGCGCTGGTGATGCCGCGACGCTCGCGCCACCTCACAGCCAGTGTGGAGAGCTTGAAAACCGGGTGTGGAGAGGGGGAAAACCAAACCGGCAAGTAAAACCATTTTATAGTAGGGAAGCACCCACCGCAGCTGTGGGACAATGGGTTGGACACCCGCCTCAGCTTCGGAAGGTTGGAGGTTGTTCGAATCCCGCCGCCGGTAACTCGCCGGTCAAATGAGTACAAGTGCCTTCCCTGTCCAGAGCACAGCTCAGCCTCGTGGAATGCGCACTTGGGATGCTCCGCTAACCCCGATGCGATGCTGCCCGAACTGCCTACAAGGCAGTCGGAGTAGTTTCGCGCAGTGGCTGTCGACAGTCGCAGCTCGATTCCTAATCTGAGCTCCTGTCGAGAACGTCACAAAATTGATTTACAGAAAAAAAAAATGGGTGCGGCCGCAACAGGGTCGGGGGTTGCGGTCGAAATGCCCGCGGAGCTTTTTGCATGCGCGCTTCTGTTTTGGCTGTTTTTTTTTTCAAGCTTTAAAGACAATCTCCGTATAACACAGAAAGAGATGAAAGAAAAATGAGAAAGTGTAAGACGTTATCAGAGCGCCCCTTCTCTTTCGTGCTCTTTTATTTTAATCTATATTCCACTGGAAATTTACTGAAGCTTGTACATACCTTAGCACACTTGTTTCTTAGGAGAAACACTCCACTTGTGTACAGGTTGTGGCCACATAGATAACACTCTAAAGTGGATAATTTATTACCTCACCAAAATTAGCACCACTCACTGATTTGGTGTTCAGAAATACCTAGAAACCGACCGCGTTTGCAGGCCGCATAATATACTTCATAGTTAGCAACCGCTTTTTTACAGCTTGCGTCCTGGTCTTACGACATTTTGTAACTACTAATGCACTCGCATATATATGTTAGAGCTGCCTAGCGATGTCACCGCTACTCACTCAATGGAATCTGCGTAAAAAAAATAAAATAGGGTTTTCATTCAGGAATTTTATTTGTTACAAAACTGAGCAAATAGCGTATGTACGCAGGAAAAACAATGATAGCTTGACGGTGACGCAAGGCTAAACATGCCTGGAGATCCACAAGAGTCTTGCTTTTATTCCGCTCAGTGCTTGGACATTAGCGAAACATCGCCTCATAAAACGAACACAGATCTAGCGAACCTCTTTTGATTTTTCACTGCAAGGACCGGATTGCTACCCCATGCATCATCTCTTAGCTTTCCTAGTTTACTTCTGTAATTTTACGATACGCCTGCACGATGTGACATTCTGAAATGCTTACAAATGTCAAAATGAATAAAAAAAAATGCTCCCAGCCCCGATAGTTTTACGGAATTGCCTACATCTAGCTTTAAAAAACAAAATGTTAACTTACCTGATACACTGAAAAAAGCAACGGCAACTATTTGTTGTCGCAGTAGGATTTCAGCTTGGTTATGACTATTCACCTTTTTTAAGTACAGAAATCACGATCGTGACCTCCGAATTATTTTAAGGGATCGTAAAACAATTCACAGATTTGCGTGTTATAATGCAAAGAAATTGCAGCACTAAAAAAAAAGGAGTAGTGTAAAGATGCAAAATTATTTATCGCCACGAAAAACGTATGTAATATTGTGTTTGTTTGTTGAATGGATTGACTATCTTTTCGACTGGTAACTTACATTTAGTAAAATGCTTTTCATTTATACCTTTTTTAGAATCTTTGGGTTTCCATCTGGTGGGAGCTTGAGCCTAAATACATCTTCGAAACATAGTCCTGGGTAATAGTCGAAGTTGCTGATCTCACATTGTGATAGCGTATGTTAGAGAGCGCATGCCTACCACGGCGTGCCGTGGTTTTGGAACAATGGAACAACACGTAATGATGACAAACAGTCGTTTATTGGCGCTCTAACATTGCCAGCTAAAAAATACAACACGCTATTAAATACGACGTCCGACTCACCTTCAAGGATGCGTTCGAATGGGCGCCCATGCTTCGGCAGAGGCTAAACCCTACGTGAGACTGGAAGAAAAGGCGGGAATAACCCCCGTCGGGCGTCGTCTTTGTCGCGTGCCGGAAGAGATGAGTCCGCGCATGAGGAGCACCATATACTGAAATAACTGTCAACTGTCGCTTGCGGTGTGAAGAAGCCGCTGGCGGCGCTGGTGAGGCCGCGACGCTCGCGCCACCTCACAGCCAGTGTGGAGAGCTTGAAAACCGGGCGTGGAGAGGGGGAAAACCGAACCGGCAAGTAAAACCATTTTATAGTAGGGAAGCACCCACCGCAGCTGTGGCACAATGGGTTGGACACCCGCCTCAGCTTCGGAAGGTTGGAGGTTGTTCGAGTCCCGCCGCCGGTAACTCGCCGGTCAAATGAGTACAAGTGCCCTCCCTGTCCAGAGCTCAGCTCAGCCTCGTGGAATGCGCACTTGGGAAGCTCCGCTAACCCCGATGCGATGCTGCCCGAACTGCCTACAAGGCAGTCGGAGTAGTTTCGCGCAGTGGCTGTCGACAGTCGCAGCTCGATTCCTAATCTGAGCTCCTGTCGAGAACGTCACAAAATTGATTTACAGAAAAAAAAATGGGTGCAGCCGCAACAGGGTCGGGGGTTGCGGTCGAAATGGCCGCGGAGCTTTTTGCAAGCGCGCTTCTGTTTTGACTGTTTTTTTTTTTTTTCAAGCTTTAAAGACAATCTCCGTATAACACAGACAGAGGTGAAAGAAAAATGAGAACGTGTAAGACGTTATCAGAGCGCCCCTTCCCTTTCGTGCTCTTTTATTTTAATCTATATTCCACTGGAAATTTACTGAAGCTTGTACATACCTTAGCACACTTGTTTCTTAGGAGAAACACTCCACTTGTGTACAGGTTGTGGCCACATAGATAACACTCTAAAGTGGATAATTTATTACCTCACCAAAATTAGCACCACTCACTGATTTGGTGTTCAGAAATACCTAGAAACCGACCGCGTTTGCAGGCCGCATAATATACTTCATAGTTAGCAACCGCTCTTTTACAGCTTGCGTCCTGGTCTTACGACATTTTGTAACTACTAATGCACTCGCATATATATGTTAGAGCTGCCTAGCGATGTCACCGCTACTCACTCAATGGAATCTGCGTAAAAAAAATAAAATAGGGTTTTCATTCAGGAATTTTATTTGTTACAAAACTGAGCAAATAGCGTATGTACGCAGGAAAAACAATGACAGCTTGACGGTGACGCAAGGCTAAACATGCCTGGAGATCCACAAGAGTCTTGCTTTTATTCCGCTCAGTGCTTGGACATTAGCGAAACATCGCCTCATAAAACGAACACAGATCTAGCGAACCTCTTTTGATTTTTCACTGCAAGCACCGGATTGCTACCCCATGCATCATCTCTTAGCTTTCCTAGTTTACTTCCGTAATTTTACGATACGCCTGCACGATGTGACATTCTGAAATGCTTAAAAATGTCAAAATGAATAAAAAAAATGCTCCCAGCCCCGATAGTTTTACGGAATTACCTACATCTAGCTTTAAAAAACAAAATGTCAACTTACCTGATACACTGAAAAAGCAACGGCAACTGTTTGTTGTCGCAGTAGGATTTCAGCTTGGTTATGAATATTCACCTTTTTTAAGTACAGAAATCACGATCGTGACCTCCGAATTATTTTAAGGGATCGTAAAACAATTTCACAGATTTGCGTGTTGTAATGTAAAGAAATTACAGCACTAAAAAAAAAGGAGTAGTGTAAAGATGCAAAATTATTTATCGCCACGAAAAACGTATGTAATATTGTATTTGTTTGTTGAACGGATTGACTATCTTTTCGACTGGTAACTTACATTTAGCAAAATGCTTTTCATTTATACCTTTTTTAGAATCTTTGGTTTTCCATCTGGTGGGAGCTTGAGCCTAAATACATCTTCCAAACATAGTCCTGGGTAATAGTCGAAGTTGCTGATCTCACATTGTGATAGCGTATGTTAGAGAGCGCATGCCTACTTCGGCGTGCCGTGGTTTTGGAACAATGGAACAACACGTAATGATGACGAACAGTCGTTGATTGGCGCTCTAACATTGCCAGCTAAAAAATACAACACGCTATTGAATACGACATCCGACTCACCTTCAAGGATGCGTTCGAATGGGCGCCCATGCTTCGGCAGAGGCTAAACCCTACGTGAGACTGGAAGAAAAGGCGGGAATAACCCCCGTCGGGCGTCGTCTTTGTCGCGTGCCGGAAGAGATGAGTCCGCGCATGAGGAGTACCATATACTGAAATAACTGTCAACTGTCGCTTGCGGTGTGAAGAAGCCGCTGGCGGCGATGGTGAGGCCGCGACGCCCGCGCCACCTCACAGCCAGTGTGGAGAGCTTGAAAACCGGGTGTGGAGAGGGGGAAAACCAAACCGGCAAGTAAAACCATTTTATAGTAGGGAAGCACCCACCGCAGCTGTGGCACAATGGGTTGGACACCCAACCTCAGCTTCGGAAGGTTGTTCGAATCCCGCCGCCGGTAACTCGCCGGTCAAATGAGTACAAGTGCCCTCCCTGTCCAGAGCACAGCTCAGCCTCGTGGAATGCGCACTTGGGAAGCTCCGCTAACCCCGATGCGATGCTGCCCGAACTGCCTACAAGGCAGTCGGAGTAGTTTCGCGCAGTGGCTGTCGACAGTCGCAGCTCGATTCCTAATCTGAGCTCCTGTCGAGAACGTCACAAAATTGATTTACAGAAAAAAAAAAATGGGTGCGGCCGCAACAGGGTCGGGGGTTGCGGTCGAAATGCCTGCGGATCTTTTTGCATGCGCGCTTCTGTTTTGACTGTTTTTTTTTTTCAAGCTTTAAAGACAATCTGCGTATAACACAGACAGAGGTGAAAGAAAAATGAGAAAGTGTAAGACGTTATCAGAGCGCCCCCCTTCTCTTTCGTGCTCTTTTATTTTAATCTGTATTCCACTGGAAATTTACTGAAGCTTGTACATACCTTAGCACACTTGTTTCTTAGGAGAAACACTCCACTTGGGTACAGGTTGTGGCCACATAGATAACACTCTAAAGTGGATAATTTATTACCTCACCAAAATTAGCACCACTCACTGGTTTGGTGTTCAGAAATACCTAGAAACCGACCGCGTTTGCAGGCCGCATTATATACTTCATAGTTAGCAACCGCTTTTTTACAGCTTGCGTTCTGGTCCTACGACATTTTGTAACTACTAATGCACTCGCATATATATGTTAGAGCTGCCTGGCGATGTCACCGGTACTCACTCAATGGAATCTGCGTAAAGACAATAAACTAGGGTTTTCATTCAGAATTTTTATTTCTTACAAAACTGAGCAAATAGCGTATTTACGCAGGAAAAACAATGATAGCTTGACGGTGACGCAAGGCTAAACATGCCTGGAGATCCACAAGAGTCTAGTTTTTATTCCGCTCAGTGCTTGGACATTAGCGAAACATCGCCTCATAAAACGAACACAGATCTAACGAACCTTTTGATTTTTCACTGCAAGGACCGGATTGCTACCCCATGCATCATCTCTTAGCTTTCCTAGTTTACTTCCGCAATTTTACGATACGCCTGCACGATGTGACATTCTAAAATGCTTAAAAATGTCAAAATGAATAAAAAAAAATGCTCCCAGCCCCGATAGTTTTACGGAATTGCCTACATCTAGCTTTAAAAAACAAAATGTTAACTTACCTGATACACTGAAAAAAGCAACGGCAACTATTTGTTGTCGCAGTAGGATTTCAGCTTGGTTATGACTATTCACCTTTTTTAAGTACAGAAATCACGATCGTGACCTCCGAATTATTTTAAGGGATCGTAAAACAATTCACAGATTTGCGTGTTATAATGCAAAGAAATTGCAGCAATAAAAAAAAAGGAGTAGTGTAAAGATGCAAAATTATTTATGCCACGAAAAACGTATGTAATATTGTATTTGTTTGTTGAATGGATTGACTATCTTTTCGACTGGTAACTTACATTTAGCAAAATGCTTTTCATTTATACCTTTTTTAGAATCTTTGGTTTTCCATCTGGTGGGAGCTTGACGAAGTTGCTGATCTCACATTGTGATCGCGTATGTTAGAGAGCGCATGCCTACCACGGCGTGCCGTGGTTTTGGAACAATGGAACAACACGTAATGATGACAAACAGTCGTTTATTGGCGCTCTAACATTGCCAGCTAAAAAATACAACACGCTATTAAATACTACGTCCGACTCACCTTCAAGGATGCGTTCGAATGGACGCCCATGCTTCGGCAGAGGCTAAACCCTACGTGAGACTGGAAGAAAAGGCGGGAATAACCCCCGTCAGGCGTCGTCTTTGTCGCGTGCCGGAAGAGATGAGTCCGCGCATGAGGAGTACCATATACTGAAATAACTGTCAACTGTCGCTTGCGGTGTGGGAGAAGCCACTGGCGGCGCTGGTGAGGCCGCGACGCTCGCGCCACCTCACAGCCAGTGTGGAGAGCTTGAAAACCGGGTGTGGAGAGGGGGAAAACCGAACCGGCAAGTAAAACCATTTTATAGTAGGGAAGCACCCACCGCAGCTGTGGCACAATGGGTTGGACACCCGCCTCAGCTTCAGAAGGTTGGAGGTTGTTCGAATCCCGCCGCCGGTAACTCGCCGGTCAAATGAGTACAAGTGCCCTCCCTGTCCAGAGCACAGCTCAGCCTCGTGGAATGCGCACTTGGGAAGCTCCGCTAACCCCGATGCGATGCTGCCCGAACTGCCTACAAGGCAGTCGGAGTAGTTTCGCGCAGTGGCTGTCGACAGTCGCAGCTCGATTCCTAATCTGAGCTCCTGTCGAGAACGTCACAAAATTGATTTACAGAAAAAAAAAAAATGGGTGCGGCCGCAACAGGGTCGGGGGTTGCGGTCGAAATGCCCGCGGAGCTTTTTGCATGCGCGCTTCTGCTCTGACTGTTTTTTTTTCAAGCTTTAAAGACAATCTCCGTATAACACAGACAGAGGTGAAAGAAAAATGAGAACGTGTAAGACGTTATCAGAGCGCCCCTTCTCTTTCGTGCTCTTTTATTTTAATCTATATTCCACTGGAAATTTACTGAAGCTTGTACATACCTTAGCACACTTGTTTCTTAGGAGAAACACTCCACTTGTGTACAGGTTGTGGCCCCATACATAACACTCTAAAGTGGATAATTTATTACCTCACCAAAATTAGCACCACTCACTGGTTTGGTGTTCAGAAATACCTAGAAACCGATCGCGTTTGCAGGCCGCATAATATACTTCATAGTTAGCAACCGCTTTTTTACAGCTTGCGTTCTGGTCTTACGACATTTTGTAACTACTAATGCACTCGCATATATATGTTAGAGCTGCCTAGCGATGTCACCGCTACTCACTCAATGGAATCTGCGGCAAGAAAATAAACTAGGGTTTTCATTCAGGATTTTTATTTCTTACAAAACTGAGCAAATGGCGCATTTACGCAGGAAAAACAATGATAGCTTGACGGTGACGCAAGGCTAAACATGCCTGGAGATCCACAAGAGTCCAGCTTTTATTCCGCTCAGTGCTTGGACATTAGCGAAACATCGCCTCACAAAGCGAACACAGATCTAACGAACCTCTTTTGATTTTTCACTGCAAGGACCGGATTGCTACCCCATGCATCATCTCTTAGCTTTCCTAGTTTACTTCCGTAATTTTACGATACGCCTGCACGATGTGACATTCTGAAATGCTTAAAAATGTCAAAATGAATAAAAAAAAATGCGCCCAGCCCCGATAGTTTTACGGAATTGCCTACATCTAGCTTTAAAAAACAAAATGTTAACTTACCTGATACACTGAAAAAAGCAACGGCAACTTTTTGTTGTCGCAGTAGGATTTCAGCTTGGTTATGACTATTCACCTTTTTTAAGTACAGAAATCACGATCGTGACCTCCGAATTATTTTAAGGGATCGTAAAACAATTCACAGATTTGCGTGTTATAATGAAAGAAATTGCAGCACTAAAAAAAAAGGAGTAGTGTAAAGATGCAAAATTATTTATCGCCACGAAAAACGTATGTAATATTGTATTTGTTTGTTGAACGGATTGACTATCTTTTCGACTGGTAACTTACATTTAGCTAAATGCTTTTCATTTATACCTTTTTTAGAATCTTTGGTTTTCCATCTGGTGGGAGCTTGAGCCTAAATACATCTTCCAAACATAGTCCTGGGTAAATAGTCGAAGTTGCTGATCTCACATTGTGATAGCGTATGTTAGAGAGCGCATGCCTACCACGGCGTGCCGTGGTTTTGGAACAATGGAACAACACGTAATGATGACAAACAGTCGTTTATTGGCGCTCTAACATTGCCAGCTAAAAAATACAACACGCTATTAAATACGACGTCCGACTCACCTTCAAGGATGCGTTCGAATGGGCGCCCATGCTTCGGCAGAGGCTAAACCCTACGTGAGACTGGAAGAAAAGGCGGGAATAACCCCCGTCGGGCGTCGTCTTTGTTGCGTGCCGGAAGAGATGAGTCCGCGCATGAGGAGCACCATATACTGAAATAACTGTCAACTGTCGCTTGCGGTGTGAAGAAGCCGCTGGCGGCGCTGGTGAGGCCGCGACGCTCGCGCCACCTCACAGCCAGTGTGGAGAGCTTGAAAACCGGGCGTGGAGAGGGGGAAAACCGAACCGGCAAGTAAAACCATTTTATAGTAGGGAAGCACCCACCGCAGCTGTGGCACAATGGGTTGGACACCCGCCTCAGCTTCGGAAGGTTGGAGGTTGTTCGAGTCCCGCCGCCGGTAACTCGCCGGTCAAATGAGTACAAGTGCCTTCCCTGTCCAGAGCTCAGCTCAGCCTCGTGGAATGCGCACTTGGGAAGCTCCGCTAACCCCGATGCGATGCTGCCCGAACTGCCTACAAGGCAGTCGGAGTAGTTTCGCGCAGTGGCTGTCGACAGTCGCAGCTCGATTCCTAATCTGAGCTCCTGTCGAGAACGTCACAAAATTGATTTACAGAAAAAAAAAAAATGGGTGCGGCCGCAACAGGGTCGGGGGTTGCGGTCGAAATGCCCGCGGAGCTTTTTGCATGCGCGCTTCTGTTTTGACTGTTTTTTTTTTCAAGCTTTAAAGACAATCTCCGTATAACACAGAAAGAGATGAAAGAAAAATGAGAAAGTGTAAGACGTTATCAGAGCGCCCCTTCTCTTTCGTGCTCTTTTATTTTAATCTATATTCCACTGGAAATTTACTGAAGCTTGTACATACCTTAGCACACTTGTTTCTTAGGAGAAACACTCCACTTGTGTACAGGTTGTGGCCACATAGATAACACTCTAAAGTGGATAATTTATTACCTCACCAAAATTAGCACCACTCACTGATTTGGTGTTCAGAAATACCTAGAAACCGACCGCGTTTGCAGGCCGCATAATATACTTCATAGTTAGCAACCGCTTTTTTACAGCTTGCGTCCTGGTCTTACGACATTTTGTAACTACTAATGCACTCGCATATATATGTTAGAGCTGCCTAGCGATGTCACCGCTACTCACTCAATGGAATCTGCGTAAAAAAAATAAAATAGGGTTTTCATTCAGGAATTTTGTTTGTTACAAAACTGAGCAAATAGCGTATGTACGCAGGAAAAACAATGATAGCTTGACGGTGACGCAAGGCTAAACATGCCTGGAGATCCACAAGAGTCTTGCTTTTATTCCGCTCAGTGCTTGGACATTAGCGAAACATCGCCTCATAAAACGAACACAGATCTAGCGAACCTCTTTTGATTTTTCACTGCAAGGACCGGATTGCTACCCCATGCATCATCTCTTAGCTTTCCTAGTTTACTTCTGTAATTTTACGATACGCCTGCACGATGTGACATTCTGAAATGCTTACAAATGTCAAAATGAATAAAAAAAATGCTCCCAGCCCCGATAGTTTTACGGAATTGCCTACATCTAGCTTTAAAAAACAAAATGTTAACTTACCTGATACACTGAAAAAAGCAACGGCAACTATTTGTTGTCGCAGTAGGATTTCAGCTTGGTTATGACTATTCACCTTTTTTAAGTACAGAAATCACGATCGTGACCTCCGAATTATTTTAAGGGATCGTAAAACAATTCACAGATTTGCGTGTTATAATGCAAAGAAATTGCAGCACTAAAAAAAAAAGGAGTAGTGTAAAGATGCAAAATTATTTATCGCCACGAAAAACGTATGTAATATTGTGTTTGTTTGTTGAATGGATTGACTATCTTTTCGACTGGTAACTTACATTTAGTAAAATGCTTTTCATTTATACCTTTTTTAGAATCTTTGGGTTTCCATCTGGTGGGAGCTTGAGCCTAAATACATCTTCGAAACATAGTCCTGGGTAATAGTCGAAGTTGCTGATCTCACATTGTGATAGCGTATGTTAGAGAGCGCATGCCTACCACGGCGTGCCGTGGTTTTGGAACAATGGAACAACACGTAATGATGACAAACAGTCGTTTATTGGCGCTCTAACATTGCCAGCTAAAAAATACAACACGCTATTAAATACGACGTCCGACTCACCTTCAAGGATGCGTTCGAATGGGCGCCCATGCTTCGGCAGAGGCTAAACCCTACGTGAGACTGGAAGAAAAGGCGGGAATAACCCCCGTCGGGCGTCGTCTTTGTCGCGTGCCGGAAGAGATGAGTCCGCGCATGAGGAGCACCATATACTGAAATAACTGTCAACTGTCGCTTGCGGTGTGAAGAAGCCGCTGGCGGCGCTGGTGAGGCCGCGACGCTCGCGCCACCTCACAGCCAGTGTGGAGAGCTTGAAAACCGGGCGTGGAGAGGGGGAAAACCGAACCGGCAAGTAAAACCATTTTATAGTAGGGAAGCACCCACCGCAGCTGTGGCACAATGGGTTGGACACCCGCCTCAGCTTCGGAAGGTTGGAGGTTGTTCGAGTCCCGCCGCCGGTAACTCGCCGGTCAAATGAGTACAAGTGCCCTCCCTGTCCAGAGCTCAGCTCAGCCTCGTGGAATGCGCACTTGGGAAGCTCCGCTAACTCCGATGCGATGCTGCCCGAACTGCCTACAAGGCAGTCGGAGTAGTTTCGCGCAGTGGCTGTCGACAGTCGCAGCTCGATTCCTAATCTGAGCTCCTGTCGAGAACGTCACAAAATTGATTTACAGAAAAAAAAAATGGGTGCAGCCGCAACAGGGTCGGGGGTTGCGGTCGAAATGGCCGCGGAGCTTTTTGCAAGCGCGCTTCTGTTTTGACTGTTTTTTTTTTCAAGCTTTAAAGACAATCTCCGTATAACACAGACAGAGGTGAAAGAAAAATGAGAACGTGTAAGACGTTATCAGAGCGCCCCTTCCCTTTCGTGCTCTTTTATTTTAATCTATATTCCACTGGAAATTTACTGAAGCTTGTACATACCTTAGCACACTTGTTTCTTAGGAGAAACACTCCACTTGTGTACAGGTTGTGGCCACATAGATAACACTCTAAAGTGGATAATTTATTACCTCACCAAAATTAGCACCACTCACTGATTTGGTGTTCAGAAATACCTAGAAACCGACCGCGTTTGCAGGCCGCATAATATACTTCATAGTTAGCAACCGCTCTTTTACAGCTTGCGTCCTGGTCTTACGACATTTTGTAACTACTAATGCACTCGCATATATATGTTAGAGCTGCCTAGCGATGTCACCGCTACTCACTCAATGGAATCTGCGTAAAAAAAATAAAATAGGGTTTTCATTCAGGAATTTTATTTGTTACAAAACTGAGCAAATAGCGTATGTACGCAGGAAAAACAATGACAGCTTGACGGTGACGCAAGGCTAAACATGCCTGGAGATCCACAAGAGTCTTGCTTTTATTCCGCTCAGTGCTTGGACATTAGCGAAACATCGCCTCATAAAACGAACACAGATCTAGCGAACCTCTTTTGATTTTTCACTGCAAGCACCGGATTGCTACCCCATGCATCATCTCTTAGCTTTCCTAGTTTACTTCCGTAATTTTACGATACGCCTGCACGATGTGACATTCTGAAATGCTTAAAAATGTCAAAATGAATAAAAAAAATGCTCCCAGCCCCGATAGTTTTACGGAATTACCTACATCTAGCTTTAAAAAACAAAATGTCAACTTACTTGATACACTGAAAAAGCAACGGCAACTGTTTGTTGTCGCAGTAGGATTTCAGCTTGGTTATGAATATTCACCTTTTTTAAGTACAGAAATCACGATCGTGACCTCCGAATTATTTTAAGGGATCGTAAAACAATTTCACAGATTTGCGTGTTGTAATGTAAAGAAATTACAGCACTAAAAAAAAAGGAGTAGTGTAAAGATGCAAAATTATTTATCGCCACGAAAAACGTATGTAATATTGTATTTGTTTGTTGAACGGATTGACTATCTTTTCGACTGGTAACTTACATTTAGCAAAATGCTTTTCATTTATACCTTTTTTAGAATCTTTGGTTTTCCATCTGGTGGGAGCTTGAGCCTAAATACATCTTCCAAACATAGTCCTGGGTAATAGTCGAAGTTGCTGATCTCACATTGTGATAGCGTATGTTAGAGAGCGCATGCCTACTTCGGCGTGCCGTGGTTTTGGAACAATGGAACAACACGTAATGATGACGAACAGTCGTTTATTGGCGCTCTAACATTGCCAGCTAAAAAATACAACACGCTATTGAATACGACATCCGACTCACCTTCAAGGATGCGTTCGAATGGGCGCCCATGCTTCGGCAGAGGCTAAACCCTACGTGAGACTGGAAGAAAAGGCGGGAATAACCCCCGTCGGGCGTCGTCTTTGTCGCGTGCCGGAAGAGATGAGTCCGCGCATGAGGAGTACCATATACTGAAATAACTGTCAACTGTCGCTTGCGGTGTGAAGAAGCCGCTGGCGGCGCTGGTGATGCCGCGACGCTCGCGCCACCTCACAGCCAGTGTGGAGAGCTTGAAAACCGGGTGTGGAGAGGGGGAAAACCAAACCGGCAAGTAAAACCATTTTATAGTAGGGAAGCACCCACCGCAGCTGTGGCACAATGGGTTGGACACCCAACCTCAGCTTCGGAAGGTTGTTCGAATCCCGCCGCCGGTAACTCGCCGGTCAAATGAGTACAAGTGCCCTCCCTGTCCAGAGCACAGCTCAGCCTCGTGGAATGCGCACTTGGGAAGCTCCGCTAACCCCGATGCGATGCTGCCCGAACTGCCTACAAGGCAGTCGGAGTAGTTTCGCGCAGTGGCTGTCGACAGTCGCAGCTCGATTCCTAATCTGAGCTCCTGTCGAGAACGTCACAAAATTGATTTACAGAAAAAAAAAATGGGTGCGGCCGCAACAGGGTCGGGGGTTGCGGTCGAAATGCCCGCGGAGCTTTTTGCATGCGCGCTTCTGTTTTGACTGTTTTTTTTTTCAAGCTTTAAAGACAATCTCCGTATAACACAGAAAGAGATGAAAGAAAAATGAGAAAGTGTAAGACGTTATCAGAGCGCCCCTTCCCTTTCGTGCTCTTTTATTTTAATCTATATTCCACTGGAAATTTACTGAAGCTTGTACATACCTTAGCACACTTGTTTCTTAGGAGAAACACTCCACTTGTGTACAGGTTGTGGCCACATAGATAACACTCTAAAGTGGATAATTTATTACCTCACCAAAATTAGCACCACTCACTGATTTGGTGTTCAGAAATACCTAGAAACCGACCGCGTTTGCAGGCCGCATAATATACTTCATAGTTAGCAACCGCTTTTTTACAGCTTGCGTCCTGGTCTTACGACATTTTGTAACTACTAATGCACTCGCATATATATGTTAGAGCTGCCTAGCGATGTCACCGCTACTCACTCAATGGAATCTGCGTAAAAAAAATAAAATAGGGTTTTCATTCAGGAATTTTATTTGTTACAAAACTGAGCAAATAGCGTATGTACGCAGGAAAAACAATGATAGCTTGACGGTGACGCAAGGCTAAACATGCCTGGAGATCCACAAGAGTCTTGCTTTTATTCCGCTCAGTGCTTGGACATTAGCGAAACATCGCCTCATAAAACGAACACAGATCTAACGAACCTCTTTTGATTTTTCACTGCAAGGACCGGATTGCTACCCCATGCATCATCTCTTAGCTTTCCTAGTTTACTTCTGTAATTTTACGATACGCCTGCACGATGTGACATTCTGAAATGCTTACAAATGTCAAAATGAATAAAAAAAAAATGCTCCCAGCCCCGATAGTTTTACGGAATTACCTACATCTAGATTTAAAAAACAAAATGTCAACTTACCTGATACACTGAAAAAAGCAACGGCAACTGTTTGTTGTCGCAGTAGGATTTAAGCTTGGTTATGACTATTCACCTTTTTTAAGTACAGAAATCACGATCGTGACCTCCGAATTATTTTAAGGGATCGTAAAACAATTTCACAGATTTGCGTGTTGTAATGCAAAGAAATTACAGCACTAAAAAAAAAAAGGAGTAGTGTAAAGATGCAAAATTATTTATCGCCACGAAAAACGTATGTAATATTGTATTTGTTTGTTGAACGGATTGACTATCTTTTCGACTGGTAACTTACATTTAGCAAAATGCTTTTCATTTATACCTTTTTTAGAATCTTTGGTTTTCCATCTGGTGGGAGCTTGAGCCTAAATACATCTTCCAAACATAGTCCTGGGTAATAGTCGAAGTTGCTGATCTCACATTGTGATAGCGTATTTTAGAGAGCGCATGCCTACTTCGGCGTGCCGTGGTTTTGGAACAATGGAACAACACGTAATGATGACGAACAGTCGTTTATTGGCGCTCTAACATTGCCAGCTAAAAAATACAACACGCTATTGAATACGACATCCGACTCACCTTCAAGGATGCGTTCGAATGGGCGCCCATGCTTCGGCAGAGGCTAAACCCTACGTGAGACTGGAAGAAAAGGCGGGAATAACCCCCGTCGGGCGTCGTCTTTGTCGCGTGCCGGAAGAGATGAGTCCGCGCATGAGGAGTACCATATACTGAAATAACTGTCAACTGTCGCTTGCGGTGTGAAGAAGCCGCTGGCGGCGCTGGTGATGCCGCGACGCTCGCGCCACCTCACAGCCAATGTGGAGAGCTTGAAAACCGGGTGTGGAGAGGGGGAAAACCAAACCGGCAAGTAAAACCATTTTATAGTAGGGAAGCACCCACCGCAGCTGTGGCACAATGGGTTGGACACCCGCCTCAGCTTCGGAAGGTTGGAGGTTGTTCGAATCCCGCCGCCGGTAACTCGCCGGTCAAATGAGTACAAGTGCCCTCCCTGTCCAGAGCACAGCTCAGCCTCGTGGAATGCGCACCTGGGAAGCTCCGCTAACCCCGATGCGATGCTGCCCGAACTGCCTACAAGGCAGTCGGAGTAGTTTCGCGCAGCGGCTGTCGACAGTCGCAGCTCGATTCCTAATATGAGCTCCTGTCGAGAACGTCACAAAATTGATTTACAGAAAAAAAAAAAATGGGTGCGGCCGCAACAGGGTCGGGGGTTGCGGTCGAAATGCCCGCGGAGCTTTTTGCATGCGCGCTTCTGTTTTGACTGTTTTTTTTTTTTCAAGCTTTAAAGACAATCTCCGTATAACACAGAAAGAGATGAAAGAAAAATGAGAAAGTGTAAGACGTTATCAGAGCGCCCCTTCTCTTTCGTGCTCTTTTATTTTAATCTATATTCCACTGGAAATTTACTGAAGCTTGTACATACCTTAGCACACTTGTTTCTTAGGAGAAACACTCCACTTGTGTACAGGTTGTGGCCACATAGATAACACTCTAAAGTGGATAATTTATTACCTCACCAAAATTAGCACCACTCACTGATTTGGTGTTCAGAAATACCTAGAAACCGACCGCGTTTGCAGGCCGCATAATATACTTCATAGTTAGCAACCGCTCTTTTACAGCTTGCGTCCTGGTCTTACGACATTTTGTAACTACTAATGCACTCGCATATATATGTTAGAGCTGCCTAGCGATGTCACCGCTACTCACTCAATGGAATCTGCGTAAAAAAAATAAAATAGGGTTTTCATTCAGGAATTTTATTTGTTACAAAACTGAGCAAATAGCGTATGTACGCAGGAAAAACAATGACAGCTTGACGGTGACGCAAGGCTAAACATGCCTGGAGATCCACAAGAGTCTTGCTTTTATTCCGCTCAGTGCTTGGACATTAGCGAAACATCGCCTCATAAAACGAACACAGATCTAGCGAACCTCTTTTGATTTTTCACTGCAAGCACCGGATTGCTACCCCATGCATCATCTCTTAGCTTTCCTAGTTTACTTCCGTAATTTTACGATACGCCTGCACGATATGACATTCTGAAATGCTTAAAAATGTCAAAATGAATAAAAAAAATGCCCCCAGCCCCGATAGTTTTACGGAATTACCTACATCTAGCTTTAAAAAACAAAATGTCAACTTACCTGATACACTGAAAAAAGCAACGGCAACTGTTTGTTGTCGCAGTAGGATTTCAGCTTGGTTATGAATATTCACCTTTTTTAAGTACAGAAATCACGATCGTGACCTCCGAATTATTTTAAGGGATCGTAAAACAATTTCACAGATTTGCGTGTTGTAATGTAAAGAAATTACAGCACTAAAAAAAAAGGAGTAGTGTAAAGATGCAAAATTATTTATCGCCACGAAAAACGTATGTAATATTGTATTTGTTTGTTGAACGGATTGACTATCTTTTCGACTGGTAACTTACATTTAGCAAAATGCTTTTCATTTATACCTTTTTTAGAATCTTTGGTTTTCCATCTGGTGGGAGCTTGAGCCTAAATACATCTTCCAAACATAGTCCTGGGTAATAGTCGAAGTTGCTGATCTCACATTGTGATAGCGTATGTTAGAGAGCGCATGCCTACTTCGGCGTGCCGTGGTTTTGGAACAATGGAACAACACGTAATGATGACGAACAGTCGTTTATTGGCGCTCTAACATTGCCAGCTAAAAAATACAACACGCTATTGAATACGACATCCGACTCACCTTCAAGGATGCGTTCGAATGGGCGCCCATGCTTCGGCAGAGGCTAAACCCTACGTGAGACTGGAAGAAAAGGCGGGAATAACCCCCGTCGGGCGTCGTCTTTGTCGCGTGCCGGAAGAGATGAGTCCGCGCATGAGGAGTACCATATACTGAAATAACTGTCAACTGTCGCTTGCGGTGTGAAGAAGCCGCTGGCGGCGCTGGTGATGCCGCGACGCTCGCGCCACCTCACAGCCAGTGTGGAGAGCTTGAAAACCGGGTGTGGAGAGGGGGAAAACCAAACCGGCAAGTAAAACCATTTTATAGTAGGGAAGCACCCACCGCAGCTGTGGCACAATGGGTTGGACACCCAACCTCAGCTTCGGAAGGTTGTTCGAATCCCGCCGCCGGTAAGTCGCCGGTCAAATGAGTACAAGTGCCCTCCCTGTCCAGAGCACAGCTCAGCCTCGTGGAATGCGCACTTGGGAAGCTCCGCTAACCCCGATGCGATGCTGCCCGAACTGCCTACAAGGCAGTCGGAGTAGTTTCGCGCAGTGGCTGTCGACAGTCGCAGCTCGATTCCTAATCTGAGCTCCTGTCGAGAACGTCACAAAATTGATTTACAGAAAAAAAAAAAATGGGTGCAGCCGCAACAGGGTCGGGGGTTGCGGTCGAAATGGCCGCGGAGCTTTTTGCAAGCGCGCTTCTGTTTTGACTGTTTTTTTTTTCAAGCTTTAAAGACAATCTCCGTATAACACAGACAGAGGTGAAAGAAAAATGAGAACGTGTAAGACGTTATCAGAGCGCCCCTTCCCTTTCGTGCTCTTTTATTTTAATCTATATTCCACTGGAAATTTACTGAAGCTTGTACATACCTTAGCACACTTGTTTCTTAGGAGAAACACTCCACTTGTGTACAGGTTGTGGCCACATAGATAACACTCTAAAGTGGATAATTTATTACCTCACCAAAATTAGCACCACTCACTGATTTGGTGTTCAGAAATACCTAGAAACCGACCGCGTTTGCAGGCCGCATAATATACTTCATAGTTAGCAACCGCTCTTTTACAGCTTGCGTCCTGGTCTTACGACATTTTGTAACTACTAATGCACTCGCATATATATGTTAGAGCTGCCTAGCGATGTCACCGCTACTCACTCAATGGAATCTGCGTAAAAAAAATAAAATAGGGTTTTCATTCAGGAATTTTATTTGTTACAAAACTGAGCAAATAGCGTATGTACGCAGGAAAAACAATGATAGCTTGACGGTGACGCAAGGCTAAACATGCCTGGAGATCCACAAGAGTCTTGCTTTCATTCCGCTCAGTGCTTGGACATTAGCGAAACATCGCCTCATAAAACGAACACAGATCTAACGAACCTCTTTTGATTTTTCACTGCAAGGACCGGATTGCTACCCCATGCATCATCTCTTAGCTTTCCTAGTTTACTTCTGTAATTTTACGATACGCCTGCACGATGTGACATTCTGAAATGCTTACAAATGTCAAAATGAATAAAAAAAAAATGCTCCCAGCCCCGATAGTTTTACGGAATTACCTACATCTAGATTTAAAAAACAAAATGTCAACTTACCTGATACACTGAAAAAAGCAACGGCAACTGTTTGTTGTCGCAGTAGGATTTAAGCTTGGTTATGACTATTCACCTTTTTTAAGTACAGAAATCACGATCGTGACCTCCGAATTATTTTAAGGGATCGTAAAACAATTTCACAGATTTGCGTGTTGTAATGCAAAGAAATTACAGCACTAAAAAAAAAAAGGAGTAGTGTAAAGATGCAAAATTATTTATCGCCACGAAAAACGTATGTAATATTGTATTTGTTTGTTGAACGGATTGACTATCTTTTCGACTGGTAACTTACATTTAGCAAAATGCTTTTCATTTATACCTTTTTTAGAATCTTTGGTTTTCCATCTGGTGGGAGCTTGAGCCTAAATACATCTTCCAAACATAGTCCTGGGTAATAGTCGAAGTTGCTGATCTCACATTGTGATAGCGTATTTTAGAGAGCGCATGCCTACTTCGGCGTGCCGTGGTTTTGGAACAATGGAACAACACGTAATGATGACGAACAGTCGTTTATTGGCGCTCTAACATTGCCAGCTAAAAAATACAACACGCTATTGAATACGACATCCGACTCACCTTCAAGGATGCGTTCGAATGGGCGCCCATGCTTCGGCAGAGGCTAAACCCTACGTGAGACTGGAAGAAAAGGCGGGAATAACCCCCGTCGGGCGTCGTCTTTGTCGCGTGCCGGAAGAGATGAGTCCGCGCATGAGGAGTACCATATACTGAAATAACTGTCAACTGTCGCTTGCGGTGTGAAGAAGCCGCTGGCGGCGCTGGTGATGCCGCGACGCTCGCGCCACCTCACAGCCAATGTGGAGAGCTTGAAAACCGGGTGTGGAGAGGGGGAAAACCAAACCGGCAAGTAAAACCATTTTATAGTAGGGAAGCACCCACCGCAGCTGTGGCACAATGGGTTGGACACCCGCCTCAGCTTCGGAAGGTTGGAGGTTGTTCGAATCCCGCCGCCGGTAACTCGCCGGTCAAATGAGTACAAGTGCCCTCCCTGTCCAGAGCACAGCTCAGCCTCGTGGAATGCGCACCTGGGAAGCTCCGCTAACCCCGATGCGATGCTGCCCGAACTGCCTACAAGGCAGTCGGAGTAGTTTCGCGCAGCGGCTGTCGACAGTCGCAGCTCGATTCCTAATATGAGCTCCTGTCGAGAACGTCACAAAATTGATTTACAGAAAAAAAAAAAATGGGTGCGGCCGCAACAGGGTCGGGGGTTGCGGTCGAAATGCCCGCGGAGCTTTTTGCATGCGCGCTTCTGTTTTGACTGTTTTTTTTTTTTCAAGCTTTAAAGACAATCTCCGTATAACACAGAAAGAGATGAAAGAAAAATGAGAAAGTGTAAGACGTTATCAGAGCGCCCCTTCTCTTTCGTGCTCTTTTATTTTAATCTATATTCCACTGGAAATTTACTGAAGCTTGTACATACCTTAGCACACTTGTTTCTTAGGAGAAACACTCCACTTGTGTACAGGTTGTGGCCACATAGATAACACTCTAAAGTGGATAATTTATTACCTCACCAAAATTAGCACCACTCACTGATTTGGTGTTCAGAAATACCTAGAAACCGACCGCGTTTGCAGGCCGCATAATATACTTCATAGTTAGCAACCGCTCTTTTACAGCTTGCGTCCTGGTCTTACGACATTTTGTAACTACTAATGCACTCGCATATATATGTTAGAGCTGCCTAGCGATGTCACCGCTACTCACTCAATGGAATCTGCGTAAAAAAAATAAAATAGGGTTTTCATTCAGGAATTTTATTTGTTACAAAACTGAGCAAATAGCGTATGTACGCAGGAAAAACAATGACAGCTTGACGGTGACGCAAGGCTAAACATGCCTGGAGATCCACAAGAGTCTTGCTTTTATTCCGCTCAGTGCTTGGACATTAGCGAAACATCGCCTCATAAAACGAACACAGATCTAGCGAACCTCTTTTGATTTTTCACTGCAAGCACCGGATTGCTACCCCATGCATCATCTCTTAGCTTTCCTAGTTTACTTCCGTAATTTTACGATACGCCTGCACGATGTGACATTCTGAAATGCTTAAAAATGTCAAAATGAATAAAAAAAATGCTCCCAGCCCCGATAGTTTTACGGAATTACCTACATCTAGCTTTAAAAAACAAAATGTCAACTTACCTGATACACTGAAAAAAGCAACGGCAACTGTTTGTTGTCGCAGTAGGATTTCAGCTTGGTTATGAATATTCACCTTTTTTAAGTACAGAAATCACGATCGTGACCTCCGAATTATTTTAAGGGATCGTAAAACAATTTCACAGATTTGCGTGTTGTAATGTAAAGAAATTACAGCACTAAAAAAAAAGGAGTAGTGTAAAGATGCAAAATTATTTATCGCCACGAAAAACGTATGTAATATTGTATTTGTTTGTTGAACGGATTGACTATCTTTTCGACTGGTAACTTACATTTAGCAAAATGCTTTTCATTTATACCTTTTTTAGAATCTTTGGTTTTCCATCTGGTGGGAGCTTGAGCCTAAATACATCTTCCAAACATAGTCCTGGGTAATAGTCGAAGTTGCTGATCTCACATTGTGATAGCGTATGTTAGAGAGCGCATGCCTACTTCGGCGTGCCGTGGTTTTGGAACAATGGAACAACACGTAATGATGACGAACAGTCGTTTATTGGCGCTCTAACATTGCCAGCTAAAAAATACAACACGCTATTGAATACGACATCCGACTCACCTTCAAGGATGCGTTCGAATGGGCGCCCATGCTTCGGCAGAGGCTAAACCCTACGTGAGACTGGAAGAAAAGGCGGGAATAACCCCCGTCGGGCGTCGTCTTTGTCGCGTGCCGGAAGAGATGAGTCCGCGCATGAGGAGTACCATATACTGAAATAACTGTCAACTGTCGCTTGCGGTGTGAAGAAGCCGCTGGCGGCGCTGGTGATGCCGCGACGCTCGCGCCACCTCACAGCCAGTGTGGAGAGCTTGAAAACCGGGTGTGGAGAGGGGGAAAACCAAACCGGCAAGTAAAACCATTTTATAGTAGGGAAGCACCCACCGCAGCTGTGGCACAATGGGTTGGACACCCAACCTCAGCTTCGGAAGGTTGTTCGAATCCCGCCGCCGGTAAGTCGCCGGTCAAATGAGTACAAGTGCCCTCCCTGTCCAGAGCACAGCTCAGCCTCGTGGAATGCGCACTTGGGAAGCTCCGCTAACCCCGATGCGATGCTGCCCGAACTGCCTACAAGGCAGTCGGAGTAGTTTCGCGCAGTGGCTGTCGACAGTCGCAGCTCGATTCCTAATCTGAGCTCCTGTCGAGAACGTCACAAAATTGATTTACAGAAAAAAAAAAAATGGGTGCAGCCGCAACAGGGTCGGGGGTTGCGGTCGAAATGGCCGCGGAGCTTTTTGCAAGCGCGCTTCTGTTTTGACTGTTTTTTTTTTCAAGCTTTAAAGACAATCTCCGTATAACACAGACAGAGGTGAAAGAAAAATGAGAACGTGTAAGACGTTATCAGAGCGCCCCTTCCCTTTCGTGCTCTTTTATTTTAATCTATATTCCACTGGAAATTTACTGAAGCTTGTACATACCTTAGCACACTTGTTTCTTAGGAGAAACACTCCACTTGTGTACAGGTTGTGGCCACATAGATAACACTCTAAAGTGGATAATTTATTACCTCACCAAAATTAGCACCACTCACTGATTTGGTGTTCAGAAATACCTAGAAACCGACCGCGTTTGCAGGCCGCATAATATACTTCATAGTTAGCAACCGCTCTTTTACAGCTTGCGTCCTGGTCTTACGACATTTTGTAACTACTAATGCACTCGCATATATATGTTAGAGCTGCCTAGCGATGTCACCGCTACTCACTCAATGGAATCTGCGTAAAAAAAATAAAATAGGGTTTTCATTCAGGAATTTTATTTGTTACAAAACTGAGCAAATAGCGTATGTACGCAGGAAAAACAATGATAGCTTGACGGTGACGCAAGGCTAAACATGCCTGGAGATCCACAAGAGTCTTGCTTTCATTCCGCTCAGTGCTTGGACATTAGCGAAACATCGCCTCATAAAACGAACACAGATCTAACGAACCTCTTTTGATTTTTCACTGCAAGGACCGGATTGCTACCCCATGCATCATCTCTTAGCTTTCCTAGTTTACTTCTGTAATTTTACGATACGCCTGCACGATGTGACATTCTGAAATGCTTACAAATGTCAAAATGAATAAAAAAAAAATGCTCCCAGCCCCGATAGTTTTACGGAATTACCTACATCTAGATTTAAAAAACAAAATGTCAACTTACCTGATACACTGAAAAAAGCAACGGCAACTGTTTGTTGTCGCAGTAGGATTTAAGCTTGGTTATGACTATTCACCTTTTTTAAGTACAGAAATCACGATCGTGACCTCCGAATTATTTTAAGGGATCGTAAAAGAATTTCACAGATTTGCGTGTTGTAATGCAAAGAAATTACAGCACTAAAAAAAAAAAGGAGTAGTGTAAAGATGCAAAATTATTTATCGCCACGAAAAACGTATGTAATATTGTATTTGTTTGTTGAACGGATTGACTATCTTTTCGACTGGTAACTTACATTTAGCAAAATGCTTTTCATTTATACCTTTTTCAGAATCTTTGGTTTTCCATCTGGTGGGAGCTTGAGCCTAAATACATCTTCCAAACATAGTTCTCGGTAATAGTCGAAGTTGCTGATCTCACATTGTGATAGCGTATGTTAGAGAGCGCATGCCTACTTCGGCGTGCCGTGGTTTTGGAACAATGGAACAACACGCAATGATGACGAACAGTCGTTATTGGCGCTCTAACATTGCCAGCTAAAAAATACAACACGCTATTGAATACGACATCCGACTCACCTTCAAGGATGCGTTCGAATGGGCGCCAATGCTTCGGCAGAGGCTAAACCCTACGTGAGACTGGAAGAAAAGGCGGGAATAACCCCCGTCGGGCGTCGTCTTTGTCGCGTGCCGGAAGAGATGAGTCCGCGCATGAGGAGTACCATATACTGAAATAACTGTCAACTGTCGCTTGCGGTGTGAAGAAGCCGCTGGCGGCGCTGGTGAGGCCGCGACGCTCGCGCCACCTCACAGCCAGTGTGGAGAGCTTGAAAACCGGGTGTGGAGAGGGGAAAAACCGAACCGGCAAGTAAAACCATTTTATAGTAGGGAAGCACCCACCGCAGCTGTGGCACAAAGGGTTGGACACCCGCCTCAGCTTCGGAAGGTTGGAGGTTGTTCGAATCCCGCCGCCGGTAACTCGGCGGTCAAATGAGTACAAGTGCCCTCCCTGTCCAGAGCACAGCTCAGCCTCGTGGAATGCGCACTTGGGAAGCTCCGCTAACCCCGATGGGATGCTGCCCGAACTGCCTACAAGGCAGTCGGAGTAGTTTCGCGCAGTGGCTATCGACAGTCGCAGCACGATTCCTAATCTGAGCTCCTGTCGAGAACGTCACAAAATTGATTTACAGAAAAAAAAAAAAAATGGGTGCGGCCGCAACAGGGTCGGGGGTTGCGGTCGAAATGCCCGCGGAGCTTTTTGCATGCGCGCTTCTGTTTTGACTGTTTTTTTTTTCCAAGCTTTAAAGACAATCTCCGTATAACACAGACAGAGGTGAAAGAAAAATGAGAAAGTGTAAGACGTTATCAGAGCGCCCCTTCTCTTTCGTGCTCTTTTATTTTAATCTATATTCCACTGGAAATTTACTGAAGCTTGTACATACCTTAGCACACTTGTTTCTTAGGAGAAACACTCCACTTGTGTACAGGTTGTGGCGACATAGATAACACTCTAAAGTGGATAATTTATTAGCTGACCAGAATTAGCAGCACTCACTGGTTTGGTGTTCAGAAATACCTAGAAACTGACCGCGTTTGCAGGCCGCATAATATACTTCATAGTTAGCAACCGCTTTTTTACAGCTTGCGTCCTGGTCTTACGACATTTTGTAACTACTAATGCACTCGCATATATATGTTAGAGCTGCCTAGCGATGTCACCGCTACTCACTCAATGGAATCTGCGTAAAAAAAATAAAATAGGATTTTCATTCAGGAATTTTATTTGTTACAAAACTGAGCAAATAGCGTATGTACGCAGGAAAAACAATGATAGCTTGACGGTGACGCAAGGCTAAACATGCCTGGAGATCCACAAGAGTCTTGCTTTTATTCCGCTCAGTGCTTGGACATTAGCGAAACATCGCCTCATAAAACGAACACAGATCTAACGAACCTCTTTTGATTTTTCACTGCAAGGACCGGATTGCTACCCCATGCATCATCTCTTAGCTTTCCTAGCTTACTTCTGTAATTTTACGATACGCCTGCACGATGTGACATTCTGAAATGCTTACAAATGTCAAAATGAATAAAAAAAAAATGCTCCCATCCCCGATAGTTTTACGGAATTACCTACATCTAGCTTTAAAAAACAAAATGTCAACTTACCTGATACACTGAAAAAAGCAACGGCAACTGTTTGTTGTCGCAGTAGGATTTAAGCTTGGTTATGACTATTCACCTTTTTTAAGTACAGAAATCACGATCGTGACCTCCGAATTATTTTAAGGGATCGTAAAACAATTTCACAGATTTGCGTGTTGTAATGCAAAGAAATTACAGCACTAAAAAAAGAAAAAGGAGTAGTGTAAAGATGCAAAATTATTTATCGCCACGAAAAACGTATGTAATATTGTATTTGTTTGTTGAACGGATTGACTATCTTTTCGACTGGTAACTTACATTTAGCAAAATGCTTTTCATTTATACCTTTTTTAGAATCTTTGGTTTTCCATCTGGTGGGAGCTTGAGCCTAAATACATCTTCCAAACATAGTCCTGGGTAATAGTCGAAGTTGCTGATCTCACATTGTGATAGCGTATGTTAGAGAGCGCATGCCTACTTCGGCGTGCCGTGGTTTTGGAACAATGGAACAACACGTAATGATGACGAACAGTCGTTTATTGGCGCTCTAACATTGCCAGCTAAAAAATACAACACGCTATTGAATACGACATCCGACTCACCTTCAAGGATGCGTTCGAATGGGCGCCCATGCTTCGGCAGAGGCTAAACCCTACGTGAGACTGGAAGAAAAGGCGGGAATAACCCCCGTCGGGCGTCGTCTTTGTCGCGTGCCGGAAGAGATGAGTCCGCGCATGAGGAGTACCAAATACTGAAATAACTGTCAACTGTCGCTTGCGGTGTGAAGAAGCCGCTGGCGGCGCTGGTGATGCCGCGACGCTCGCGCCACCTCACAGCCAGTGTGGAGAGCTTGAAAACCGGGTGTGGAGAGGGGGAAAACCAAACCGGCAAGTAAAACCATTTTATAGTAGGGAAGCACCCACCGCAGCTGTGGCACAATGGGTTGGACACCCGCCTCAGCTTCGGAAGGTTGGAGGTTGTTCGAATCCCGCCGCCGGTAACTCGCCGGTCAAATGAGTCCAAGTGCCCTCCCTGTCCAGAGCACAGCTCAGCCTCGTGGAATGCGCACTTGGGAAGCTCCGCTAACCCCGATGGGATGCTGCCCGAACTGCCTACAAGGCAGTCGGAGTAGTTTCGCGCAGTGGCTGTCGACAGTCGCAGCTCGATTCCTAATCTGAGCTCCTGTCGAGAACGTCACAAAATTGATTTACAGAAAAAAAAAAATGGGTGCGGCCGCAACAGGGTCGGGGGTTGCGGTCGAAATGCCCGCGGAGCTTTTTGCATGCGCGCTTCTGTTTTGACTGTTTTTTTTTTCAAGCTTTAAAGACAATCTCCGTATAACACAGAAAGAGATGAAAGAAAAATGAGAAAGTGTAAGACGTTATCAGAGCGCCCCTTCCCTTTCGTGCTCTTTTATTTTAATCTATATTCCACTGGAAATTTACTGAAGCTTGTACATACCTTAGCACACTTGTTTCTTAGGAGAAACACTCCACTTGTGTACAGGTTGTGGCCCCATAGATAACACTCTAAAGTGGATAATTTATTACCTCACCAAAATTAGCACCACTCACTGATTTGGTGTTCAGAAATACCTAGAAACCGACCGCGTTTGCAGGCCGCATAATATACTTCATAGTTAGCAACCGCTCTTTTACAGCTTGCGTCCTGGTCTTACGACATTTTGTAACTACTAATGCACTCGCATATATATGTTAGAGCTGCCTAGCGATGTCACCGCTACTCACTCAATGGAATCTGCGTAAAAAAAATAAAATAGGGTTTTCATTCAGGAATTTTATTTGTTACAAAACTGAGCAAATAGCGTATGTACGCAGGAAAAACAATGATAGCTTGACGGTGACGCAAGGCTAAACATGCCTGGAGATCCACAAGAGTCTTGCTTTTATTCCGCTCAGTGCTTGGACATTAGCGAAACATCGCCTCATAAAACGAACACAGATCTAGCGAACCTCTTTTGATTTTTCACTGCAAGGACCGGATTGCTACCCCATGCATCATCTCTTAGCTTTCCTAGTTTACTTCCGTAATTTTACGATACGCCTGCACGATGTGACATTCTGAAATGCTTAAAAATGTCAAAATGAATAAAAAAAATGCTCCCAGCCCCGATAGTTTTACGGAATTACCTACATCTAGCTTTAAAAAACAAAATGTCAACTTACCTGATACACTGAAAAAAGCAACGGCAACTGTTTGTTGTCGCAGTAGGATTTCAGCTTGGTTATGACTATTCACCTTTTTTAAGTACAGAAATCACGATCGTGACCTCCGAATTATTTTAAGGGATCGTAAAACAATTTCACAGATTTGCGTTTTGTAATGCAAAGAAATTACAGCACTAAAAAAAAAGGAGTAGTGTAAAGATGCAAAATTATTTATCGCCACGAAAAACGTATGTAATATTGTATTTGTTTGTTGAACGGATTGACTATCTTTTCGACTGGTAACTTACATTTAGCAAAATGCTTTTCATTTATACCTTTTTTAGAATCTTTGGTTTTCCATCTGGTGGGAGCTTGAGCCTAAATACATCTTCCAAACATAGTCCTGGGTAACAGTCGAAGTTGCTGATCTCACATTGTGATAGCGTATGTTAGAGAGCGCATGCCTACTTCGGCGTGCCGTGGTTTTGGAACAATGGAACAACACGTAATGATGACGAACAGTCGTTTATTGGCGCTCTAACATTGCCAGCTAAAAAATACAACACGCTATTGAATACGACATCCGACTCACCTTCAAGGATGCGTTCGAATGGGCGCCCATGCTTCGGCAGAGGCTAAACCCTACGTGAGACTGGAAGAAAAGGCGGGAATAACCCCCGTCGGGCGTCGTCTTTGTCGCGTGCCGGAAGAGATGAGTCCGCGCATGAGGAGTACCATATACTGAAATAACTGTCAACTGTCGCTTGCGGTGTGAAGAAGCCGCTGGCGGCGCTGGTGATGCCGCGACGCTCGCGCCACCTCACAGCCAGTGTGGAGAGCTTGAAAACCGGGTGTGGAGAGGGGGAAAACCAAACCGGCAAGTAAAACCATTTTATAGTAGGGAAGCACCCACCGCAGCTGTGGCACAATGGGTTGGACACCCAACCTCAGCTTCGGAAGGTTGTTCGAATCCCGCCGCCGGTAAGTCGCCGGTCAAATGAGTACAAGTGCCCTCCCTGTCCAGAGCACAGCTCAGCCTCGTGGAATGCGCACTTGGGAAGCTCCGCTAACCCCGATGCGATGCTGCCCGAACTGCCTACAAGGCAGTCGGAGTAGTTTCGCGCAGTGGCTGTCGACAGTCGCAGCTCGATTCCTAATCTGAGCTCCTGTCGAGAACGTCACAAAATTGATTTACAGAAAAAAAAAATTGGGTGCAGCCGCAACAGGGTCGGGGGTTGCGGTCGAAATGGCCGCGGAGCTTTTTGCAAGCGCGCTTCTGTTTTGACTGTTTTTTTTTTCAAGCTTTAAAGACAATCTCCGTATAACACAGACAGAGGTGAAAGAAAAATGAGAACGTGTAAGACGTTATCAGAGCGCCCCTTCCCTTTCGTGCTCTTTTATTTTAATCTATATTCCACTGGAAATTTACTGAAGCTTGTACATACCTTAGCACACTTGTTTCTTAGGAGAAACACTCCACTTGTGTACAGGTTGTGGCCACATAGATAACACTCTAAAGTGGATAATTTATTACCTCACCAAAATTAGCACCACTCACTGATTTGGTGTTCAGAAATACCTAGAAACCGACCGCGTTTGCAGGCCGCATAATATACTTCATAGTTAGCAACCGCTCTTTTACAGCTTGCGTCCTGGTCTTACGACATTTTGTAACTACTAATGCACTCGCATATATATGTTAGAGCTGCCTAGCGATGTCACCGCTACTCACTCAATGGAATCTGCGTAAAAAAAATAAAATAGGGTTTTCATTCAGGAATTTTATTTGTTACAAAACTGAGCAAATAGCGTATGTACGCAGGAAAAACAATGACAGCTTGACGGTGACGCAAGGCTAAACATGCCTGGAGATCCACAAGAGTCTTGCTTTTATTCCGCTCAGTGCTTGGACATTAGCGAAACATCGCCTCATAAAACGAACACAGATCTAGCGAACCTCTTTTGATTTTTCACTGCAAGCACCGGATTGCTACCCCATGCATCATCTCTTAGCTTTCCTAGTTTACTTCCGTAATTTTACGATACGCCTGCACGATGTGACATTCTGAAATGCTTAAAAATGTCAAAATGAATAAAAAAAATGCTCCCAGCCCCGATAGTTTTACGGAATTACCTACATCTAGCTTTAAAAAACAAAATGTCAACTTACCTGATACACTGAAAAAAGCAACGGCAACTGTTTGTTGTCGCAGTAGGATTTAAGCTTGGTTATGACTATTCACCTTTTTTAAGTACAGAAATCACGATCGTGACCTCCGAATTATTTTAAGGGATCGTAAAACAATTTCACAGATTTGCGTGTTGTAATGCAAAGAAATTACAGCACTAAAAAAAAAAAGGAGTAGTGTAAAGATGCAAAATTATTTATCGCCACGAAAAACGTATGTAATATTGTATTTGTTTGTTGAACGGATTGACTATCTTTTCGACTGGTAACTTACATTTAGCAAAATGCTTTTCATTTATACCTTTTTTAGAATCTTTGGTTTTCCATCTGGTGGGAGCTTGAGCCTAAATACATCTTCCAAACATAGTCCTGGGTAATAGTCGAAGTTGCTGATCTCACATTGTGATAGCGTATTTTAGAGAGCGCATGCCTACTTCGGCGTGCCGTGGTTTTGGAACAATGGAACAACACGTAATGATGACGAACAGTCGTTTATTGGCGCTCTAACATTGCCAGCTAAAAAATACAACACGCTATTGAATACGACATCCGACTCACCTTCAAGGATGCGTTCGAATGGGCGCCCATGCTTCGGCAGAGGCTAAACCCTACGTGAGACTGGAAGAAAAGGCGGGAATAACCCCCGTCGGGCGTCGTCTTTGTCGCGTGCCGGAAGAGATGAGTCCGCGCATGAGGAGTACCATATACTGAAATAACTGTCAACTGTCGCTTGCGGTGTGAAGAAGCCGCTGGCGGCGCTGGTGATGCCGCGACGCTCGCGCCACCTCACAGCCAATGTGGAGAGCTTGAAAACCGGGTGTGGAGAGGGGGAAAACCAAACCGGCAAGTAAAACCATTTTATAGTAGGGAAGCACCCACCGCAGCTGTGGCACAATGGGTTGGACACCCGCCTCAGCTTCGGAAGGTTGGAGGTTGTTCGAATCCCGCCGCCGGTAACTCGCCGGTCAAATGAGTACAAGTGCCCTCCCTGTCCAGAGCACAGCTCAGCCTCGTGGAATGCGCACCTGGGAAGCTCCGCTAACCCCGATGCGATGCTGCCCGAACTGCCTACAAGGCAGTCGGAGTAGTTTCGCGCAGCGGCTGTCGACAGTCGCAGCTCGATTCCTAATATGAGCTCCTGTCGAGAACGTCACAAAATTGATTTACAGAAAAAAAAAAAATGGGTGCGGCCGCAACAGGGTCGGGGGTTGCGGTCGAAATGCCCGCGGAGCTTTTTGCATGCGCGCTTCTGTTTTGACTGTTTTTTTTTTTTCAAGCTTTAAAGACAATCTCCGTATAACACAGAAAGAGATGAAAGAAAAATGAGAAAGTGTAAGACGTTATCAGAGCGCCCCTTCTCTTTCGTGCTCTTTTATTTTAATCTATATTCCACTAGAAATTTACTGAAGCTTGTACATACCTTAGCACACTTGTTTCTTAGGAGAAACACTCCACTTGTGTACAGGTTGTGGCCACATAGATAACACTCTAAAGTGGATAATTTATTACCTCACCAAAATTAGCACCACTCACTGATTTGGTGTTCAGAAATACCTAGAAACCGACCGCGTTTGCAGGCCGCATAATATACTTCATAGTTAGCAACCGCTCTTTTACAGCTTGCGTCCTGGTCTTACGACATTTTGTAACTACTAATGCACTCGCATATATATGTTAGAGCTGCCTAGCGATGTCACCGCTACTCACTCAATGGAATCTGCGTAAAAAAAATAAAATAGGGTTTTCATTCAGGAATTTTATTTGTTACAAAACTGAGCAAATAGCGTATGTACGCAGGAAAAACAATGACAGCTTGACGGTGACGCAAGGCTAAACATGCCTGGAGATCCACAAGAGTCTTGCTTTTATTCCGCTCAGTGCTTGGACATTAGCGAAACATCGCCTCATAAAACGAACACAGATCTAGCGAACCTCTTTTGATTTTTCACTGCAAGCACCGGATTGCTACCCCATGCATCATCTCTTAGCTTTCCTAGTTTACTTCCGTAATTTTACGATACGCCTGCACGATATGACATTCTGAAATGCTTAAAAATGTCAAAATGAATAAAAAAAATGCCCCCAGCCCCGATAGTTTTACGGAATTACCTACATCTAGCTTTAAAAAACAAAATGTCAACTTACCTGATACACTGAAAAAAGCAACGGCAACTGTTTGTTGTCGCAGTAGGATTTCAGCTTGGTTATGAATATTCACCTTTTTTAAGTACAGAAATCACGATCGTGACCTCCGAATTATTTTAAGGGATCGTAAAACAATTTCACAGATTTGCGTGTTGTAATGTAAAGAAATTACAGCACTAAAAAAAAAGGAGTAGTGTAAAGATGCAAAATTATTTATCGCCACGAAAAACGTATGTAATATTGTATTTGTTTGTTGAACGGATTGACTATCTTTTCGACTGGTAACTTACATTTAGCAAAATGCTTTTCATTTATACCTTTTTTAGAATCTTTGGTTTTCCATCTGGTGGGAGCTTGAGCCTAAATACATCTTCCAAACATAGTCCTGGGTAATAGTCGAAGTTGCTGATCTCACATTGTGATAGCGTATGTTAGAGAGCGCATGCCTACTTCGGCGTGCCGTGGTTTTGGAACAATGGAACAACACGTAATGATGACGAACAGTCGTTTATTGGCGCTCTAACATTGCCAGCTAAAAAATACAACACGCTATTGAATACGACATCCGACTCACCTTCAAGGATGCGTTCGAATGGGCGCCCATGCTTCGGCAGAGGCTAAACCCTACGTGAGACTGGAAGAAAAGGCGGGAATAACCCCCGTCGGGCGTCGTCTTTGTCGCGTGCCGGAAGAGATGAGTCCGCGCATGAGGAGTACCATATACTGAAATAACTGTCAACTGTCGCTTGCGGTGTGAAGAAGCCGCTGGCGGCGCTGGTGATGCCGCGACGCTCGCGCCACCTCACAGCCAGTGTGGAGAGCTTGAAAACCGGGTGTGGAGAGGGGGAAAACCAAACCGGCAAGTAAAACCATTTTATAGTAGGGAAGCACCCACCGCAGCTGTGGCACAATGGGTTGGACACCCAACCTCAGCTTCGGAAGGTTGTTCGAATCCCGCCGCCGGTAAGTCGCCGGTCAAATGAGTACAAGTGCCCTCCCTGTCCAGAGCACAGCTCAGCCTCGTGGAATGCGCACTTGGGAAGCTCCGCTAACCCCGATGCGATGCTGCCCGAACTGCCTACAAGGCAGTCGGAGTAGTTTCGCGCAGTGGCTGTCGACAGTCGCAGCTCGATTCCTAATCTGAGCTCCTGTCGAGAACGTCACAAAATTGATTTACAGAAAAAAAAAAAATGGGTGCAGCCGCAACAGGGTCGGGGGTTGCGGTCGAAATGGCCGCGGAGCTTTTTGCAAGCGCGCTTCTGTTTTGACTGTTTTTTTTTTCAAGCTTTAAAGACAATCTCCGTATAACACAGACAGAGGTGAAAGAAAAATGAGAACGTGTAAGACGTTATCAGAGCGCCCCTTCCCTTTCGTGCTCTTTTATTTTAATCTATATTCCACTGGAAATTTACTGAAGCTTGTACATACCTTAGCACACTTGTTTCTTAGGAGAAACACTCCACTTGTGTACAGGTTGTGGCCACATAGATAACACTCTAAAGTGGATAATTTATTACCTCACCAAAATTAGCACCACTCACTGATTTGGTGTTCAGAAATACCTAGAAACCGACCGCGTTTGCAGGCCGCATAATATACTTCATAGTAAGCAACCGCTCTTTTACAGCTTGCGTCCTGGTCTTACGACATTTTGTAACTACTAATGCACTCGCATATATATGTTAGAGCTGCCTAGCGATGTCACCGCTACTCACTCAATGGAATCTGCGTAAAAAAAATAAAATAGGGTTTTCATTCAGGAATTTTATTTGTTACAAAACTGAGCAAATAGCGTATGTACGCAGGAAAAACAATGATAGCTTGACGGTGACGCAAGGCTAAACATGCCTGGAGATCCACAAGAGTCTTGCTTTCATTCCGCTCAGTGCTTGGACATTAGCGAAACATCGCCTCATAAAACGAACACAGATCTAACGAACCTCTTTTGATTTTTCACTGCAAGGACCGGATTGCTACCCCATGCATCATCTCTTAGCTTTCCTAGTTTACTTCTGTAATTTTACGATACGCCTGCACGATGTGACATTCTGAAATGCTTACAAATGTCAAAATGAATAAAAAAAAAATGCTCCCAGCCCCGATAGTTTTACGGAATTACCTACATCTAGATTTAAAAAACAAAATGTCAACTTACCTGATACACTGAAAAAAGCAACGGCAACTGTTTGTTGTCGCAGTAGGATTTAAGCTTGGTTATGACTATTCACCTTTTTTAAGTACAGAAATCACGATCGTGACCTCCGAATTATTTTAAGGGATCGTAAAACAATTTCACAGATTTGCGTGTTGTAATGCAAAGAAATTACAGCACTAAAAAAAAAAAGGAGTAGTGTAAAGATGCAAAATTATTTATCGCCACGAAAAACGTATGTAATATTGTATTTGTTTGTTGAACGGATTGACTATCTTTTCGACTGGTAACTTACATTTAGCAAAATGCTTTTCATTTATACCTTTTTTAGAATCTTTGGTTTTCCATCTGGTGGGAGCTTGAGCCTAAATACATCTTCCAAACATAGTCCTGGGTAATAGTCGAAGTTGCTGATCTCACATTGTGATAGCGTATTTTAGAGAGCGCATGCCTACTTCGGCGTGCCGTGGTTTTGGAACAATGGAACAACACGTAATGATGACGAACAGTCGTTTATTGGCGCTCTAACATTGCCAGCTAAAAAATACAACACGCTATTGAATACGACATCCGACTCACCTTCAAGGATGCGTTCGAATGGGCGCCCATGCTTCGGCAGAGGCTAAACCCTACGTGAGACTGGAAGAAAAGGCGGGAATAACCCCCGTCGGGCGTCGTCTTTGTCGCGTGCCGGAAGAGATGAGTCCGCGCATGAGGAGTACCATATACTGAAATAACTGTCAACTGTCGCTTGCGGTGTGAAGAAGCCGCTGGCGGCGCTGGTGATGCCGCGACGCTCGCGCCACCTCACAGCCAATGTGGAGAGCTTGAAAACCGGGTGTGGAGAGGGGGAAAACCAAACCGGCAAGTAAAACCATTTTATAGTAGGGAAGCACCCACCGCAGCTGTGGCACAATGGGTTGGACACCCGCCTCAGCTTCGGAAGGTTGGAGGTTGTTCGAATCCCGCCGCCGGTAACTCGCCGGTCAAATGAGTACAAGTGCCCTCCCTGTCCAGAGCACAGCTCAGCCTCGTGGAATGCGCACCTGGGAAGCTCCGCTAACCCCGATGCGATGCTGCCCGAACTGCCTACAAGGCAGTCGGAGTAGTTTCGCGCAGCGGCTGTCGACAGTCGCAGCTCGATTCCTAATATGAGCTCCTGTCGAGAACGTCACAAAATTGATTTACAGAAAAAAAAAAAATGGGTGCGGCCGCAACAGGGTCGGGGGTTGCGGTCGAAATGCCCGCGGAGCTTTTTGCATGCGCGCTTCTGTTTTGACTGTTTTTTTTTTTTCAAGCTTTAAAGACAATCTCCGTATAACACAGAAAGAGATGAAAGAAAAATGAGAAAGTGTAAGACGTTATCAGAGCGCCCCTTCTCTTTCGTGCTCTTTTATTTTAATCTATATTCCACTGGAAATTTACTGAAGCTTGTACATACCTTAGCACACTTGTTTCTTAGGAGAAACACTCCACTTGTGTACAGGTTGTGGCCACATAGATAACACTCTAAAGTGGATAATTTATTACCTCACCAAAATTAGCACCACTCACTGATTTGGTGTTCAGAAATACCTAGAAACCGACCGCGTTTGCAGGCCGCATAATATACTTCATAGTTAGCAACCGCTCTTTTACAGCTTGCGTCCTGGTCTTACGACATTTTGTAACTACTAATGCACTCGCATATATATGTTAGAGCTGCCTAGCGATGTCACCGCTACTCACTCAATGGAATCTGCGTAAAAAAAATAAAATAGGGTTTTCATTCAGGAATTTTATTTGTTACAAAACTGAGCAAATAGCGTATGTACGCAGGAAAAACAATGACAGCTTGACGGTGACGCAAGGCTAAACATGCCTGGAGATCCACAAGAGTCTTGCTTTTATTCCGCTCAGTGCTTGGACATTAGCGAAACATCGCCTCATAAAACGAACACAGATCTAGCGAACCTCTTTTGATTTTTCACTGCAAGCACCGGATTGCTACCCCATGCATCATCTCTTAGCTTTCCTAGTTTACTTCCGTAATTTTACGATACGCCTGCACGATGTGACATTCTGAAATGCTTAAAAATGTCAAAATGAATAAAAAAAATGCTCCCAGCCCCGATAGTTTTACGGAATTACCTACATCTAGCTTTAAAAAACAAAATGTCAACTTACCTGATACACTGAAAAAAGCAACGGCAACTGTTTGTTGTCGCAGTAGGATTTCAGCTTGGTTATGAATATTCACCTTTTTTAAGTACAGAAATCACGATCGTGACCTCCGAATTATTTTAAGGGATCGTAAAACAATTTCACAGATTTGCGTGTTGTAATGTAAAGAAATTACAGCACTAAAAAAAAAGGAGTAGTGTAAAGATGCAAAATTATTTATCGCCACGAAAAACGTATGTAATATTGTATTTGTTTGTTGAACGGATTGACTATCTTTTCGACTGGTAACTTACATTTAGCAAAATGCTTTTCATTTATACCTTTTTTAGAATCTTTGGTTTTCCATCTGGTGGGAGCTTGAGCCTAAATACATCTTCCAAACATAGTCCTGGGTAATAGTCGAAGTTGCTGATCTCACATTGTGATAGCGTATGTTAGAGAGCGCATGCCTACTTCGGCGTGCCGTGGTTTTGGAACAATGGAACAACACGTAATGATGACGAACAGTCGTTTATTGGCGCTCTAACATTGCCAGCTAAAAAATACAACACGCTATTGAATACGACATCCGACTCACCTTCAAGGATGCGTTCGAATGGGCGCCCATGCTTCGGCAGAGGCTAAACCCTACGTGAGACTGGAAGAAAAGGCGGGAATAACCCCCGTCGGGCGTCGTCTTTGTCGCGTGCCGGAAGAGATGAGTCCGCGCATGAGGAGTACCATATACTGAAATAACTGTCAACTGTCGCTTGCGGTGTGAAGAAGCCGCTGGCGGCGCTGGTGATGCCGCGACGCTCGCGCCACCTCACAGCCAGTGTGGAGAGCTTGAAAACCGGGTGTGGAGAGGGGGAAAACCAAACCGGCAAGTAAAACCATTTTATAGTAGGGAAGCACCCACCGCAGCTGTGGCACAATGGGTTGGACACCCAACCTCAGCTTCGGAAGGTTGTTCGAATCCCGCCGCCGGTAAGTCGCCGGTCAAATGAGTACAAGTGCCCTCCCTGTCCAGAGCACAGCTCAGCCTCGTGGAATGCGCACTTGGGAAGCTCCGCTAACCCCGATGCGATGCTGCCCGAACTGCCTACAAGGCAGTCGGAGTAGTTTCGCGCAGTGGCTGTCGACAGTCGCAGCTCGATTCCTAATCTGAGCTCCTGTCGAGAACGTCACAAAATTGATTTACAGAAAAAAAAAAAATGGGTGCAGCCGCAACAGGGTCGGGGGTTGCGGTCGAAATGGCCGCGGAGCTTTTTGCAAGCGCGCTTCTGTTTTGACTGTTTTTTTTTTCAAGCTTTAAAGACAATCTCCGTATAACACAGACAGAGGTGAAAGAAAAATGAGAACGTGTAAGACGTTATCAGAGCGCCCCTTCCCTTTCGTGCTCTTTTATTTTAATCTATATTCCACTGGAAATTTACTGAAGCTTGTACATACCTTAGCACACTTGTTTCTTAGGAGAAACACTCCACTTGTGTACAGGTTGTGGCCACATAGATAACACTCTAAAGTGGATAATTTATTACCTCACCAAAATTAGCACCACTCACTGATTTGGTGTTCAGAAATACCTAGAAACCGACCGCGTTTGCAGGCCGCATAATATACTTCATAGTTAGCAACCGCTCTTTTACAGCTTGCGTCCTGGTCTTACGACATTTTGTAACTACTAATGCACTCGCATATATATGTTAGAGCTGCCTAGCGATGTCACCGCTACTCACTCAATGGAATCTGCGTAAAAAAAATAAAATAGGGTTTTCATTCAGGAATTTTATTTGTTACAAAACTGAGCAAATAGCGTATGTACGCAGGAAAAACAATGATAGCTTGACGGTGACGCAAGGCTAAACATGCCTGGAGATCCACAAGAGTCTTGCTTTCATTCCGCTCAGTGCTTGGACATTAGCGAAACATCGCCTCATAAAACGAACACAGATCTAACGAACCTCTTTTGATTTTTCACTGCAAGGACCGGATTGCTACCCCATGCATCATCTCTTAGCTTTCCTAGTTTACTTCTGTAATTTTACGATACGCCTGCACGATGTGACATTCTGAAATGCTTACAAATGTCAAAATGAATAAAAAAAAAATGCTCCCAGCCCCGATAGTTTTACGGAATTACCTACATCTAGATTTAAAAAACAAAATGTCAACTTACCTGATACACTGAAAAAAGCAACGGCAACTGTTTGTTGTCGCAGTAGGATTTAAGCTTGGTTATGACTATTCACCTTTTTTAAGTACAGAAATCACGATCGTGACCTCCGAATTATTTTAAGGGATCGTAAAAGAATTTCACAGATTTGCGTGTTGTAATGCAAAGAAATTACAGCACTAAAAAAAAAAAGGAGTAGTGTAAAGATGCAAAATTATTTATCGCCACGAAAAACGTATGTAATATTGTATTTGTTTGTTGAACGGATTGACTATCTTTTCGACTGGTAACTTACATTTAGCAAAATGCTTTTCATTTATACCTTTTTCAGAATCTTTGGTTTTCCATCTGGTGGGAGCTTGAGCCTAAATACATCTTCCAAACATAGTTCTCGGTAATAGTCGAAGTTGCTGATCTCACATTGTGATAGCGTATGTTAGAGAGCGCATGCCTACTTCGGCGTGCCGTGGTTTTGGAACAATGGAACAACACGCAATGATGACGAACAGTCGTTATTGGCGCTCTAACATTGCCAGCTAAAAAATACAACACGCTATTGAATACGACATCCGACTCACCTTCAAGGATGCGTTCGAATGGGCGCCAATGCTTCGGCAGAGGCTAAACCCTACGTGAGACTGGAAGAAAAGGCGGGAATAACCCCCGTCGGGCGTCGTCTTTGTCGCGTGCCGGAAGAGATGAGTCCGCGCATGAGGAGTACCATATACTGAAATAACTGTCAACTGTCGCTTGCGGTGTGAAGAAGCCGCTGGCGGCGCTGGTGAGGCCGCGACGCTCGCGCCACCTCACAGCCAGTGTGGAGAGCTTGAAAACCGGGTGTGGAGAGGGGAAAAACCGAACCGGCAAGTAAAACCATTTTATAGTAGGGAAGCACCCACCGCAGCTGTGGCACAAAGGGTTGGACACCCGCCTCAGCTTCGGAAGGTTGGAGGTTGTTCGAATCCCGCCGCCGGTAACTCGGCGGTCAAATGAGTACAAGTGCCCTCCCTGTCCAGAGCACAGCTCAGCCTCGTGGAATGCGCACTTGGGAAGCTCCGCTAACCCCGATGGGATGCTGCCCGAACTGCCTACAAGGCAGTCGGAGTAGTTTCGCGCAGTGGCTATCGACAGTCGCAGCACGATTCCTAATCTGAGCTCCTGTCGAGAACGTCACAAAATTGATTTACAGAAAAAAAAAAAAAATGGGTGCGGCCGCAACAGGGTCGGGGGTTGCGGTCGAAATGCCCGCGGAGCTTTTTGCATGCGCGCTTCTGTTTTGACTGTTTTTTTTTTCCAAGCTTTAAAGACAATCTCCGTATAACACAGACAGAGGTGAAAGAAAAATGAGAAAGTGTAAGACGTTATCAGAGCGCCCCTTCTCTTTCGTGCTCTTTTATTTTAATCTATATTCCACTGGAAATTTACTGAAGCTTGTACATACCTTAGCACACTTGTTTCTTAGGAGAAACACTCCACTTGTGTACAGGTTGTGGCGACATAGATAACACTCTAAAGTGGATAATTTATTAGCTGACCAGAATTAGCAGCACTCACTGGTTTGGTGTTCAGAAATACCTAGAAACTGACCGCGTTTGCAGGCCGCATAATATACTTCATAGTTAGCAACCGCTTTTTTACAGCTTGCGTCCTGGTCTTACGACATTTTGTAACTACTAATGCACTCGCATATATATGTTAGAGCTGCCTAGCGATGTCACCGCTACTCACTCAATGGAATCTGCGTAAAAAAAATAAAATAGGATTTTCATTCAGGAATTTTATTTGTTACAAAACTGAGCAAATAGCGTATGTACGCAGGAAAAACAATGATAGCTTGACGGTGACGCAAGGCTAAACATGCCTGGAGATCCACAAGAGTCTTGCTTTTATTCCGCTCAGTGCTTGGACATTAGCGAAACATCGCCTCATAAAACGAACACAGATCTAACGAACCTCTTTTGATTTTTCACTGCAAGGACCGGATTGCTACCCCATGCATCATCTCTTAGCTTTCCTAGCTTACTTCTGTAATTTTACGATACGCCTGCACGATGTGACATTCTGAAATGCTTACAAATGTCAAAATGAATAAAAAAAAAATGCTCCCATCCCCGATAGTTTTACGGAATTACCTACATCTAGCTTTAAAAAACAAAATGTCAACTTACCTGATACACTGAAAAAAGCAACGGCAACTGTTTGTTGTCGCAGTAGGATTTAAGCTTGGTTATGACTATTCACCTTTTTTAAGTACAGAAATCACGATCGTGACCTCCGAATTATTTTAAGGGATCGTAAAACAATTTCACAGATTTGCGTGTTGTAATGCAAAGAAATTACAGCACTAAAAAAAGAAAAAGGAGTAGTGTAAAGATGCAAAATTATTTATCGCCACGAAAAACGTATGTAATATTGTATTTGTTTGTTGAACGGATTGACTATCTTTTCGACTGGTAACTTACATTTAGCAAAATGCTTTTCATTTATACCTTTTTTAGAATCTTTGGTTTTCCATCTGGTGGGAGCTTGAGCCTAAATACATCTTCCAAACATAGTCCTGGGTAATAGTCGAAGTTGCTGATCTCACATTGTGATAGCGTATGTTAGAGAGCGCATGCCTACTTCGGCGTGCCGTGGTTTTGGAACAATGGAACAACACGTAATGATGACGAACAGTCGTTTATTGGCGCTCTAACATTGCCAGCTAAAAAATACAACACGCTATTGAATACGACATCCGACTCACCTTCAAGGATGCGTTCGAATGGGCGCCCATGCTTCGGCAGAGGCTAAACCCTACGTGAGACTGGAAGAAAAGGCGGGAATAACCCCCGTCGGGCGTCGTCTTTGTCGCGTGCCGGAAGAGATGAGTCCGCGCATGAGGAGTACCAAATACTGAAATAACTGTCAACTGTCGCTTGCGGTGTGAAGAAGCCGCTGGCGGCGCTGGTGATGCCGCGACGCTCGCGCCACCTCACAGCCAGTGTGGAGAGCTTGAAAACCGGGTGTGGAGAGGGGGAAAACCAAACCGGCAAGTAAAACCATTTTATAGTAGGGAAGCACCCACCGCAGCTGTGGCACAATGGGTTGGACACCCGCCTCAGCTTCGGAAGGTTGGAGGTTGTTCGAATCCCGCCGCCGGTAACTCGCCGGTCAAATGAGTCCAAGTGCCCTCCCTGTCCAGAGCACAGCTCAGCCTCGTGGAATGCGCACTTGGGAAGCTCCGCTAACCCCGATGGGATGCTGCCCGAACTGCCTACAAGGCAGTCGGAGTAGTTTCGCGCAGTGGCTGTCGACAGTCGCAGCTCGATTCCTAATCTGAGCTCCTGTCGAGAACGTCACAAAATTGATTTACAGAAAAAAAAAAATGGGTGCGGCCGCAACAGGGTCGGGGGTTGCGGTCGAAATGCCCGCGGAGCTTTTTGCATGCGCGCTTCTGTTTTGACTGTTTTTTTTTTCAAGCTTTAAAGACAATCTCCGTATAACACAGAAAGAGATGAAAGAAAAATGAGAAAGTGTAAGACGTTATCAGAGCGCCCCTTCCCTTTCGTGCTCTTTTATTTTAATCTATATTCCACTGGAAATTTACTGAAGCTTGTACATACCTTAGCACACTTGTTTCTTAGGAGAAACACTCCACTTGTGTACAGGTTGTGGCCCCATAGATAACACTCTAAAGTGGATAATTTATTACCTCACCAAAATTAGCACCACTCACTGATTTGGTGTTCAGAAATACCTAGAAACCGACCGCGTTTGCAGGCCGCATAATATACTTCATAGTTAGCAACCGCTCTTTTACAGCTTGCGTCCTGGTCTTACGACATTTTGTAACTACTAATGCACTCGCATATATATGTTAGAGCTGCCTAGCGATGTCACCGCTACTCACTCAATGGAATCTGCGTAAAAAAAATAAAATAGGGTTTTCATTCAGGAATTTTATTTGTTACAAAACTGAGCAAATAGCGTATGTACGCAGGAAAAACAATGATAGCTTGACGGTGACGCAAGGCTAAACATGCCTGGAGATCCACAAGAGTCTTGCTTTTATTCCGCTCAGTGCTTGGACATTAGCGAAACATCGCCTCATAAAACGAACACAGATCTAGCGAACCTCTTTTGATTTTTCACTGCAAGGACCGGATTGCTACCCCATGCATCATCTCTTAGCTTTCCTAGTTTACTTCCGTAATTTTACGATACGCCTGCACGATGTGACATTCTGAAATGCTTAAAAATGTCAAAATGAATAAAAAAAATGCTCCCAGCCCCGATAGTTTTACGGAATTACCTACATCTAGCTTTAAAAAACAAAATGTCAACTTACCTGATACACTGAAAAAAGCAACGGCAACTGTTTGTTGTCGCAGTAGGATTTCAGCTTGGTTATGACTATTCACCTTTTTTAAGTACAGAAATCACGATCGTGACCTCCGAATTATTTTAAGGGATCGTAAAACAATTTCACAGATTTGCGTTTTGTAATGCAAAGAAATTACAGCACTAAAAAAAAAGGAGTAGTGTAAAGATGCAAAATTATTTATCGCCACGAAAAACGTATGTAATATTGTATTTGTTTGTTGAACGGATTGACTATCTTTTCGACTGGTAACTTACATTTAGCAAAATGCTTTTCATTTATACCTTTTTTAGAATCTTTGGTTTTCCATCTGGTGGGAGCTTGAGCCTAAATACATCTTCCAAACATAGTCCTGGGTAACAGTCGAAGTTGCTGATCTCACATTGTGATAGCGTATGTTAGAGAGCGCATGCCTACTTCGGCGTGCCGTGGTTTTGGAACAATGGAACAACACGTAATGATGACGAACAGTCGTTTATTGGCGCTCTAACATTGCCAGCTAAAAAATACAACACGCTATTGAATACGACATCCGACTCACCTTCAAGGATGCGTTCGAATGGGCGCCCATGCTTCGGCAGAGGCTAAACCCTACGTGAGACTGGAAGAAAAGGCGGGAATAACCCCCGTCGGGCGTCGTCTTTGTCGCGTGCCGGAAGAGATGAGTCCGCGCATGAGGAGTACCATATACTGAAATAACTGTCAACTGTCGCTTGCGGTGTGAAGAAGCCGCTGGCGGCGCTGGTGATGCCGCGACGCTCGCGCCACCTCACAGCCAGTGTGGAGAGCTTGAAAACCGGGTGTGGAGAGGGGGAAAACCAAACCGGCAAGTAAAACCATTTTATAGTAGGGAAGCACCCACCGCAGCTGTGGCACAATGGGTTGGACACCCAACCTCAGCTTCGGAAGGTTGTTCGAATCCCGCCGCCGGTAAGTCGCCGGTCAAATGAGTACAAGTGCCCTCCCTGTCCAGAGCACAGCTCAGCCTCGTGGAATGCGCACTTGGGAAGCTCCGCTAACCCCGATGCGATGCTGCCCGAACTGCCTACAAGGCAGTCGGAGTAGTTTCGCGCAGTGGCTGTCGACAGTCGCAGCTCGATTCCTAATCTGAGCTCCTGTCGAGAACGTCACAAAATTGATTTACAGAAAAAAAAAATTGGGTGCAGCCGCAACAGGGTCGGGGGTTGCGGTCGAAATGGCCGCGGAGCTTTTTGCAAGCGCGCTTCTGTTTTGACTGTTTTTTTTTTCAAGCTTTAAAGACAATCTCCGTATAACACAGACAGAGGTGAAAGAAAAATGAGAACGTGTAAGACGTTATCAGAGCGCCCCTTCCCTTTCGTGCTCTTTTATTTTAATCTATATTCCACTGGAAATTTACTGAAGCTTGTACATACCTTAGCACACTTGTTTCTTAGGAGAAACACTCCACTTGTGTACAGGTTGTGGCCACATAGATAACACTCTAAAGTGGATAATTTATTACCTCACCAAAATTAGCACCACTCACTGATTTGGTGTTCAGAAATACCTAGAAACCGACCGCGTTTGCAGGCCGCATAATATACTTCATAGTTAGCAACCGCTCTTTTACAGCTTGCGTCCTGGTCTTACGACATTTTGTAACTACTAATGCACTCGCATATATATGTTAGAGCTGCCTAGCGATGTCACCGCTACTCACTCAATGGAATCTGCGTAAAAAAAATAAAATAGGGTTTTCATTCAGGAATTTTATTTGTTACAAAACTGAGCAAATAGCGTATGTACGCAGGAAAAACAATGACAGCTTGACGGTGACGCAAGGCTAAACATGCCTGGAGATCCACAAGAGTCTTGCTTTTATTCCGCTCAGTGCTTGGACATTAGCGAAACATCGCCTCATAAAACGAACACAGATCTAGCGAACCTCTTTTGATTTTTCACTGCAAGCACCGGATTGCTACCCCATGCATCATCTCTTAGCTTTCCTAGTTTACTTCCGTAATTTTACGATACGCCTGCACGATGTGACATTCTGAAATGCTTAAAAATGTCAAAATGAATAAAAAAAATGCTCCCAGCCCCGATAGTTTTACGGAATTACCTACATCTAGCTTTAAAAAACAAAATGTCAACTTACCTGATACACTGAAAAAAGCAACGGCAACTGTTTGTTGTCGCAGTAGGATTTAAGCTTGGTTATGACTATTCACCTTTTTTAAGTACAGAAATCACGATCGTGACCTCCGAATTATTTTAAGGGATCGTAAAACAATTTCACAGATTTGCGTGTTGTAATGCAAAGAAATTACAGCACTAAAAAAAAAAAGGAGTAGTGTAAAGATGCAAAATTATTTATCGCCACGAAAAACGTATGTAATATTGTATTTGTTTGTTGAACGGATTGACTATCTTTTCGACTGGTAACTTACATTTAGCAAAATGCTTTTCATTTATACCTTTTTTAGAATCTTTGGTTTTCCATCTGGTGGGAGCTTGAGCCTAAATACATCTTCCAAACATAGTCCTGGGTAATAGTCGAAGTTGCTGATCTCACATTGTGATAGCGTATTTTAGAGAGCGCATGCCTACTTCGGCGTGCCGTGGTTTTGGAACAATGGAACAACACGTAATGATGACGAACAGTCGTTTATTGGCGCTCTAACATTGCCAGCTAAAAAATACAACACGCTATTGAATACGACATCCGACTCACCTTCAAGGATGCGTTCGAATGGGCGCCCATGCTTCGGCAGAGGCTAAACCCTACGTGAGACTGGAAGAAAAGGCGGGAATAACCCCCGTCGGGCGTCGTCTTTGTCGCGTGCCGGAAGAGATGAGTCCGCGCATGAGGAGTACCATATACTGAAATAACTGTCAACTGTCGCTTGCGGTGTGAAGAAGCCACTGGCGGCGCTGGTGATGCCGCGACGCTCGCGCCACCTCACAGCCAATGTGGAGAGCTTGAAAACCGGGTGTGGAGAGGGGGAAAACCAAACCGGCAAGTAAAACCATTTTATAGTAGGGAAGCACCCACCGCAGCTGTGGCACAATGGGTTGGACACCCGCCTCAGCTTCGGAAGGTTGGAGGTTGTTCGAATCCCGCCGCCGGTAACTCGCCGGTCAAATGAGTACAAGTGCCCTCCCTGTCCAGAGCACAGCTCAGCCTCGTGGAATGCGCACCTGGGAAGCTCCGCTAACCCCGATGCGATGCTGCCCGAACTGCCTACAAGGCAGTCGGAGTAGTTTCGCGCAGCGGCTGTCGACAGTCGCAGCTCGATTCCTAATATGAGCTCCTGTCGAGAACGTCACAAAATTGATTTACAGAAAAAAAAAAAATGGGTGCGGCCGCAACAGGGTCGGGGGTTGCGGTCGAAATGCCCGCGGAGCTTTTTGCATGCGCGCTTCTGTTTTGACTGTTTTTTTTTTTTCAAGCTTTAAAGACAATCTCCGTATAACACAGAAAGAGATGAAAGAAAAATGAGAAAGTGTAAGACGTTATCAGAGCGCCCCTTCTCTTTCGTGCTCTTTTATTTTAATCTATATTCCACTGGAAATTTACTGAAGCTTGTACATACCTTAGCACACTTGTTTCTTAGGAGAAACACTCCACTTGTGTACAGGTTGTGGCCACATAGATAACACTCTAAAGTGGATAATTTATTACCTCACCAAAATTAGCACCACTCACTGATTTGGTGTTCAGAAATACCTAGAAACCGACCGCGTTTGCAGGCCGCATAATATACTTCATAGTTAGCAACCGCTCTTTTACAGCTTGCGTCCTGGTCTTACGACATTTTGTAACTACTAATGCACTCGCATATATATGTTAGAGCTGCCTAGCGATGTCACCGCTACTCACTCAATGGAATCTGCGTAAAAAAAATAAAATAGGGTTTTCATTCAGGAATTTTATTTGTTACAAAACTGAGCAAATAGCGTATGTACGCAGGAAAAACAATGACAGCTTGACGGTGACGCAAGGCTAAACATGCCTGGAGATCCACAAGAGTCTTGCTTTTATTCCGCTCAGTGCTTGGACATTAGCGAAACATCGCCTCATAAAACGAACACAGATCTAGCGAACCTCTTTTGATTTTTCACTGCAAGCACCGGATTGCTACCCCATGCATCATCTCTTAGCTTTCCTAGTTTACTTCCGTAATTTTACGATACGCCTGCACGATATGACATTCTGAAATGCTTAAAAATGTCAAAATGAATAAAAAAAATGCCCCCAGCCCCGATAGTTTTACGGAATTACCTACATCTAGCTTTAAAAAACAAAATGTCAACTTACCTGATACACTGAAAAAAGCAACGGCAACTGTTTGTTGTCGCAGTAGGATTTCAGCTTGGTTATGAATATTCACCTTTTTTAAGTACAGAAATCACGATCGTGACCTCCGAATTATTTTAAGGGATCGTAAAACAATTTCACAGATTTGCGTGTTGTAATGTAAAGAAATTACAGCACTAAAAAAAAAGGAGTAGTGTAAAGATGCAAAATTATTTATCGCCACGAAAAACGTATGTAATATTGTATTTGTTTGTTGAACGGATTGACTATCTTTTCGACTGGTAACTTACATTTAGCAAAATGCTTTTCATTTATACCTTTTTTAGAATCTTTGGTTTTCCATCTGGTGGGAGCTTGAGCCTAAATACATCTTCCAAACATAGTCCTGGGTAATAGTCGAAGTTGCTGATCTCACATTGTGATAGCGTATGTTAGAGAGCGCATGCCTACTTCGGCGTGCCGTGGTTTTGGAACAATGGAACAACACGTAATGATGACGAACAGTCGTTTATTGGCGCTCTAACATTGCCAGCTAAAAAATACAACACGCTATTGAATACGACATCCGACTCACCTTCAAGGATGCGTTCGAATGGGCGCCCATGCTTCGGCAGAGGCTAAACCCTACGTGAGACTGGAAGAAAAGGCGGGAATAACCCCCGTCGGGCGTCGTCTTTGTCGCGTGCCGGAAGAGATGAGTCCGCGCATGAGGAGTACCATATACTGAAATAACTGTCAACTGTCGCTTGCGGTGTGAAGAAGCCGCTGGCGGCGCTGGTGATGCCGCGACGCTCGCGCCACCTCACAGCCAGTGTGGAGAGCTTGAAAACCGGGTGTGGAGAGGGGGAAAACCAAACCGGCAAGTAAAACCATTTTATAGTAGGGAAGCACCCACCGCAGCTGTGGCACAATGGGTTGGACACCCAACCTCAGCTTCGGAAGGTTGTTCGAATCCCGCCGCCGGTAAGTCGCCGGTCAAATGAGTACAAGTGCCCTCCCTGTCCAGAGCACAGCTCAGCCTCGTGGAATGCGCACTTGGGAAGCTCCGCTAACCCCGATGCGATGCTGCCCGAACTGCCTACAAGGCAGTCGGAGTAGTTTCGCGCAGTGGCTGTCGACAGTCGCAGCTCGATTCCTAATCTGAGCTCCTGTCGAGAACGTCACAAAATTGATTTACAGAAAAAAAAAAATGGGTGCAGCCGCAACAGGGTCGGGGGTTGCGGTCGAAATGGCCGCGGAGCTTTTTGCAAGCGCGCTTCTGTTTTGACTGTTTTTTTTTTCAAGCTTTAAAGACAATCTCCGTATAACACAGACAGAGGTGAAAGAAAAATGAGAACGTGTAAGACGTTATCAGAGCGCCCCTTCCCTTTCGTGCTCTTTTATTTTAATCTATATTCCACTGGAAATTTACTGAAGCTTGTACATACCTTAGCACACTTGTTTCTTAGGAGAAACACTCCACTTGTGTACAGGTTGTGGCCACATAGATAACACTCTAAAGTGGATAATTTATTACCTCACCAAAATTAGCACCACTCACTGATTTGGTGTTCAGAAATACCTAGAAACCGACCGCGTTTGCAGGCCGCATAATATACTTCATAGTTAGCAACCGCTCTTTTACAGCTTGCGTCCTGGTCTTACGACATTTTGTAACTACTAATGCACTCGCATATATATGTTAGAGCTGCCTAGCGATGTCACCGCTACTCACTCAATGGAATCTGCGTAAAAAAAATAAAATAGGGTTTTCATTCAGGAATTTTATTTGTTACAAAACTGAGCAAATAGCGTATGTACGCAGGAAAAACAATGATAGCTTGACGGTGACGCAAGGCTAAACATGCCTGGAGATCCACAAGAGTCTTGCTTTCATTCCGCTCAGTGCTTGGACATTAGCGAAACATCGCCTCATAAAACGAACACAGATCTAACGAACCTCTTTTGATTTTTCACTGCAAGGACCGGATTGCTACCCCATGCATCATCTCTTAGCTTTCCTAGTTTACTTCTGTAATTTTACGATACGCCTGCACGATGTGACATTCTGAAATGCTTACAAATGTCAAAATGAATAAAAAAAAAATGCTCCCAGCCCCGATAGTTTTACGGAATTACCTACATCTAGATTTAAAAAACAAAATGTCAACTTACCTGATACACTGAAAAAAGCAACGGCAACTGTTTGTTGTCGCAGTAGGATTTAAGCTTGGTTATGACTATTCACCTTTTTTAAGTACAGAAATCACGATCGTGACCTCCGAATTATTTTAAGGGATCGTAAAACAATTTCACAGATTTGCGTGTTGTAATGCAAAGAAATTACAGCACTAAAAAAAAAAAGGAGTAGTGTAAAGATGCAAAATTATTTATCGCCACGAAAAACGTATGTAATATTGTATTTGTTTGTTGAACGGATTGACTATCTTTTCGACTGGTAACTTACATTTAGCAAAATGCTTTTCATTTATACCTTTTTTAGAATCTTTGGTTTTCCATCTGGTGGGAGCTTGAGCCTAAATACATCTTCCAAACATAGTCCTGGGTAATAGTCGAAGTTGCTGATCTCACATTGTGATAGCGTATTTTAGAGAGCGCATGCCTACTTCGGCGTGCCGTGGTTTTGGAACAATGGAACAACACGTAATGATGACGAACAGTCGTTTATTGGCGCTCTAACATTGCCAGCTAAAAAATACAACACGCTATTGAATACGACATCCGACTCACCTTCAAGGATGCGTTCGAATGGGCGCCCATGCTTCGGCAGAGGCTAAACCCTACGTGAGACTGGAAGAAAAGGCGGGAATAACCCCCGTCGGGCGTCGTCTTTGTCGCGTGCCGGAAGAGATGAGTCCGCGCATGAGGAGTACCATATACTGAAATAACTGTCAACTGTCGCTTGCGGTGTGAAGAAGCCGCTGGCGGCGCTGGTGATGCCGCGACGCTCGCGCCACCTCACAGCCAATGTGGAGAGCTTGAAAACCGGGTGTGGAGAGGGGGAAAACCAAACCGGCAAGTAAAACCATTTTATAGTAGGGAAGCACCCACCGCAGCTGTGGCACAATGGGTTGGACACCCGCCTCAGCTTCGGAAGGTTGGAGGTTGTTCGAATCCCGCCGCCGGTAACTCGCCGGTCAAATGAGTACAAGTGCCCTCCCTGTCCAGAGCACAGCTCAGCCTCGTGGAATGCGCACCTGGGAAGCTCCGCTAACCCCGATGCGATGCTGCCCGAACTGCCTACAAGGCAGTCGGAGTAGTTTCGCGCAGCGGCTGTCGACAGTCGCAGCTCGATTCCTAATATGAGCTCCTGTCGAGAACGTCACAAAATTGATTTACAGAAAAAAAAAAAATGGGTGCGGCCGCAACAGGGTCGGGGGTTGCGGTCGAAATGCCCGCGGAGCTTTTTGCATGCGCGCTTCTGTTTTGACTGTTTTTTTTTTTTCAAGCTTTAAAGACAATCTCCGTATAACACAGAAAGAGATGAAAGAAAAATGAGAAAGTGTAAGACGTTATCAGAGCGCCCCTTCTCTTTCGTGCTCTTTTATTTTAATCTATATTCCACTGGAAATTTACTGAAGCTTGTACATACCTTAGCACACTTGTTTCTTAGGAGAAACACTCCACTTGTGTACAGGTTGTGGCCACATAGATAACACTCTAAAGTGGATAATTTATTACCTCACCAAAATTAGCACCACTCACTGATTTGGTGTTCAGAAATACCTAGAAACCGACCGCGTTTGCAGGCCGCATAATATACTTCATAGTTAGCAACCGCTCTTTTACAGCTTGCGTCCTGGTCTTACGACATTTTGTAACTACTAATGCACTCGCATATATATGTTAGAGCTGCCTAGCGATGTCACCGCTACTCACTCAATGGAATCTGCGTAAAAAAAATAAAATAGGGTTTTCATTCAGGAATTTTATTTGTTACAAAACTGAGCAAATAGCGTATGTACGCAGGAAAAACAATGACAGCTTGACGGTGACGCAAGGCTAAACATGCCTGGAGATCCACAAGAGTCTTGCTTTTATTCCGCTCAGTGCTTGGACATTAGCGAAACATCGCCTCATAAAACGAACACAGATCTAGCGAACCTCTTTTGATTTTTCACTGCAAGCACCGGATTGCTACCCCATGCATCATCTCTTAGCTTTCCTAGTTTACTTCCGTAATTTTACGATACGCCTGCACGATGTGACATTCTGAAATGCTTAAAAATGTCAAAATGAATAAAAAAAATGCTCCCAGCCCCGATAGTTTTACGGAATTACCTACATCTAGCTTTAAAAAACAAAATGTCAACTTACCTGATACACTGAAAAAAGCAACGGCAACTGTTTGTTGTCGCAGTAGGATTTCAGCTTGGTTATGAATATTCACCTTTTTTAAGTACAGAAATCACGATCGTGACCTCCGAATTATTTTAAGGGATCGTAAAACAATTTCACAGATTTGCGTGTTGTAATGTAAAGAAATTACAGCACTAAAAAAAAAGGAGTAGTGTAAAGATGCAAAATTATTTATCGCCACGAAAAACGTATGTAATATTGTATTTGTTTGTTGAACGGATTGACTATCTTTTCGACTGGTAACTTACATTTAGCAAAATGCTTTTCATTTATACCTTTTTTAGAATCTTTGGTTTTCCATCTGGTGGGAGCTTGAGCCTAAATACATCTTCCAAACATAGTCCTGGGTAATAGTCGAAGTTGCTGATCTCACATTGTGATAGCGTATGTTAGAGAGCGCATGCCTACTTCGGCGTGCCGTGGTTTTGGAACAATGGAACAACACGTAATGATGACGAACAGTCGTTTATTGGCGCTCTAACATTGCCAGCTAAAAAATACAACACGCTATTGAATACGACATCCGACTCACCTTCAAGGATGCGTTCGAATGGGCGCCCATGCTTCGGCAGAGGCTAAACCCTACGTGAGACTGGAAGAAAAGGCGGGAATAACCCCCGTCGGGCGTCGTCTTTGTCGCGTGCCGGAAGAGATGAGTCCGCGCATGAGGAGTACCATATACTGAAATAACTGTCAACTGTCGCTTGCGGTGTGAAGAAGCCGCTGGCGGCGCTGGTGATGCCGCGACGCTCGCGCCACCTCACAGCCAGTGTGGAGAGCTTGAAAACCGGGTGTGGAGAGGGGGAAAACCAAACCGGCAAGTAAAACCATTTTATAGTAGGGAAGCACCCACCGCAGCTGTGGCACAATGGGTTGGACACCCAACCTCAGCTTCGGAAGGTTGTTCGAATCCCGCCGCCGGTAAGTCGCCGGTCAAATGAGTACAAGTGCCCTCCCTGTCCAGAGCACAGCTCAGCCTCGTGGAATGCGCACTTGGGAAGCTCCGCTAACCCCGATGCGATGCTGCCCGAACTGCCTACAAGGCAGTCGGAGTAGTTTCGCGCAGTGGCTGTCGACAGTCGCAGCTCGATTCCTAATCTGAGCTCCTGTCGAGAACGTCACAAAATTGATTTACAGAAAAAAAAAAAATGGGTGCAGCCGCAACAGGGTCGGGGGTTGCGGTCGAAATGGCCGCGGAGCTTTTTGCAAGCGCGCTTCTGTTTTGACTGTTTTTTTTTTCAAGCTTTAAAGACAATCTCCGTATAACACAGACAGAGGTGAAAGAAAAATGAGAACGTGTAAGACGTTATCAGAGCGCCCCTTCCCTTTCGTGCTCTTTTATTTTAATCTATATTCCACTGGAAATTTACTGAAGCTTGTACATACCTTAGCACACTTGTTTCTTAGGAGAAACACTCCACTTGTGTACAGGTTGTGGCCACATAGATAACACTCTAAAGTGGATAATTTATTACCTCACCAAAATTAGCACCACTCACTGATTTGGTGTTCAGAAATACCTAGAAACCGACCGCGTTTGCAGGCCGCATAATATACTTCATAGTTAGCAACCGCTCTTTTACAGCTTGCGTCCTGGTCTTACGACATTTTGTAACTACTAATGCACTCGCATATATATGTTAGAGCTGCCTAGCGATGTCACCGCTACTCACTCAATGGAATCTGCGTAAAAAAAATAAAATAGGGTTTTCATTCAGGAATTTTATTTGTTACAAAACTGAGCAAATAGCGTATGTACGCAGGAAAAACAATGATAGCTTGACGGTGACGCAAGGCTAAACATGCCTGGAGATCCACAAGAGTCTTGCTTTCATTCCGCTCAGTGCTTGGACATTAGCGAAACATCGCCTCATAAAACGAACACAGATCTAACGAACCTCTTTTGATTTTTCACTGCAAGGACCGGATTGCTACCCCATGCATCATCTCTTAGCTTTCCTAGTTTACTTCTGTAATTTTACGATACGCCTGCACGATGTGACATTCTGAAATGCTTACAAATGTCAAAATGAATAAAAAAAAAATGCTCCCAGCCCCGATAGTTTTACGGAATTACCTACATCTAGATTTAAAAAACAAAATGTCAACTTACCTGATACACTGAAAAAAGCAACGGCAACTGTTTGTTGTCGCAGTAGGATTTAAGCTTGGTTATGACTATTCACCTTTTTTAAGTACAGAAATCACGATCGTGACCTCCGAATTATTTTAAGGGATCGTAAAAGAATTTCACAGATTTGCGTGTTGTAATGCAAAGAAATTACAGCACTAAAAAAAAAAAGGAGTAGTGTAAAGATGCAAAATTATTTATCGCCACGAAAAACGTATGTAATATTGTATTTGTTTGTTGAACGGATTGACTATCTTTTCGACTGGTAACTTACATTTAGCAAAATGCTTTTCATTTATACCTTTTTCAGAATCTTTGGTTTTCCATCTGGTGGGAGCTTGAGCCTAAATACATCTTCCAAACATAGTTCTCGGTAATAGTCGAAGTTGCTGATCTCACATTGTGATAGCGTATGTTAGAGAGCGCATGCCTACTTCGGCGTGCCGTGGTTTTGGAACAATGGAACAACACGCAATGATGACGAACAGTCGTTATTGGCGCTCTAACATTGCCAGCTAAAAAATACAACACGCTATTGAATACGACATCCGACTCACCTTCAAGGATGCGTTCGAATGGGCGCCAATGCTTCGGCAGAGGCTAAACCCTACGTGAGACTGGAAGAAAAGGCGGGAATAACCCCCGTCGGGCGTCGTCTTTGTCGCGTGCCGGAAGAGATGAGTCCGCGCATGAGGAGTACCATATACTGAAATAACTGTCAACTGTCGCTTGCGGTGTGAAGAAGCCGCTGGCGGCGCTGGTGAGGCCGCGACGCTCGCGCCACCTCACAGCCAGTGTGGAGAGCTTGAAAACCGGGTGTGGAGAGGGGAAAAACCGAACCGGCAAGTAAAACCATTTTATAGTAGGGAAGCACCCACCGCAGCTGTGGCACAAAGGGTTGGACACCCGCCTCAGCTTCGGAAGGTTGGAGGTTGTTCGAATCCCGCCGCCGGTAACTCGGCGGTCAAATGAGTACAAGTGCCCTCCCTGTCCAGAGCACAGCTCAGCCTCGTGGAATGCGCACTTGGGAAGCTCCGCTAACCCCGATGGGATGCTGCCCGAACTGCCTACAAGGCAGTCGGAGTAGTTTCGCGCAGTGGCTATCGACAGTCGCAGCACGATTCCTAATCTGAGCTCCTGTCGAGAACGTCACAAAATTGATTTACAGAAAAAAAAAAAAAATGGGTGCGGCCGCAACAGGGTCGGGGGTTGCGGTCGAAATGCCCGCGGAGCTTTTTGCATGCGCGCTTCTGTTTTGACTGTTTTTTTTTTCCAAGCTTTAAAGACAATCTCCGTATAACACAGACAGAGGTGAAAGAAAAATGAGAAAGTGTAAGACGTTATCAGAGCGCCCCTTCTCTTTCGTGCTCTTTTATTTTAATCTATATTCCACTGGAAATTTACTGAAGCTTGTACATACCTTAGCACACTTGTTTCTTAGGAGAAACACTCCACTTGTGTACAGGTTGTGGCGACATAGATAACACTCTAAAGTGGATAATTTATTAGCTGACCAGAATTAGCAGCACTCACTGGTTTGGTGTTCAGAAATACCTAGAAACTGACCGCGTTTGCAGGCCGCATAATATACTTCATAGTTAGCAACCGCTTTTTTACAGCTTGCGTCCTGGTCTTACGACATTTTGTAACTACTAATGCACTCGCATATATATGTTAGAGCTGCCTAGCGATGTCACCGCTACTCACTCAATGGAATCTGCGTAAAAAAAATAAAATAGGATTTTCATTCAGGAATTTTATTTGTTACAAAACTGAGCAAATAGCGTATGTACGCAGGAAAAACAATGATAGCTTGACGGTGACGCAAGGCTAAACATGCCTGGAGATCCACAAGAGTCTTGCTTTTATTCCGCTCAGTGCTTGGACATTAGCGAAACATCGCCTCATAAAACGAACACAGATCTAACGAACCTCTTTTGATTTTTCACTGCAAGGACCGGATTGCTACCCCATGCATCATCTCTTAGCTTTCCTAGCTTACTTCTGTAATTTTACGATACGCCTGCACGATGTGACATTCTGAAATGCTTACAAATGTCAAAATGAATAAAAAAAAAATGCTCCCATCCCCGATAGTTTTACGGAATTACCTACATCTAGCTTTAAAAAACAAAATGTCAACTTACCTGATACACTGAAAAAAGCAACGGCAACTGTTTGTTGTCGCAGTAGGATTTAAGCTTGGTTATGACTATTCACCTTTTTTAAGTACAGAAATCACGATCGTGACCTCCGAATTATTTTAAGGGATCGTAAAACAATTTCACAGATTTGCGTGTTGTAATGCAAAGAAATTACAGCACTAAAAAAAGAAAAAGGAGTAGTGTAAAGATGCAAAATTATTTATCGCCACGAAAAACGTATGTAATATTGTATTTGTTTGTTGAACGGATTGACTATCTTTTCGACTGGTAACTTACATTTAGCAAAATGCTTTTCATTTATACCTTTTTTAGAATCTTTGGTTTTCCATCTGGTGGGAGCTTGAGCCTAAATACATCTTCCAAACATAGTCCTGGGTAATAGTCGAAGTTGCTGATCTCACATTGTGATAGCGTATGTTAGAGAGCGCATGCCTACTTCGGCGTGCCGTGGTTTTGGAACAATGGAACAACACGTAATGATGACGAACAGTCGTTTATTGGCGCTCTAACATTGCCAGCTAAAAAATACAACACGCTATTGAATACGACATCCGACTCACCTTCAAGGATGCGTTCGAATGGGCGCCCATGCTTCGGCAGAGGCTAAACCCTACGTGAGACTGGAAGAAAAGGCGGGAATAACCCCCGTCGGGCGTCGTCTTTGTCGCGTGCCGGAAGAGATGAGTCCGCGCATGAGGAGTACCATATACTGAAATAACTGTCAACTGTCGCTTGCGGTGTGAAGAAGCCGCTGGCGGCGCTGGTGATGCCGCGACGCTCGCGCCACCTCACAGCCAGTGTGGAGAGCTTGAAAACCGGGTGTGGAGAGGGGGAAAACCAAACCGGCAAGTAAAACCATTTTATAGTAGGGAAGCACCCACCGCAGCTGTGGCACAATGGGTTGGACACCCAACCTCAGCTTCGGAAGGTTGTTCGAATCCCGCCGCCGGTAAGTCGCCGGTCAAATGAGTACAAGTGCCCTCCCTGTCCAGAGCACAGCTCAGCCTCGTGGAATGCGCACTTGGGAAGCTCCGCTAACCCCGATGCGATGCTGCCCGAACTGCCTACAAGGCAGTCGGAGTAGTTTCGCGCAGTGGCTGTCGACAGTCGCAGCTCGATTCCTAATCTGAGCTCCTGTCGAGAACGTCACAAAATTGATTTACAGAAAAAAAAAATTGGGTGCAGCCGCAACAGGGTCGGGGGTTGCGGTCGAAATGGCCGCGGAGCTTTTTGCAAGCGCGCTTCTGTTTTGACTGTTTTTTTTTTCAAGCTTTAAAGACAATCTCCGTATAACACAGACAGAGGTGAAAGAAAAATGAGAACGTGTAAGACGTTATCAGAGCGCCCCTTCCCTTTCGTGCTCTTTTATTTTAATCTATATTCCACTGGAAATTTACTGAAGCTTGTACATACCTTAGCACACTTGTTTCTTAGGAGAAACACTCCACTTGTGTACAGGTTGTGGCCACATAGATAACACTCTAAAGTGGATAATTTATTACCTCACCAAAATTAGCACCACTCACTGATTTGGTGTTCAGAAATACCTAGAAACCGACCGCGTTTGCAGGCCGCATAATATACTTCATAGTTAGCAACCGCTCTTTTACAGCTTGCGTCCTGGTCTTACGACATTTTGTAACTACTAATGCACTCGCATATATATGTTAGAGCTGCCTAGCGATGTCACCGCTACTCACTCAATGGAATCTGCGTAAAAAAAATAAAATAGGGTTTTCATTCAGGAATTTTATTTGTTACAAAACTGAGCAAATAGCGTATGTACGCAGGAAAAACAATGATAGCTTGACGGTGACGCAAGGCTAAACATGCCTGGAGATCCACAAGAGTCTTGCTTTCATTCCGCTCAGTGCTTGGACATTAGCGAAACATCGCCTCATAAAACGAACACAGATCTAACGAACCTCTTTTGATTTTTCACTGCAAGGACCGGATTGCTACCCCATGCATCATCTCTTAGCTTTCCTAGTTTACTTCTGTAATTTTACGATACGCCTGCACGATGTGACATTCTGAAATGCTTACAAATGTCAAAATGAATAAAAAAAAAATGCTCCCAGCCCCGATAGTTTTACGGAATTACCTACATCTAGATTTAAAAAACAAAATGTCAACTTACCTGATACACTGAAAAAAGCAACGGCAACTGTTTGTTGTCGCAGTAGGATTTAAGCTTGGTTATGACTATTCACCTTTTTTAAGTACAGAAATCACGATCGTGACCTCCGAATTATTTTAAGGGATCGTAAAAGAATTTCACAGATTTGCGTGTTGTAATGCAAAGAAATTACAGCACTAAAAAAAAAAAGGAGTAGTGTAAAGATGCAAAATTATTTATCGCCACGAAAAACGTATGTAATATTGTATTTGTTTGTTGAACGGATTGACTATCTTTTCGACTGGTAACTTACATTTAGCAAAATGCTTTTCATTTATACCTTTTTCAGAATCTTTGGTTTTCCATCTGGTGGGAGCTTGAGCCTAAATACATCTTCCAAACATAGTTCTCGGTAATAGTCGAAGTTGCTGATCTCACATTGTGATAGCGTATGTTAGAGAGCGCATGCCTACTTCGGCGTGCCGTGGTTTTGGAACAATGGAACAACACGCAATGATGACGAACAGTCGTTATTGGCGCTCTAACATTGCCAGCTAAAAAATACAACACGCTATTGAATACGACATCCGACTCACCTTCAAGGATGCGTTCGAATGGGCGCCAATGCTTCGGCAGAGGCTAAACCCTACGTGAGACTGGAAGAAAAGGCGGGAATAACCCCCGTCGGGCGTCGTCTTTGTCGCGTGCCGGAAGAGATGAGTCCGCGCATGAGGAGTACCATATACTGAAATAACTGTCAACTGTCGCTTGCGGTGTGAAGAAGCCGCTGGCGGCGCTGGTGAGGCCGCGACGCTCGCGCCACCTCACAGCCAGTGTGGAGAGCTTGAAAACCGGGTGTGGAGAGGGGAAAAACCGAACCGGCAAGTAAAACCATTTTATAGTAGGGAAGCACCCACCGCAGCTGTGGCACAAAGGGTTGGACACCCGCCTCAGCTTCGGAAGGTTGGAGGTTGTTCGAATCCCGCCGCCGGTAACTCGGCGGTCAAATGAGTACAAGTGCCCTCCCTGTCCAGAGCACAGCTCAGCCTCGTGGAATGCGCACTTGGGAAGCTCCGCTAACCCCGATGGGATGCTGCCCGAACTGCCTACAAGGCAGTCGGAGTAGTTTCGCGCAGTGGCTGTCGACAGTCGCAGCACGATTCCTAATCTGAGCTCCTGTCGAGAACGTCACAAAATTGATTTACAGAAAAAAAAAAAAATGGGTGCGGCCGCAACAGGGTCGGGGGTTGCGGTCGAAATGCCCGCGGAGCTTTTTGCATGCGCGCTTCTGTTTTGACTGTTTTTTTTTTCCAAGCTTTAAAGACAATCTCCGTATAACACAGACAGAGGTGAAAGAAAAATGAGAAAGTGTAAGACGTTATCAGAGCGCCCCTTCTCTTTCGTGCTCTTTTATTTTAATCTATATTCCACTGGAAATTTACTGAAGCTTGTACATACCTTAGCACACTTGTTTCTTAGGAGAAACACTCCACTTGTGTACAGGTTGTGGCGACATAGATAACACTCTAAAGTGGATAATTTATTAGCTGACCAGAATTAGCAGCACTCACTGGTTTGGTGTTCAGAAATACCTAGAAACTGACCGCGTTTGCAGGCCGCATAATATACTTCATAGTTAGCAACCGCTTTTTTACAGCTTGCGTCCTGGTCTTACGACATTTTGTAACTACTAATGCACTCGCATATATATGTTAGAGCTGCCTAGCGATGTCACCGCTACTCACTCAATGGAATCTGCGTAAAAAAAATAAAATAGGATTTTCATTCAGGAATTTTATTTGTTACAAAACTGAGCAAATAGCGTATGTACGCAGGAAAAACAATGATAGCTTGACGGTGACGCAAGGCTAAACATGCCTGGAGATCCACAAGAGTCTTGCTTTTATTCCGCTCAGTGCTTGGGCATTAGCGAAACATCGCCTCATAAAACGAACACAGATCTAGCGAACCTCTTTTGATTTTTCACTGCAAGGACCGGATTGCTACCCCATGCATCATCTCTTAGCTTTCCTAGTTTACTTCCGTAATTTTACGATACGCCTGCACGATGTGACATTCTGAAATGCTTAAAAATGTCAAAATGAATAAAAAGAATGCTCCCAGCCCCGATAGTTTTACGGAATTACCTACATCTAGCTTTAAAAAACAAAATGTCAACTTACCTGATACACTGAAAAAAGCAACGGCAACTGTTTGTTGTCGCAGTAGGATTTAAGCTTGGTTATGACTATTCACCTTTTTTAAGTACAGAAATCACGATCGTGACCTCCGAATTATTTTAAGGGATCGTAAAACAATTTCACAGATTTGCGTGTTGTAATGCAAAGAAATTACAGCACTAAAAAAAGAAAAAGGAGTAGTGTAAAGATGCAAAATTATTTATCGCCACGAAAAACGTATGTAATATTGTATTTGTTTGTTGAACGGATTGACTATCTTTTCGACTGGTAACTTACATTTAGCAAAATGCTTTTCATTTATACCTTTTTTAGAATCTTTGGTTTTCCATCTGGTGGGAGCTTGAGCCTAAATACATCTTCCAAACATAGTCCTGGGTAATAGTCGAAGTTGCTGATCTCACATTGTGATAGCGTATGTTAGAGAGCGCATGCCTACTTCGGCGTGCCGTGGTTTTGGAACAATGGAACAACACGTAATGATGACGAACAGTCGTTTATTGGCGCTCTAACATTGCCAGCTAAAAAATACAACACGCTATTGAATACGACATCCGACTCACCTTCAAGGATGCGTTCGAATGGGCGCCCATGCTTCGGCAGAGGCTAAACCCTACGTGAGACTAGAAGAAAAGGCGGGAATAACCCCCGTCGGGCGTCGTCTTTGTCGCGTGCCGGAAGAGATGAGTCCGCGCATGAGGAGTACCAAATACTGAAATAACTGTCAACTGTCGCTTGCGGTGTGAAGAAGCCGCTGGCGGCGCTGGTGATGCCGCGACGCTCGCGCCACCTCACAGCCAGTGTGGAGAGCTTGAAAACCGGGTGTGGAGAGGGGGAAAACCAAACCGGCAAGTAAAACCATTTTATAGTAGGGAAGCACCCACCGCAGCTGTGGCACAATGGGTTGGACACCCGCCTCAGCTTCGGAAGGTTGGAGGTTGTTCGAATCCCGCCGCCGGTAACTCGCCGGTCAAATGAGTCCAAGTGCCCTCCCTGTCCAGAGCACAGCTCAGCCTCGTGGAATGCGCACTTGGGAAGCTCCGCTAACCCCGATGGGATGCTGCCCGAACTGCCTACAAGGCAGTCGGAGTAGTTTCGCGCAGTGGCTGTCGACAGTCGCAGCTCGATTCCTAATCTGAGCTCCTGTCGAGAACGTCACAAAATTGATTTACAGAAAAAAAAAAATGGGTGCGGCCGCAACAGGGTCGGGGGTTGCGGTCGAAATGCCCGCGGAGCTTTTTGCATGCGCGCTTCTGTTTTGACTGTTTTTTTTTTCAAGCTTTAAAGACAATCTCCGTATAACACAGAAAGAGATGAAAGAAAAATGAGAAAGTGTAAGACGTTATCAGAGCGCCCCTTCTCTTTCGTGCTCTTTTATTTTAATCTATATTCCACTGGAAATTTACTGAAGCTTGTACATACCTTAGCACACTTGTTTCTTAGGAGAAGCACTCCACTTGTGTACAGGTTGTGGCCCCATAGATAACACTCTAAAGTGGATAATTTATTACCTCACCAAAATTAGCACCACTCACTGATTTGGTGTTCAGAAATACCTAGAAACCGACCGCGTTTGCAGGCCGCATAATATACTTCATAGTTAGCAACCGCTTTTTTACAGCTTGCGTCCTGGTCTTACGACATTTTGTAACTACTAATGCACTCGCATATATATGTTAGAGCTGCCTAGCGATGTCACCGCTACTCACTCAATGGAATCTGCGTAAAAAAAATAAAATAGGGTTTTCATTCAGGAATTTTATTTGTTACAAAACTGAGCAAATAGCGTATGTACGCAGGAAAAACAATGATAGCTTGACGGTGACGCAAGGCTAAACATGCCTGGAGATCCACAAGAGTCTTGCTTTTATTCCGCTCAGTGCTTGGACATTAGCGAAACATCGCCTCATAAAACGAACACAGATCTAGCGAACCTCTTTTGATTTTTCACTGCAAGGACCGGATTGCTACCCCATGCATCATCTCTTAGCTTTCCTAGTTTACTTCCGTAATTTTACGATACGCCTGCACGATGTGACATTCTGAAATGCTTAAAAATGTCAAAATGAATAAAAAAAATGCTCCCAGCCCCGATAGTTTTACGGAATTACCTACATCTAGCTTTAAAAAACAAAATGTCAACTTACCTGATACACTGAAAAAAGCAACGGCAACTGTTTGTTGTCGCAGTAGGATTTCAGCTTGGTTATGACTATTCACCTTTTTTAAGTACAGAAATCACGATCGTGACCTCCGAATTATTTTAAGGGATCGTAAAACAATTTCACAGATTTGCGTGTTGTAATGCAAAGAAATTACAGCACTAAAAAAAAAAGGAGTAGTGTAAAGATGCAAAATTATTTATCGCCACGAAAAACGTATGTAATATTGTATTTGTTTGTTGAACGGATTGACTATCTTTTCGACTGGTAACTTACATTTAGCAAAATGCTTTTCATTTATACCTTTTTTAGAATCTTTGGTTTTCCATCTGGTGGGAGCTTGAGCCTAAATACATCTTCCAAACATAGTCCTGGGTAACAGTCGAAGTTGCTGATCTCACATTGTGATAGCGTATGTTAGAGAGCGCATGCCTACTTCGGCGTGCCGTGGTTTTGGAACAATGGAACAACACGTAATGATGACGAACAGTCGTTTATTGGCGCTCTAACATTGCCAGCTAAAAAATACAACACGCTATTGAATACGACATCCGACTCACCTTCAAGGATGCGTTCGAATGGGCGCCCATGCTTCGGCAGAGGCTAAACCCTACGTGAGACTGGAAGAAAAGACGGGAATAACCCCCGTCGGGCGTCGTCTTTGTCGCGTGCCGGAAGAGATGAGTCCGCGCATGAGGAGTACCATATACTGAAATAACTGTCAACTGTCGCTTGCGGTGTGAAGAAGCCGCTGGCGGCGCTGGTGATGCCGCGACGCTCGCGCCACCTCACAGCCAGTGTGGAGAGCTTGAAAACCGGGTGTGGAGAGGGGGAAAACCAAACCGGCAAGTAAAACCATTTTATAGTAGGGAAGCACCCACCGCAGCTGTGGCACAATGGGTTGGACACCCGCCTCAGCTTCGGAAGGTTGGAGGTTGTTCGAATCCCGCCGCCGGTAACTCGCCGGTCAAATGAGTACAAGTGCCCTCCCTGTCCAGAGCACAGCTCAGCCTCGTGGAATGCGCACTTGGGAAGCTCCGCTAACCCCGATGCGATGTTGCCCGAACTGCCTACAAGGCAGTCGGAGTAGTTTCGCGCAGTGGCTGTCGACAGTCGCAGCTCGATTCCTAATCTGAGCTCCTGTCGAGAACGTCACAAAATTGATTTACAGAAAAAAAAATGTGTGCGGCCGCAACAGGGTCGGGGGTTGCGGTCGAAATGCCCGCGGAGCTTTTTGCATGCGCGCTTCTGTTTTGACTGTTTTTTTTTTCAAGCTTTAAAGACAATCTCCGTATAACACAGACAGAGGTGAAAGAAAAATGAGAAAGTGTAAGACGTTATCAGAGCGCCCCTTCTCTTTCGTGCTCTTTTATTTTAATCTATATTCCACTGGAAATTTACTGAAGCTTGTACATACCTTAGCACACTTGTTTCTTAGGAGAAACACTCCACTTGTGTACAGGTTGTGGCGACATAGATAACACTCTAAAGTGGATAATTTATTAGCTGACCAGAATTAGCAGCACTCACTGGTTTGGTGTTCAGAAATACCTAGAAACTGACCGCGTTTGCAGGCCGCATAATATACTTCATAGTTAGCAACCGCTTTTTTACAGCTTGCGTCCTGGTCTTACGACATTTTGTAACTACTAATGCACTCGCATATATATGTTAGAGCTGCCTAGCGATGTCACCGCTACTCACTCAATGGAATCTGCGTAAAAAAAATAAAATAGGATTTTCATTCAGGAATTTTATTTGTTACAAAACTGAGCAAATAGCGTATGTACGCAGGAAAAACAATGATAGCTTGACGGTGACGCAAGGCTAAACATGCCTGGAGATCCACAAGAGTCTTGCTTTTATTCCGCTCAGTGCTTGGACATTAGCGAAACATCGCCTCATAAAACGAACACAGATCTAACGAACCTCTTTTGATTTTTCACTGCAAGGACCGGATTGCTACCCCATGCATCATCTCTTAGCTTTCCTAGTTTACTTCTGTAATTTTACGATACGCCTGCACGATGTGACATTCTGAAATGCTTACAAATGTCAAAATGAATAAAAAAAAAATGCTCCCATCCCCGATAGTTTTACGGAATTACCTACATCTAGCTTTAAAAAACAAAATGTCAACTTACCTGATACACTGAAAAAAGCAACGGCAACTGTTTGTTGTCGCAGTAGGATTTAAGCTTGGTTATGACTATTCACCTTTTTTAAGTACAGAAATCACGATCGTGACCTCCGAATTATTTTAAGGGATCGTAAAACAATTTCACAGATTTGCGTGTTGTAATGCAAAGAAATTACAGCACTAAAAAAAGAAAAAGGAGTAGTGTAAAGATGCAAAATTATTTATCGCCACGAAAAACGTATGTAATATTGTATTTGTTTGTTGAACGGATTGACTATCTTTTCGACTGGTAACTTACATTTAGCAAAATGCTTTTCATTTATACCTTTTTTAGAATCTTTGGTTTTCCATCTGGTGGGAGCTTGAGCCTAAATACATCTTCCAAACATAGTCCTGGGTAATAGTCGAAGTTGCTGATCTCACATTGTGATAGCGTATGTTAGAGAGCGCATGCCTACTTCGGCGTGCCGTGGTTTTGGAACAATGGAACAACACGTAATGATGACGAACAGTCGTTTATTGGCGCTCTAACATTGCCAGCTAAAAAATACAGCACGCTATTGAATACGACATCCGACTCACCTTCAAGGATGCGTTCGAATGGGCGCCCATGCTTCGGCAGAGGCTAAACCCTACGTGAGACTGGAAGAAAAGGCGGGAATAACCCCCGTCGGGCGTCGTCTTTGTCGCGTGCCGGAAGAGATGAGTCCGCGCATGAGGAGTACCAAATACTGAAATAACTGTCAACTGTCGCTTGCGGTGTGAAGAAGCCGCTGGCGGCGCTGGTGATGCCGCGACGCTCGCGCCACCTCACAGCCAGTGTGGAGAGCTTGAAAACCGGGTGTGGAGAGGGGGAAAACCAAACCGGCAAGTAAAACCATTTTATAGTAGGGAAGCACCCACCGCAGCTGTGGCACAATGGGTTGGACACCCGCCTCAGCTTCGGAAGGTTGGAGGTTGTTCGAATCCCGCCGCCGGTAACTCGCCGGTCAAATGAGTCCAAGTGCCCTCCCTGTCCAGAGCACAGCTCAGCCTCGTGGAATGCGCACTTGGGAAGCTCCGCTAACCCCGATGGGATGCTGCCCGAACTGCCTACAAGGCAGTCGGAGTAGTTTCGCGCAGTGGCTGTCGGCAGTCGCAGCTCGATTCCTAATCTGAGCTCCTGTCGAGAACGTCACAAAATTGATTTACAGAAAAAAAAAATGGGTGCGGCCGCAACAGGGTCGGGGGTTGCGGTCGAAATGCCCGCGGAGCTTTTTGCATGCGCGCTTCTGTTTTGACTGTTTTTTTTTTTCAAGCTTTAAAGACAATCTCCGTATAACACAGAAAGAGATGAAAGAAAAATGAGAAAGTGTAAGACGTTATCAGAGCGCCCCTTCCCTTTCGTGCTCTTTTATTTTAATCTATATTCCACTGGAAATTTACTGAAGCTTGTACATACCTTAGCACACTTGTTTCTTAGGAGAAACACTCCACTTGTGTACAGGTTGTGGCCCCATAGATAACACTCTAAAGTGGATAATTTATTACCTCACCAAAATTAGCACCACTCACTGATTTGGTGTTCAGAAATACCTAGAAACCGACCGCGTTTGCAGGCCGCATAATATACTTCATAGTTAGCAACCGCTTTTTTACAGCTTGCGTCCTGGTCTTACGACATTTTGTAACTACTAATGCACTCGCATATATATGTTAGAGCTGCCTAGCGATGTCACCGCTACTCACTCAATGGAATCTGCGTAAAAAAAATAAAATAGGGTTTTCATTCAGGAATTTTATTTGTTACAAAACTGAGCAAATAGCGTATGTACGCAGGAAAAACAATGATAGCTTGACGGTGACGCAAGGCTAAACATGCCTGGAGATCCACAAGAGTCATGCTTTTATTCCGCTCAGTGCTTGGACATTAGCGAAACATCGCCTCATAAAACGAACACAGATCTAGCGAACCTCTTTTGATTTTTCACTGCAAGGACCGGATTGCTACCCCATGCATCATCTCTTAGCTTTCCTAGTTTACTTCCGTAATTTTACGATACGCCTGCACGATGTGACATTCTGAAATGCTTAAAAATGTCAAAATGAATAAAAAAAATGCTCCCAGCCCCGATAGTTTTACGGAATTACCTACATCTAGCTTTAAAAAACAAAATGTCAACTTACCTGATACACTGAAAAAAGCAACGGCAACTGTTTGTTGTCGCAGTAGGATTTAAGCTTGGTTATGACTATTCACCTTTTTTAAGTACAGAAATCACGATCGTGACCTCCGAATTATTTTAAGGGATCGTAAAACAATTTCACAGATTTGCGTGTTGTAATGCAAAGAAATTACAGCACTAAAAAAAGAAAAAGGAGTAGTGTAAAGATGCAAAATTATTTATCGCCACGAAAAACGTATGTAATATTGTATTTGTTTGTTGAACGGATTGACTATCTTTTCGACTGGTAACTTACATTTAGCAAAATGCTTTTCATTTATACCTTTTTTAGAATCTTTGGTTTTCCATCTGGTGGGAGCTTGAGCCTAAATACATCTTCCAAACATAGTCCTGGGTAATAGTCGAAGTTGCTGATCTCACATTGTGATAGCGTATGTTAGAGAGCGCATGCCTACTTCGGCGTGCCGTGGTTTTGGAACAATGGAACAACACGTAATGATGACGAACAGTCGTTTATTGGCGCTCTAACATTGCCAGCTAAAAAATACAACACGCTATTGAATACGACATCCGACTCACCTTCAAGGATGCGTTCGAATGGGCGCCCATGCTTCGGCAGAGGCTAAACCCTACGTGAGACTGGAAGAAAAGGCGGGAATAACCCCCGTCGGGCGTCGTCTTTGTCGCGTGCCGGAAGAGATGAGTCCGCGCATGAGGAGTACCAAATACTGAAATAACTGTCAACTGTCGCTTGCGGTGTGAAGAAGCCGCTGGCGGCGCTGGTGATGCCGCGACGCTCGCGCCACCTCACAGCCAGTGTGGAGAGCTTGAAAACCGGGTGTGGAGAGGGGGAAAACCAAACCGGCAAGTAAAACCATTTTATAGTAGGGAAGCACCCACCGCAGCTGTGGCACAATGGGTTGGACACCCGCCTCAGCTTCGGAAGGTTGGAGGTTGTTCGAATCCCGCCGCCGGTAACTCGCCGGTCAAATGAGTCCAAGTGCCCTCCCTGTCCAGAGCACAGCTCAGCCTCGTGGAATGCGCACTTGGGAAGCTCCGCTAACCCCGATGGGATGCTGCCCGAACTGCCTACAAGGCAGTCGGAGTAGTTTCGCGCAGTGGCTGTCGACAGTCGCAGCTCGATTCCTAATCTGAGCTCCTGTCGAGAACGTCACAAAATTGATTTACAGAAAAAAAAAAAAATGGGTGCGGCCGCAACAGGGTCGGGGGTTGCGGTCGAAATGCCCGCGGAGCTTTTTGCATGCGCGCTTCTGTTTTGACTGTTTTTTTTTTCAAGCTTTAAAGACAATCTCCGTATAACACAGAAAGAGATGAAAGAAAAATGAGAAAGTGTAAGACGTTATCAGAGCGCCCCTTCCCTTTCGTGCTCTTTTATTTTAATCTATATTCCACTGGAAATTTACTGAAGCTTGTACATACCTTAGCACACTTGTTTCTTAGGAGAAACACTCCACTTGTGTACAGGTTGTGGCCCCATATATAACACTCTAAAGTGGATAATTTATTACCTCACCAAAATTAGCACCACTCACTGATTTGGTGTTCAGAAATATCTAGAAACCGACCGCGTTTGCAGGCCGCATAATATACTTCATAGTTAGCAACCGCTTTTTTACAGCTTGCGTCCTGGTCTTACGACATTTTGTAACTACTAATGCACTCGCATATATATGTTAGAGCTGCCTAGCGATGTCACCGCTACTCACTCAATGGAATCTGCGTAAAAAAAAATAAAATAGGGTTTTCATTCAGGAATTTTATTTGTTACAAAACTGAGCAAATAGCGTATGTACGCAGGAAAAACAATGATAGCTTGACGGTGACGCAAGGCTAAACATGCCTGGAGATCCACAAGAGTCTTGCTTTTATTCCGCTCAGTGCTTGGACATTAGCGAAACATCGCCTCATAAAACGAACACAGATCTAGCGAACCTCTTTTGATTTTTCACTGCAAGGACCGGATTGCTACCCCATGCATCATCTCTTAGCTTTCCTAGTTTACTTCCGTAATTTTACGATACGCCTGCACGATGTGACATTCTGAAATGCTTAAAAATGTCAAAATGAATAAAAAAAATGCTCCCAGCCCCGATAGTTTTACGGAATTACCTACATCTAGCTTTAAAAAACAAAATGTCAACTTACCTGATACACTGAAAAAAGCAACGGCAACTGTTTGTTGTCGCAGTAGGATTTCAGCTTGGTTATGACTATTCACCTTTTTTAAGTACAGAAATCACGATCGTGACCTCCGAATTATTTTAAGGGATCGTAAAACAATTTCACAGATTTGCGTGTTGTAATGCAAAGAAATTACAGCACTAAAAAAAAAAGGAGTAGTGTAAAGATGCAAAATTATTTATCGCCACGAAAAACGTATGTAATATTGTATTTGTTTGTTGAACGGATTGACTATCTTTTCGACTGGTAACTTACATTTAGCAAAATGCTTTTCATTTATACCTTTTTTAGAATCTTTGGTTTTCCATCTGGTGGGAGCTTGAGCCTAAATACATCTTCCAAACATAGTCCTGGGTAACAGTCGAAGTTGCTGATCTCACATTGTGATAGCGTATGTTAGAGAGCGCATGCCTACTTCGGCGTGCCGTGGTTTTGGAACAATGGAACAACACGTAATGATGACGAACAGTCGTTTATTGGCGCTCTAACATTGCCAGCTAAAAAATACAACACGCTATTGAATACGACATCCGACTCACCTTCAAGGATGCGTTCGAATGGGCGCCCATGCTTCGGCAGAGGCTAAACCCTACGTGAGACTGGAAGAAAAGACGGGAATAACCCCCGTCGGGCGTCGTCTTTGTCGCGTGCCGGAAGAGATGAGTCCGCGCATGAGGAGTACCATATACTGAAATAACTGTCAACTGTCGCTTGCGGTGTGAAGAAGCCGCTGGCGGCGCTGGTGATGCCGCGACGCTCGCGCCACCTCACAGCCAGTGTGGAGAGCTTGAAAACCGGGTGTGGAGAGGGGGAAAACCAAACCGGCAAGTAAAACCATTTTATAGTAGGGAAGCACCCACCGCAGCTGTGGCACAATGGGTTGGACACCCGCCTCAGCTTCGGAAGGTTGGAGGTTGTTCGAATCCCGCCGCCGGTAACTCGCCGGTCAAATGAGTACAAGTGCCCTCCCTGTCCAGAGCACAGCTCAGCCTCGTGGAATGCGCACTTGGGAAGCTCCGCTAACCCCGATGCGATGTTGCCCGAACTGCCTACAAGGCAGTCGGAGTAGTTTCGCGCAGTGGCTGTCGACAGTCGCAGCTCGATTCCTAATCTGAGCTCCTGTCGAGAACGTCACAAAATTGATTTACAGAAAAAAAAAATGTGTGCGGCCGCAACAGGGTCGGGGGTTGCGGTCGAAATGCCCGCGGAGCTTTTTGCATGCGCGCTTCTGTTTTGACTGTTTTTTTTTCAAGCTTTAAAGACAATCTCCGTATAACACAGACAGAGGTGAAAGAAAAATGAGAAAGTGTAAGACGTTATCAGAGCGCCCCTTCTCTTTCGTGCTCTTTTATTTTAATCTATATTCCACTGGAAATTTACTGAAGCTTGTACATACCTTAGCACACTTGTTTCTTAGGAGAAACACTCCACTTGTGTACAGGTTGTGGCGACATAGATAACACTCTAAAGTGGATAATTTATTAGCTGACCAGAATTAGCAGCACTCACTGGTTTGGTGTTCAGAAATACCTAGAAACTGACCGCGTTTGCAGGCCGCATAATATACTTCATAGTTAGCAACCGCTTTTTTACAGCTTGCGTCCTGGTCTTACGACATTTTGTAACTACTAATGCACTCGCATATATATGTTAGAGCTGCCTAGCGATGTCACCGCTACTCACTCAATGGAATCTGCGTAAAAAAAATAAAATAGGATTTTCATTCAGGAATTTTATTTGTTACAAAACTGAGCAAATAGCGTATGTACGCAGGAAAAACAATGATAGCTTGACGGTGACGCAAGGCTAAACATGCCTGGAGATCCACAAGAGTCTTGCTTTTATTCCGCTCAGTGCTTGGACATTAGCGAAACATCGCCTCATAAAACGAACACAGATCTAACGAACCTCTTTTGATTTTTCACTGCAAGGACCGGATTGCTACCCCATGCATCATCTCTTAGCTTTCCTAGTTTACTTCTGTAATTTTACGATACGCCTGCACGATGTGACATTCTGAAATGCTTACAAATGTCAAAATGAATAAAAAAAAAATGCTCCCATCCCCGATAGTTTTACGGAATTACCTACATCTAGCTTTAAAAAACAAAATGTCAACTTACCTGATACACTGAAAAAAGCAACGGCAACTGTTTGTTGTCGCAGTAGGATTTAAGCTTGGTTATGACTATTCACCTTTTTTAAGTACAGAAATCACGATCGTGACCTCCGAATTATTTTAAGGGATCGTAAAAGAATTTCACAGATTTGCGTGTTGTAATGCAAAGAAATTACAGCACTAAAAAAAAAAAGGAGTAGTGTAAAGATGCAAAATTATTTATCGCCACGAAAAACGTATGTAATATTGTATTTGTTTGTTGAACGGATTGACTATCTTTTCGACTGGTAACTTACATTTAGCAAAATGCTTTTCATTTATACCTTTTTCAGAATCTTTGGTTTTCCATCTGGTGGGAGCTTGAGCCTAAATACATCTTCCAAACATAGTTCTCGGTAATAGTCGAAGTTGCTGATCTCACATTGTGATAGCGTATGTTAGAGAGCGCATGCCTACTTCGGCGTGCCGTGGTTTTGGAACAATGGAACAACACGCAATGATGACGAACAGTCGTTATTGGCGCTCTAACATTGCCAGCTAAAAAATACAACACGCTATTGAATACGACATCCGACTCACCTTCAAGGATGCGTTCGAATGGGCGCCAATGCTTCGGCAGAGGCTAAACCCTACGTGAGACTGGAAGAAAAGGCGGGAATAACCCCCGTCGGGCGTCGTCTTTGTCGCGTGCCGGAAGAGATGAGTCCGCGCATGAGGAGTACCATATACTGAAATAACTGTCAACTGTCGCTTGCGGTGTGAAGAAGCCGCTGGCGGCGCTGGTGAGGCCGCGACGCTCGCGCCACCTCACAGCCAGTGTGGAGAGCTTGAAAACCGGGTGTGGAGAGGGGAAAAACCGAACCGGCAAGTAAAACCATTTTATAGTAGGGAAGCACCCACCGCAGCTGTGGCACAAAGGGTTGGACACCCGCCTCAGCTTCGGAAGGTTGGAGGTTGTTCGAATCCCGCCGCCGGTAACTCGGCGGTCAAATGAGTACAAGTGCCCTCCCTGTCCAGAGCACAGCTCAGCCTCGTGGAATGCGCACTTGGGAAGCTCCGCTAACCCCGATGGGATGCTGCCCGAACTGCCTACAAGGCAGTCGGAGTAGTTTCGCGCAGTGGCTGTCGACAGTCGCAGCACGATTCCTAATCTGAGCTCCTGTCGAGAACGTCACAAAATTGATTTACAGAAAAAAAAAAAAATGGGTGCGGCCGCAACAGGGTCGGGGGTTGCGGTCGAAATGCCCGCGGAGCTTTTTGCATGCGCGCTTCTGTTTTGACTGTTTTTTTTTTCCAAGCTTTAAAGACAATCTCCGTATAACACAGACAGAGGTGAAAGAAAAATGAGAAAGTGTAAGACGTTATCAGAGCGCCCCTTCTCTTTCGTGCTCTTTTATTTTAATCTATATTCCACTGGAAATTTACTGAAGCTTGTACATACCTTAGCACACTTGTTTCTTAGGAGAAACACTCCACTTGTGTACAGGTTGTGGCGACATAGATAACACTCTAAAGTGGATAATTTATTAGCTGACCAGAATTAGCAGCACTCACTGGTTTGGTGTTCAGAAATACCTAGAAACTGACCGCGTTTGCAGGCCGCATAATATACTTCATAGTTAGCAACCGCTTTTTTACAGCTTGCGTCCTGGTCTTACGACATTTTGTAACTACTAATGCACTCGCATATATATGTTAGAGCTGCCTAGCGATGTCACCGCTACTCACTCAATGGAATCTGCGTAAAAAAAATAAAATAGGATTTTCATTCAGGAATTTTATTTGTTACAAAACTGAGCAAATAGCGTATGTACGCAGGAAAAACAATGATAGCTTGACGGTGACGCAAGGCTAAACATGCCTGGAGATCCACAAGAGTCTTGCTTTTATTCCGCTCAGTGCTTGGGCATTAGCGAAACATCGCCTCATAAAACGAACACAGATCTAGCGAACCTCTTTTGATTTTTCACTGCAAGGACCGGATTGCTACCCCATGCATCATCTCTTAGCTTTCCTAGTTTACTTCCGTAATTTTACGATACGCCTGCACGATGTGACATTCTGAAATGCTTAAAAATGTCAAAATGAATAAAAAAAATGCTCCCAGCCCCGATAGTTTTACGGAATTACCTACATCTAGCTTTAAAAAACAAAATGTCAACTTACCTGATACACTGAAAAAAGCAACGGCAACTGTTTGTTGTCGCAGTAGGATTTCAGCTTGGTTATGACTATTCACCTTTTTTAAGTACAGAAATCACGATCGTGACCTCCGAATTATTTTAAGGGATCGTAAAACAATTTCACAGATTTGCGTGTTGTAATGCAAAGAAATTACAGCACTAAAAAAAAAAGGAGTAGTGTAAAGATGCAAAATTATTTATCGCCACGAAAAACGTATGTAATATTGTATTTGTTTGTTGAACGGATTGACTATCTTTTCGACTGGTAACTTACATTTAGCAAAATGCTTTTCATTTATACCTTTTTTAGAATCTTTGGTTTTCCATCTGGTGGGAGCTTGAGCCTAAATACATCTTCCAAACATAGTCCTGGGTAACAGTCGAAGTTGCTGATCTCACATTGTGATAGCGTATGTTAGAGAGCGCATGCCTACTTCGGCGTGCCGTGGTTTTGGAACAATGGAACAACACGTAATGATGACGAACAGTCGTTTATTGGCGCTCTAACATTGCCAGCTAAAAAATACAACACGCTATTGAATACGACATCCGACTCACCTTCAAGGATGCGTTCGAATGGGCGCCCATGCTTCGGCAGAGGCTAAACCCTACGTGAGACTGGAAGAAAAGACGGGAATAACCCCCGTCGGGCGTCGTCTTTGTCGCGTGCCGGAAGAGATGAGTCCGCGCATGAGGAGTACCATATACTGAAATAACTGTCAACTGTCGCTTGCGGTGTGAAGAAGCCGCTGGCGGCGCTGGTGATGCCGCGACGCTCGCGCCACCTCACAGCCAGTGTGGAGAGCTTGAAAACCGGGTGTGGAGAGGGGGAAAACCAAACCGGCAAGTAAAACCATTTTATAGTAGGGAAGCACCCACCGCAGCTGTGGCACAATGGGTTGGACACCCGCCTCAGCTTCGGAAGGTTGGAGGTTGTTCGAATCCCGCCGCCGGTAACTCGCCGGTCAAATGAGTACAAGTGCCCTCCCTGTCCAGAGCACAGCTCAGCCTCGTGGAATGCGCACTTGGGAAGCTCCGCTAACCCCGATGCGATGTTGCCCGAACTGCCTACAAGGCAGTCGGAGTAGTTTCGCGCAGTGGCTGTCGACAGTCGCAGCTCGATTCCTAATCTGAGCTCCTGTCGAGAACGTCACAAAATTGATTTACAGAAAAAAAAATGTGTGCGGCCGCAACAGGGTCGGGGGTTGCGGTCGAAATGCCCGCGGAGCTTTTTGCATGCGCGCTTCTGTTTTGACTGTTTTTTTTTTCAAGCTTTAAAGACAATCTCCGTATAACACAGACAGAGGTGAAAGAAAAATGAGAAAGTGTAAGACGTTATCAGAGCGCCCCTTCTCTTTCGTGCTCTTTTATTTTAATCTATATTCCACTGGAAATTTACTGAAGCTTGTACATACCTTAGCACACTTGTTTCTTAGGAGAAACACTCCACTTGTGTACAGGTTGTGGCGACATAGATAACACTCTAAAGTGGATAATTTATTAGCTGACCAGAATTAGCAGCACTCACTGGTTTGGTGTTCAGAAATACCTAGAAACTGACCGCGTTTGCAGGCCGCATAATATACTTCATAGTTAGCAACCGCTTTTTTACAGCTTGCGTCCTGGTCTTACGACATTTTGTAACTACTAATGCACTCGCATATATATGTTAGAGCTGCCTAGCGATGTCACCGCTACTCACTCAATGGAATCTGCGTAAAAAAAATAAAATAGGATTTTCATTCAGGAATTTTATTTGTTACAAAACTGAGCAAATAGCGTATGTACGCAGGAAAAACAATGATAGCTTGACGGTGACGCAAGGCTAAACATGCCTGGAGATCCACAAGAGTCTTGCTTTTATTCCGCTCAGTGCTTGGACATTAGCGAAACATCGCCTCATAAAACGAACACAGATCTAACGAACCTCTTTTGATTTTTCACTGCAAGGACCGGATTGCTACCCCATGCATCATCTCTTAGCTTTCCTAGTTTACTTCTGTAATTTTACGATACGCCTGCACGATGTGACATTCTGAAATGCTTACAAATGTCAAAATGAATAAAAAAAAAATGCTCCCATCCCCGATAGTTTTACGGAATTACCTACATCTAGCTTTAAAAAACAAAATGTCAACTTACCTGATACACTGAAAAAAGCAACGGCAACTGTTTGTTGTCGCAGTAGGATTTAAGCTTGGTTATGACTATTCACCTTTTTTAAGTACAGAAATCACGATCGTGACCTCCGAATTATTTTAAGGGATCGTAAAACAATTTCACAGATTTGCGTGTTGTAATGCAAAGAAATTACAGCACTAAAAAAAGAAAAAGGAGTAGTGTAAAGATGCAAAATTATTTATCGCCACGAAAAACGTATGTAATATTGTATTTGTTTGTTGAACGGATTGACTATCTTTTCGACTGGTAACTTACATTTAGCAAAATGCTTTTCATTTATACCTTTTTTAGAATCTTTGGTTTTCCATCTGGTGGGAGCTTGAGCCTAAATACATCTTCCAAACATAGTCCTGGGTAATAGTCGAAGTTGCTGATCTCACATTGTGATAGCGTATGTTAGAGAGCGCATGCCTACTTCGGCGTGCCGTGGTTTTGGAACAATGGAACAACACGTAATGATGACGAACAGTCGTTTATTGGCGCTCTAACATTGCCAGCTAAAAAATACAGCACGCTATTGAATACGACATCCGACTCACCTTCAAGGATGCGTTCGAATGGGCGCCCATGCTTCGGCAGAGGCTAAACCCTACGTGAGACTGGAAGAAAAGGCGGGAATAACCCCCGTCGGGCGTCGTCTTTGTCGCGTGCCGGAAGAGATGAGTCCGCGCATGAGGAGTACCAAATACTGAAATAACTGTCAACTGTCGCTTGCGGTGTGAAGAAGCCGCTGGCGGCGCTGGTGATGCCGCGACGCTCGCGCCACCTCACAGCCAGTGTGGAGAGCTTGAAAACCGGGTGTGGAGAGGGGGAAAACCAAACCGGCAAGTAAAACCATTTTATAGTAGGGAAGCACCCACCGCAGCTGTGGCACAATGGGTTGGACACCCGCCTCAGCTTCGGAAGGTTGGAGGTTGTTCGAATCCCGCCGCCGGTAACTCGCCGGTCAAATGAGTCCAAGTGCCCTCCCTGTCCAGAGCACAGCTCAGCCTCGTGGAATGCGCACTTGGGAAGCTCCGCTAACCCCGATGGGATGCTGCCCGAACTGCCTACAAGGCAGTCGGAGTAGTTTCGCGCAGTGGCTGTCGGCAGTCGCAGCTCGATTCCTAATCTGAGCTCCTGTCGAGAACGTCACAAAATTGATTTACAGAAAAAAAAAATGGGTGCGGCCGCAACAGGGTCGGGGGTTGCGGTCGAAATGCCCGCGGAGCTTTTTGCATGCGCGCTTCTGTTTTGACTGTTTTTTTTTTTCAAGCTTTAAAGACAATCTCCGTATAACACAGAAAGAGATGAAAGAAAAATGAGAAAGTGTAAGACGTTATCAGAGCGCCCCTTCCCTTTCGTGCTCTTTTATTTTAATCTATATTCCACTGGAAATTTACTGAAGCTTGTACATACCTTAGCACACTTGTTTCTTAGGAGAAACACTCCACTTGTGTACAGGTTGTGGCCCCATAGATAACACTCTAAAGTGGATAATTTATTAGCTGACCAGAATTAGCAGCACTCACTGGTTTGGTGTTCAGAAATACCTAGAAACTGACCGCGTTTGCAGGCCGCATAATATACTTCATAGTTAGCAACCGCTTTTTTACAGCTTGCGTCCTGGTCTTACGACATTTTGTAACTACTAATGCACTCGCATATATATGTTAGAGCTGCCTAGCGATGTCACCGCTACTCACTCAATGGAATCTGCGTAAAAAAAATAAAATAGGATTTTCATTCAGGAATTTTATTTGTTACAAAACTGAGCAAATAGCGTATGTACGCAGGAAAAACAATGATAGCTTGACGGTGACGCAAGGCTAAACATGCCTGGAGATCCACAAGAGTCTTGCTTTTATTCCGCTCAGTGCTTGGACATTAGCGAAACATCGCCTCATAAAACGAACACAGATCTAACGAACCTCTTTTGATTTTTCACTGCAAGGACCGGATTGCTACCCCATGCATCATCTCTTAGCTTTCCTAGTTTACTTCTGTAATTTTACGATACGCCTGCACGATGTGACATTCTGAAATGCTTACAAATGTCAAAATGAATAAAAAAAAAATGCTCCCATCCCCGATAGTTTTACGGAATTACCTACATCTAGCTTTAAAAAACAAAATGTCAACTTACCTGATACACTGAAAAAAGCAACGGCAACTGTTTGTTGTCGCAGTAGGATTTAAGCTTGGTTATGACTATTCACCTTTTTTAAGTACAGAAATCACGATCGTGACCTCCGAATTATTTTAAGGGATCGTAAAACAATTTCACAGATTTGCGTGTTGTAATGCAAAGAAATTACAGCACTAAAAAAAAAAAGGAGTAGTGTAAAGATGCAAAATTATTTATCGCCACGAAAAACGTATGTAATATTGTATTTGTTTGTTGAACGGATTGACTATCTTTTCGACTGGTAACTTACATTTAGCAAAATGCTTTTCATTTATACCTTTTTCAGAATCTTTGGTTTTCCATCTGGTGGGAGCTTGAGCCTAAATACATCTTCCAAACATAGTTCTCGGTAATAGTCGAAGTTGCTGATCTCACATTGTGATAGCGTATGTTAGAGAGCGCATGCCTACTTCGGCGTGCCGTGGTTTTGGAACAATGGAACAACACGCAATGATGACGAACAGTCGTTATTGGCGCTCTAACATTGCCAGCTAAAAAATACAACACGCTATTGAATACGACATCCGACTCACCTTCAAGGATGCGTTCGAATGGGCGTCAATGCTTCGGCAGAGGCTAAACCCTACGTGAGACTGGAAGAAAAGGCGGGAATAACCCCCGTCGGGCGTCGTCTTTGTCGCGTGCCGGAAGAGATGAGTCCGCGCATGAGGAGTACCATATACTGAAATAACTGTCAACTGTCGCTTGCGGTGTGAAGAAGCCGCTGGCGGCGCTGGTGAGGCCGCGACGCTCGCGCCACCTCACAGCCAGTGTGGAGAGCTTGAAAACCGGGTGTGGAGAGGGGAAAAACCGAACCGGCAAGTAAAACCATTTTATAGTAGGGAAGCACCCACCGCAGCTGTGGCACAAAGGGTTGGACACCCGCCTCAGCTTCGGAAGGTTGGAGGTTGTTCGAATCCCGCCGCCGGTAACTCGGCGGTCAAATGAGTACAAGTGCCCTCCCTGTCCAGAGCACAGCTCAGCCTCGTGGAATGCGCACTTGGGAAGCTCCGCTAACCCCGATGGGATGCTGCCCGAACTGCCTACAAGGCAGTCGGAGTAGTTTCGCGCAGTGGCTGTCGACAGTCGCAGCACGATTCCTAATCTGAGCTCCTGTCGAGAACGTCACAAAATTGATTTACAGAAAAAAAAAAAAATGGGTGCGGCCGCAACAGGGTCGGGGGTTGCGGTCGAAATGCCCGCGGAGCTTTTTGCATGCGCGCTTCTGTTTTGACTGTTTTTTTTTTCCAAGCTTTAAAGACAATCTCCGTATAACACAGACAGAGGTGAAAGAAAAATGAGAAAGTGTAAGACGTTATCAGAGCGCCCCTTCTCTTTCGTGCTCTTTTATTTTAATCTATATTCCACTGGAAATTTACTGAAGCTTGTACATACCTTAGCACACTTGTTTCTTAGGAGAAACACTCCACTTGTGTACAGGTTGTGGCGACATAGATAACACTCTAAAGTGGATAATTTATTAGCTGACCAGAATTAGCAGCACTCACTGGTTTGGTGTTCAGAAATACCTAGAAACTGACCGCGTTTGCAGGCCGCATAATATACTTCATAGTTAGCAACCGCTTTTTTACAGCTTGCGTCCTGGTCTTACGACATTTTGTAACTACTAATGCACTCGCATATATATGTTAGAGCTGCCTAGCGATGTCACCGCTACTCACTCAATGGAATCTGCGTAAAAAAAATAAAATAGGATTTTCATTCAGGAATTTTATTTGTTACAAAACTGAGCAAATAGCGTATGTACGCAGGAAAAACAATGATAGCTTGACGGTGACGCAAGGCTAAACATGCCTGGAGATCCACAAGAGTCTTGCTTTTATTCCGCTCAGTGCTTGGGCATTAGCGAAACATCGCCTCATAAAACGAACACAGATCTAGCGAACCTCTTTTGATTTTTCACTGCAAGGACCGGATTGCTACCCCATGCATCATCTCTTAGCTTTCCTAGTTTACTTCCGTAATTTTACGATACGCCTGCACGATGTGACATTCTGAAATGCTTAAAAATGTCAAAATGAATAAAAAGAATGCTCCCAGCCCCGATAGTTTTACGGAATTACCTACATCTAGCTTTAAAAAACAAAATGTCAACTTACCTGATACACTGAAAAAAGCAACGGCAACTGTTTGTTGTCGCAGTAGGATTTAAGCTTGGTTATGACTATTCACCTTTTTTAAGTACAGAAATCACGATCGTGACCTCCGAATTATTTTAAGGGATCGTAAAACAATTTCACAGATTTGCGTGTTGTAATGCAAAGAAATTACAGCACTAAAAAAAGAAAAAGGAGTAGTGTAAAGATGCAAAATTATTTATCGCCACGAAAAACGTATGTAATATTGTATTTGTTTGTTGAACGGATTGACTATCTTTTCGACTGGTAACTTACATTTAGCAAAATGCTTTTCATTTATACCTTTTTTAGAATCTTTGGTTTTCCATCTGGTGGGAGCTTGAGCCTAAATACATCTTCCAAACATAGTCCTGGGTAATAGTCGAAGTTGCTGATCTCACATTGTGATAGCGTATGTTAGAGAGCGCATGCCTACTTCGGCGTGCCGTGGTTTTGGAACAATGGAACAACACGTAATGATGACGAACAGTCGTTTATTGGCGCTCTAACATTGCCAGCTAAAAAATACAACACGCTATTGAATACGACATCCGACTCACCTTCAAGGATGCGTTCGAATGGGCGCCCATGCTTCGGCAGAGGCTAAACCCTACGTGAGACTAGAAGAAAAGGCGGGAATAACCCCCGTCGGGCGTCGTCTTTGTCGCGTGCCGGAAGAGATGAGTCCGCGCATGAGGAGTACCAAATACTGAAATAACTGTCAACTGTCGCTTGCGGTGTGAAGAAGCCGCTGGCGGCGCTGGTGATGCCGCGACGCTCGCGCCACCTCACAGCCAGTGTGGAGAGCTTGAAAACCGGGTGTGGAGAGGGGGAAAACCAAACCGGCAAGTAAAACCATTTTATAGTAGGGAAGCACCCACCGCAGCTGTGGCACAATGGGTTGGACACCCGCCTCAGCTTCGGAAGGTTGGAGGTTGTTCGAATCCCGCCGCCGGTAACTCGCCGGTCAAATGAGTCCAAGTGCCCTCCCTGTCCAGAGCACAGCTCAGCCTCGTGGAATGCGCACTTGGGAAGCTCCGCTAACCCCGATGGGATGCTGCCCGAACTGCCTACAAGGCAGTCGGAGTAGTTTCGCGCAGTGGCTGTCGACAGTCGCAGCTCGATTCCTAATCTGAGCTCCTGTCGAGAACGTCACAAAATTGATTTACAGAAAAAAAAAATGGGTGCGGCCGCAACAGGGTCGGGGGTTGCGGTCGAAATGCCCGCGGAGCTTTTTGCATGCGCGCTTCTGTTTTGACTGTTTTTTTTTTCAAGCTTTAAAGACAATCTCCGTATAACACAGAAAGAGATGAAAGAAAAATGAGAAAGTGTAAGACGTTATCAGAGCGCCCCTTCTCTTTCGTGCTCTTTTATTTTAATCTATATTCCACTGGAAATTTACTGAAGCTTGTACATACCTTAGCACACTTGTTTCTTAGGAGAAACACTCCACTTGTGTACAGGTTGTGGCCCCATAGATAACACTCTAAAGTGGATAATTTATTACCTCACCAAAATTAGCACCACTCACTGATTTGGTGTTCAGAAATACCTAGAAACCGACCGCGTTTGCAGGCCGCATAATATACTTCATAGTTAGCAACCGCTTTTTTACAGCTTGCGTCCTGGTCTTACGACATTTTGTAACTACTAATGCACTCGCATATATATGTTAGAGCTGCCTAGCGATGTCACCGCTACTCACTCAATGGAATCTGCGTAAAAAAAATAAAATAGGGTTTTCATTCAGGAATTTTATTTGTTACAAAACTGAGCAAATAGCGTATGTACGCAGGAAAAACAATGATAGCTTGACGGTGACGCAAGGCTAAACATGCCTGGAGATCCACAAGAGTCTTGCTTTTATTCCGCTCAGTGCTTGGACATTAGCGAAACATCGCCTCATAAAACGAACACAGATCTAGCGAACCTCTTTTGATTTTTCACTGCAAGGACCGGATTGCTACCCCATGCATCATCTCTTAGCTTTCCTAGTTTACTTCCGTAATTTTATGATACGCCTGCACGATGTGACATTCTGAAATGCTTAAAAATGTCAAAATGAATAAAAAAAATGCTCCCAGCCCCGATAGTTTTACGGAATTACCTACATCTAGCTTTAAAAAACAAAATGTCAACTTACCTGATACACTGAAAAAAGCAACGGCAACTGTTTGTTGTCGCAGTAGGATTTCAGCTTGGTTATGACTATTCACCTTTTTTAAGTACAGAAATCACGATCGTGACCTCCGAATTATTTTAAGGGATCGTAAAACAATTTCACAGATTTGCGTGTTGTAATGCAAAGAAATTACAGCACTAAAAAAAAAAGGAGTAGTGTAAAGATGCAAAATTATTTATCGCCACGAAAAACGTATGTAATATTGTATTTGTTTGTTGAACGGATTGACTATCTTTTCGACTGGTAACTTACATTTAGCAAAATGCTTTTCATTTATACCTTTTTTAGAATCTTTGGTTTTCCATCTGGTGGGAGCTTGAGCCTAAATACATCTTCCAAACATAGTCCTGGGTAACAGTCGAAGTTGCTGATCTCACATTGTGATAGCGTATGTTAGAGAGCGCATGCCTACTTCGGCGTGCCGTGGTTTTGGAACAATGGAACAACACGTAATGATGACGAACAGTCGTTTATTGGCGCTCTAACATTGCCAGCTAAAAAATACAACACGCTATTGAATACGACATCCGACTCACCTTCAAGGATGCGTTCGAATGGGCGCCCATGCTTCGGCAGAGGCTAAACCCTACGTGAGACTGGAAGAAAAGACGGGAATAACCCCCGTCGGGCGTCGTCTTTGTCGCGTGCCGGAAGAGATGAGTCCGCGCATGAGGAGTACCATATACTGAAATAACTGTCAACTGTCGCTTGCGGTGTGAAGAAGCCGCTGGCGGCGCTGGTGATGCCGCGACGCTCGCGCCACCTCACAGCCAGTGTGGAGAGCTTGAAAACCGGGTGTGGAGAGGGGGAAAACCAAACCGGCAAGTAAAACCATTTTATAGTAGGGAAGCACCCACCGCAGCTGTGGCACAATGGGTTGGACACCCGCCTCAGCTTCGGAAGGTTGGAGGTTGTTCGAATCCCGCCGCCGGTAACTCGCCGGTCAAATGAGTACAAGTGCCCTCCCTGTCCAGAGCACAGCTCAGCCTCGTGGAATGCGCACTTGGGAAGCTCCGCTAACCCCGATGCGATGTTGCCCGAACTGCCTACAAGGCAGTCGGAGTAGTTTCGCGCAGTGGCTGTCGACAGTCGCAGCTCGATTCCTAATCTGAGCTCCTGTCGAGAACGTCACAAAATTGATTTACAGAAAAAAAAATGTGTGCGGCCGCAACAGGGTCGGGGGTTGCGGTCGAAATGCCCGCGGAGCTTTTTGCATGCGCGCTTCTGTTTTGACTGTTTTTTTTTTCAAGCTTTAAAGACAATCTCCGTATAACACAGACAGAGGTGAAAGAAAAATGAGAAAGTGTAAGACGTTATCAGAGCGCCCCTTCTCTTTCGTGCTCTTTTATTTTAATCTATATTCCACTGGAAATTTACTGAAGCTTGTACATACCTTAGCACACTTGTTTCTTAGGAGAAACACTCCACTTGTGTACAGGTTGTGGCGACATAGATAACACTCTAAAGTGGATAATTTATTAGCTGACCAGAATTAGCAGCACTCACTGGTTTGGTGTTCAGAAATACCTAGAAACTGACCGCGTTTGCAGGCCGCATAATATACTTCATAGTTAGCAACCGCTTTTTTACAGCTTGCGTCCTGGTCTTACGACATTTTGTAACTACTAATGCACTCGCATATATATGTTAGAGCTGCCTAGCGATGTCACCGCTACTCACTCAATGGAATCTGCGTAAAAAAAATAAAATAGGATTTTCATTCAGGAATTTTATTTGTTACAAAACTGAGCAAATAGCGTATGTACGCAGGAAAAACAATGATAGCTTGACGGTGACGCAAGGCTAAACATGCCTGGAGATCCACAAGAGTCTTGCTTTTATTCCGCTCAGTGCTTGGACATTAGCGAAACATCGCCTCATAAAACGAACACAGATCTAACGAACCTCTTTTGATTTTTCACTGCAAGGACCGGATTGCTACCCCATGCATCATCTCTTAGCTTTCCTAGTTTACTTCTGTAATTTTACGATACGCCTGCACGATGTGACATTCTGAAATGCTTACAAATGTCAAAATGAATAAAAAAAAAATGCTCCCATCCCCGATAGTTTTACGGAATTACCTACATCTAGCTTTAAAAAACAAAATGTCAACTTACCTGATACACTGAAAAAAGCAACGGCAACTGTTTGTTGTCGCAGTAGGATTTAAGCTTGGTTATGACTATTCACCTTTTTTAAGTACAGAAATCACGATCGTGACCTCCGAATTATTTTAAGGGATCGTAAAACAATTTCACAGATTTGCGTGTTGTAATGCAAAGAAATTACAGCACTAAAAAAAGAAAAAGGAGTAGTGTAAAGATGCAAAATTATTTATCGCCACGAAAAACGTATGTAATATTGTATTTGTTTGTTGAACGGATTGACTATCTTTTCGACTGGTAACTTACATTTAGCAAAATGCTTTTCATTTATACCTTTTTTAGAATCTTTGGTTTTCCATCTGGTGGGAGCTTGAGCCTAAATACATCTTCCAAACATAGTCCTGGGTAATAGTCGAAGTTGCTGATCTCACATTGTGATAGCGTATGTTAGAGAGCGCATGCCTACTTCGGCGTGCCGTGGTTTTGGAACAATGGAACAACACGTAATGATGACGAACAGTCGTTTATTGGCGCTCTAACATTGCCAGCTAAAAAATACAGCACGCTATTGAATACGACATCCGACTCACCTTCAAGGATGCGTTCGAATGGGCGCCCATGCTTCGGCAGAGGCTAAACCCTACGTGAGACTGGAAGAAAAGGCGGGAATAACCCCCGTCGGGCGTCGTCTTTGTCGCGTGCCGGAAGAGATGAGTCCGCGCATGAGGAGTACCAAATACTGAAATAACTGTCAACTGTCGCTTGCGGTGTGAAGAAGCCGCTGGCGGCGCTGGTGATGCCGCGACGCTCGCGCCACCTCACAGCCAGTGTGGAGAGCTTGAAAACCGGGTGTGGAGAGGGGGAAAACCAAACCGGCAAGTAAAACCATTTTATAGTAGGGAAGCACCCACCGCAGCTGTGGCACAATGGGTTGGACACCCGCCTCAGCTTCGGAAGGTTGGAGGTTGTTCGAATCCCGCCGCCGGTAACTCGCCGGTCAAATGAGTCCAAGTGCCCTCCCTGTCCAGAGCACAGCTCAGCCTCGTGGAATGCGCACTTGGGAAGCTCCGCTAACCCCGATGGGATGCTGCCCGAACTGCCTACAAGGCAGTCGGAGTAGTTTCGCGCAGTGGCTGTCGGCAGTCGCAGCTCGATTCCTAATCTGAGCTCCTGTCGAGAACGTCACAAAATTGATTTACAGAAAAAAAAAATGGGTGCGGCCGCAACAGGGTCGGGGGTTGCGGTCGAAATGCCCGCGGAGCTTTTTGCATGCGCGCTTCTGTTTTGACTGTTTTTTTTTTCAAGCTTTAAAGACAATCTCCGTATAACACAGAAAGAGATGAAAGAAAAATGAGAAAGTGTAAGACGTTATCAGAGCGCCCCTTCCCTTTCGTGCTCTTTTATTTTAATCTATATTCCACTGGAAATTTACTGAAGCTTGTACATACCTTAGCACACTTGTTTCTTAGGAGAAACACTCCACTTGGGTTGTGGCTACATAGATAACACCCTAAAGTGGATAATTTATTAGCTGACCAGAATTAGCAACACTCACTGGTTTGGTGTTCAGAAATACCTAGAAACCGACCGCGTTTGCAGGCCGCATAATATACTTCATAGTTAGCAACCGCTTTTTTACAGCTTGCGTCCTGGTCTTACGACATTTTGTAACTACTAATGCACTCGCATATATATGTTAGAGCTGCCTAGCGAAGTCACCGCTACTCACTCAATGGAATCTGCGTAAAAAAAATAAAATAGGGTTTTCATTCAGGAATTTTATTTGTTACAAAACTGAGCAAATGGCGTATGTACGCAGGAAAAACAATGATAGCTTGACGGTGACGCAAGGCTAAACATGCCTGGAGATCCACAAGAGTCTTGCTTTTATTCCGCTCAGTGCTTGGACATTAGCGAAACATCGCCTCATAAAACGAACAAAGATCTAACGAACCTCTTTTGATTTTTCACTGCAAGGACCGGATTGCTACCCCATGCATCATCTCTTAGCTTTCCTAGTTTACTTCCGTAATTTTACGATACGCCTGCACGATGTGACATTCTGAAATGCTTAAAAATGTCAAAATGAATAAAAAAAATGCTCCCAGCCCCGATAGTTTTACGGAATTACCTACATCTAGCTTTAAAAAACAAAATGTCAACTTGCCTGATACACTGAAAAAAGCAACGGCAACTGTTTGTTGTCGCAGTAGGATTTCAGCTTGGTTATGACTATTCACCTTTTTTAAGTACAGAAATCACGATCGTGACCTCCGAATTGTTTTAAGGGATCGTAAAAATATTTCACAGATTTGCGTGTTGTAATGTAAAGAAATTACAGCACTAAAAAAAAAAGGAGTAGTGTAAAGATGCAAAATTATTTATCGCCACGAAAAACGTATGTAATATTGTATTTGTTTGTTGAACGGATTGACTACCTTTTCGACTGGTAACTTACATTTAGCAAAATGCTTTTCATTTATACCTTTTTTAGAATCTTTCGTTTTCCATCTGGTGGGAGCTTGAGCCTAAATACATCTTCCAAACATAGTCCTGGGTAATAGTCGAAGTTGCTGATCTCACATTGTGATAGCGTATGTTAGAGAGCGCATGCCTACTTCGGCGTGCCGTGGTTTTGGAACAATAGAACAACACGTAATGATGACGAACAGTCGTTATTGGCGCTCTAACATTGCCAGCTAAAAAATACAACACGCTATTGAATACGACATCCGACTCACCTTCAAGGATGCGTTCGAATGGGCGCCCATGCTTCGGCAGAGGCTAAACCCTACGTGAGACTGGAAGAAAAGGCGGGAATAACCCCCGTCGGGCGTCGTCTTTGTCGCGTGCCGGAAGAGATGAGTCCGCGCATGAGGAGTACCATATACTGAAATAACCGTCAACTGTCGCTTGCGGTGTGAAGAAGCCGCTGGCGGCGCTGGTGATGCCGCGACGCTCGCGCCACCTCACAGCCAGTGTGGAGAGCTTGAAAACCGGGTGTGGAGAGGGGGAAAACCAAACCGGCAAGTAAAACCATTTTATAGTAGAGAAGCACCCACCGCAGCTGTGGCACAATGGGTTGGACACCCGCCTCAGCTTCGGAAGGTTGGAGGTTGTTCGAATCCCGCCGCCGTTAACTCGCCGGTCAAATGAGTACAAGTGCCCTCCCTGTCCAGAGCACAGCTCAGCCTCGTGGAATGCGCACTTGGGAAGCTCCGCTAACCCCGATGCGATGCTGCCCGAACTGTTTACAAGGCAGTCGGAGTAGTTTCGCGCAGCAGCTGTCGACAGTCGCAGCTCGATTCCTAATCTGAGCTCCTGTCGAGAACGTCACAAAATTGATTTACAGAAAAAAAAAATGGGTGCGGCCGCAACAGGGTCGGGGGTTGCGGTCGAAATGCCCGCGGAGCTTTTTGCATGCGCGCTTCTGTTTTGACTGTTTTTTTTTTCAAGCTTTAAAGACAATCTCCGTATAACACAGACAGAGGTGAAAGAAAAATGAGAAAGTGTAAGACGTTATCAGAGCGCCCCTTCTCTTTCGTGCTCTTTTATTTTAATCTATATTCCACTGGAAATTTACTGAAGCTCGTACATACCTTAGCACACTTGTTTCTTAGGAGAAACACTCCACTTGTGTACAGGTTGTGGCCACATAGATAACACCCTAAAGTGGATAATTTATTAGCTGACCAGAATTAGCAACACTCACTGGTTTGGTGTTCAGAAATACCTAGAAACCGACCGCGTTTGCAGGCCGCATAATATACTTCATAGTTAGCAACCGCTTTTTTACAGCTTGCGTCCTGGTCTTACGACATTTTGTAACTACTAATGCACTCGCATATATATGTTAGAGCTGCCTAGCGATGTCACCGCTACTCACTCAATGGAATCTGCGTAAAAAAAATAAAATAGGGTTTTCATTCAGGAATTTTATTTGTTACAAAACTGAGCAAATAGCGTATGTACGCAGGAAAAACAATGATAGCTTGACGGTGACGCAAGGCTAAACATGCCTGGAGATCCACAAGAGTCTTGCTTTTATTCCGCTCAGTGCTTGGACATTAGCGAAACATCGCCTCATAAAACGAACACAGATCTAACGAACCTCTTTTGATTTTTCACTGCAAGGACCGGATTGCTACCCCATGCATCATCTCTTAGCTTTCCTAGTTTACTTCCGTAATTTTACGATACGCCTGCACGATGTGACATTCTGAAATGCTTAAAAATGTCAAAATGAATAAAAAAAATGCTCCCAGCCCCGATAGTTTTACGGAATTACATACATCTAGCTTTAAAAAACAAAATGTCAACTTACCTGATACACTGAAAGAAGCAACGGCAACTGTTTGTTGTCGCAGTAGGATTTCAGCTTGGTTATGACTATTCACCTTTTTAAAGTACAGAAATCACGATCGTGACCTCCGAATTATTTTAAGGGATCGTAAAACAATTTCACAGATTTGCGTGTTGTAATGCAAAGAAATTACAGCACTAAAAAAAAAAGGAGTAGTGTAAAGATGCAAAATTATTTATCGCCACGAAAAACGTATGTAATATTGTATTTGTTTGTTGAACGGATTGACTATCTTTTCGACTGGTAACTTACATTTAGCAAAATGCTTTTCATTTATACCTTTTTTAGAATCTTTGGTTTTCCATCTGGTGGGAGCTTGAGCCTAAATACATCTTCCAAACATAGTCCTGGGTAATAGTCGAAGTTGCTGATCTCACATTGTGATAGCGTATGTTAGAGAGCGCATGCCTACTTCGGCGTGCCGTGGTTTTGGAACAATGGAACAACACGTAATGATGACGAACAGTCGTTATTGGCGCTCTAACATTGCCAGCTAAAAAATACAACACGCTATTGAATACGACATCCGACTCACCTTCAAGGATGCGTTCGAATGGGCGCCCATGCTTCGGCAGAGGCTAAACCCTACGTGAGACTGGAAGAAAAGGCGGGAATAACCCCCGTCGGGCGTCGTCTTTGTCGCGTGCCGGAAGAGATGAGTCCGCGCATGAGGAGTACCATATACTGAAATAACTGTCAACAGTCGCTTGCGGTGTGAAGAAGCCGCTGGCGGCGCTGGTGAGGCCGCGACGCTCGCGCCACCTCACAGCCAGTGTGGAGAGCTTGAAAACCGGGTGTGGAGAGGGGGAAAACCGAACCGGTAAGTAAAACCATTTTATAGTAGAGAAGCACCCACCGCAGCTGTGGCACAATGGGTTGGACACCCGCCTCAGCTTCGGAAGGTTGGAGGTTGTTCGAATCCCGCCGCCGGTAACTCGCCGGTCAAATGAGTACAAGTGCCCTCCCTGTCCAGAGCACAGCTCAGCCTCGTGGAATGCGCACTTGGGAAGCTCCGCTAACCCCGATGCGATGCTGCCCGAACTGCCTACAAGGCAGTCGGAGTAGTTTCGCGCAGCGGCTGTCGACAGTCGCAGCTCGATTCCTAATCCGAGCTCCTGTCGAGAACGTCACAAAATTGATTTACAGAAAAAAAAATGGGTGCGGCCGCAATAGGGTCGGGGGTTGCGGTCGAAATGCCCGCGGAGCTTTTTGCATGCGCGCTTCTGTTTTGACTGTTTTTTTTTTTTTTTCAAGCTTTAAAGACAATCTCCGTATAACACAGACAGAGGTGAAAGAAAAATGAGAAAGTGAGAGACGTTATCAGAGCGCCCCTTCTCTTTCGTGCTCTTTTATTTTAATCTATATTCCACTGGAAATTTACTGAAGCTTGTACATACCTTAGCACACTTGTTTCTTAGGAGAAACACTCCACTTGTGTACAGGTTGTGGCCACATAGATAACACTCTAAAGTGGATAATTTATTAGCTGACCAGAATTAGCAGCACTCACTGGTTTGGTGTTCAGCAATACCTAGAAACCGACCGCGTTTGCAGGCCGCATAATATACTTCATAGTTAGCAACCGCTTTTTTACAGCTTGCGTCCTGGTCTTACGACATTTTGTAACTACTAATGCACTCGCATATATATGTTAGAGCTGCCTAGCGATGTCACCGCTACTCACTCAATGGAATCTGCGTAAAAAAAATAAAATAGGGTTTTCATTCAGGAATTTTATTTGTTACAAAACTGAGCAAATAGCGTATGTACGCAGGAAAAACAATGATAGCTTGACGGTGACGCAAGGCTAAACATGCCTGGAGATCCACAAGAGTCTTGCTTTTATTCCACTCAGTGCTTGGACATTAGCGAAACATCGCCTCATAAAACGAACACAGATCTAACGAACCTCTTTTGATTTTTCACTGCAAGGACCGGATTGCTACCCCATGCATCATCTCTTAGCTTTCCTAGTTTACTTCCGTAATTTTACGATACGCCTGCACGATGTGACATTCTGAAATGCTTAAAAATGTCAAAATGAATAAAAAAAAAATGCTCCCAGCCCCGATAGTTTTACGGAATTACCTACATCTAGCTTTAAAAAACAAAATGTCAACTTACCTGATACACTGAAAAAAGCAACGGCAACTGTTTGTTGTCGCAGTAGGATTTCAGCTTGGTTATGACTATTCACCTTTTTTAAGTACAGAAATCACGATCGTGACCTCCGAATTATTTTAAGGGATCGTAAAACAATTTCACAGATTTGCGTGTTGTAATGCAAAGAAATTACAGCACTAAAAAAAAAGGAGTAGTGTAAAGATGCAAAATTATTTATCGCCACGAAAAACGTATGTAATATTGTATTTGTTTGTTGAACGGACTGACTATCTTTTCGACTGGTAACTTACATTTAGCAAAATGCTTTTCATTTATACCTTTTTTAGAATCTTTGGTTTTCCATCTGGTGGGAGCTTGAGCCTAAAAACATCTCCCAAACATAGTCCTGGGTAATAGTCGAAGTTGCTGATTTCACATTGTGATAGCGTATGTTAGAGAGCGCATGCCTACTTCGGCGTGCCGTGGTTTTGGAACAATGGAACAACACGTAATGATGACGAACAGTCGATTATTGGCGCTCTAACATTGCCAGCTAAAAAATACAACACGCTATTGAATACGACATCCGACTCACCTTCAAGGATGCGTTCGAATGGGCGCCCATGCTTCGGCAGAGGCTAAACCCTACGTGAGACTGGAAGAAAAGGCGGGAATAACCCCCGTCGGGCGTCGTCTTTGTCGCGTGCCGGAAGAGATGAGTCCGCGCATGAGGAGTACCATATACTGAAATAACTGTCAACTGTCGCTTGCGGTGTGAAGAAGCCGCTGGCGGCGCTGGTGATGCCGCGACGCTCGCGCCACCTCACAGCCAGTGTGGAGAGCTTGAAAACCGGGTGTGGAGAGGGGGAAAACCAAACCGGCAAGTAAAACCATTTTATAGTAGGGAAGCACCCACCGCAGCTGTGGCACAATGGGTTGGACACCCGCCTCAGCTTCGGAAGGTTGGAGGTTGTTCGAATCCCGCCGCCGGTAACTCGCCGGTCAAATGAGTACAAGTGCCCTCCCTGTCCAGAGCACAGCTCAGCCTCGTGGAATGCGCACTTGGGAAGCTCCGCTAACCCCGATGCGATGCTGCCCGAACTGCCTACAAGGCAGTCGGAGTAGTTTCGCGCAGCGGCTGTCGACAGTCGCAGCTCGATTCCTAATCCGAGCTCCTGTCGAGAACGTCACAAAATTGATTTACAGAAAAAAAAATGGGTGCGGCCGCAACAGGGTCGGGGGTTGCGGTCGAAATGCCCGCGGAGCTTTTTGCATGCGCGCTTCTGTTTTGACTGTTTTTTTTTTCAAGCTTTAAAGACAATCTCCGTATAACACAGACAGAGGTGAAAGAAAAATGAGAAAGTGAGAGACGTTATCAGAGCGCCCCTTCTCTTTCGTGCTCTTTTATTTTAATCTATATTCCACTGGAAATTTACTGAAGCTTGTACATACCTTAGCACACTTGTTTCTTAGGAGAAACACTCCACTTGTGTACAGGTTGTGGCCACATAGATAACACTCTAAAGTGGATAATTTATTAGCTGACCAGAATTAGCAGCACTCACTGGTTTGGTGTTCAGCAATACCTAGAAACCGACCGCGTTTGCAGGCCGCATAATATACTTCATAGTTAGCAACCGCTTTTTTACAGCTTGCGTCCTGGTCTTACGACATTTTGTAACTACTAATGCACTCGCATATATATGTTAGAGCTGCCTAGCGATGTCACCGCTACTCACTCAATGGAATCTGCGTAAAAAAAATAAAATAGGGTTTTCATTCAGGAATTTTATTTGTTACAAAACTGAGCAAATAGCGTATGTACGCAGGAAAAACAATGATAGCTTGACGGTGACGCAAGGCTAAACATGCCTGGAGATCCACAAGAGTCTTGCTTTTATTCCACTCAGTGCTTGGACATTAGCGAAACATCGCCTCATAAAACGAACACAGATCTAACGAACCTCTTTTGATTTTTCACTGCAAGGACCGGATTGCTACCCCATGCATCATCTCTTAGCTTTCCTAGTTTACTTCCGTAATTTTACGATACGCCTGCACGATGTGACATTCTGAAATGCTTAAAAATGTCAAAATGAATAAAAAAAAAATGCTCCCAGCCCCGATAGTTTTACGGAATTACCTACATCTAGCTTTAAAAAACAAAATGTCAACTTACCTGATACACTGAAAAAAGCAACGGCAACTGTTTGTTGTCGCAGTAGGATTTCAGCTTGGTTATGACTATTCACCTTTTTTAAGTACAGAAATCACGATCGTGACCTCCGAATTATTTTAAGGGATCGTAAAACAATTTCACAGATTTGCGTGTTGTAATGCAAAGAAATTACAGCACTAAAAAAAAAGGAGTAGTGTAAAGATGCAAAATTATTTATCGCCACGAAAAACGTATGTAATATTGTATTTGTTTGTTGAACGGATTGACTATCTTTTCGACTGGTAACTTACATTTAGCAAAATGCTTTTCATTTATACCTTTTTTAGAATCTTTGGTTTTCCATCTGGTGGGAGCTTGAGCCTAAAAACATCTCCCAAACATAGTCCTGGGTAATAGTCGAAGTTGCTGATCTCACATTGTGATAGCGTATGTTAGAGAGCGCATGCCTACTTCGGCGTGCCGTGGTTTTGGAACAATGGAACAACACGTAATGATGACAAACAGTCGTTTATTGGCGCTCTAACATTGCCAGCTAAAAAATACAACACGCTATTGAATACGACGTCCGACTCACCTTTAAGGATGCGTTCGAATGGGCGCCCATGCTTCGGCAGAGGCTAAACCCTACGTGAGACTGGAAGAAAAGGCGGGAATAACCCCCGTCGGGCGTCGTCTTTGTCGCGTGCCGGAAGAGATGAGTCCGCGCATGAGGAGTACCATATACTGAAATAACTGTCAACTGTCGCTTGCGGTGTGAAGAAGCCGCTGGCGGCGCTGGTGAGTCCGCGACGCTCGCGCCACCTCACCGCCAGTGTGGAGAGCTTGAAAACCGGGTGTGGAGAGGGGGAAAACCGAACCGGCAAGTAAAACCATTTTATAGTAGGGAAGCACCCACCGCAGCTGTGGCACAATGGGTTGGACACCCGCCTCAGCTTCGGAAGGTTGGAGGTTGTTCGAATCCCGCCGCCGGTAACTCGCCGGTCAAATGAGTACAAGTGCCCTCCCTGTCCAGAGCACAGCTCAGCCTCGTGGAATGCGCACTTGGGAAGCTCCGCTAACCCCGATGCGATGCTGCCCGAACTGCCTACAAGGCAGTCGGAGTAGTTTCGCGCAGTGGCTGTCGACAGTCGCAGCTCGATTCCTAATCTGAGCTCCTGTAGAGAACGTCACAAAATTGATTTACAGAAAAAAAAATGGGTGCGGCCGCAACAGGGTCGGGGGTTGCGGTCGAAATGCCCGCGGAGCTTTTTGCATGCGCGCTTCTGTTTTGACTGTTTTTTTTTTTCAAGCTTTAAAGACAATCTCCGTATAACACAGACAGAGGTGAAAGAAAAATGAGAAAGTGAGAGACGTTATCAGAGCGCCCCTTCTCTTTCGTGCTCTTTTATTTTAATCTATATTCCACTGGAAATTTACTGAAGCTTGTACATACCTTAGCACACTTGTTTCTTAGGAGAAACACTCCACTTGTGTACAGGTTGTGGCCACATAGATAACACTCTAAAGTGGATAATTTATTAGCTGACCAGAATTAGCAGCACTCACTGGTTTGGTGTTCAGCAATACCTAGAAACCGACCGCGTTTGCAGGCCGCATAATATACTTCATAGTTAGCAACCGCTTTTTTACAGCTTGCGTCCTGGTCTTACGACATTTTGTAACTACTAATGCACTCGCATATATATGTTACAGCTGCCAAGCGATGTCACCGCTACTCACTCAATGGAATCTGCGTAAAAAAATAAAATAGGATTTTCATTCAGGAATTTTATATTTTACAAAACTGAGCAAATAGCGTATGTACGCAGGAAAAACAATGATAGCTTGACGGTGACGCAAGGCTAAACATGCCTGGAGATCCACAAGAGTCTTGCTTTTATTCCGCTCAGTGCTTGGACATTAGCGAAACATCGCCTCATAAAACGAACACAGATCTTACGAACCTCTTTTGATTTTTCACTGCAAGGACCGGATTGCTACCCCATGCATCATCTCTTAGCTTTCCTAGTTTACTTCCGTAATTTTACGATACGCCTGCACGATGTGACATTCTGAAATGCTTAAAAATGTCAAAATGAATAAAAAAAAAATGCTCCCAGCCCCGATAGTTTTACGGAATTACCTACATCTAGCTTTAAAAAACAAAATGTCAACACACCTGATACACTGAAAAAAACAACGGCAACTGTTTGTTGTCGCAGTAGGATTTCAGCTTGGTTATGACTATTCACCTTTTTTAAGTACAGAAATCACGATCGTGACCTCCGAATTATTTTAAGGGATCGTAAAACAATTTCACAGATTTGCGTGTTGTAATGCAAAGAAATTACAGCACTAAAAAAAAAGGAGTAGTGTAAAGATGCAAAATTATTTATCGCCACGAAAAACGTATGTAATATTGTATTTGTTTGTTGAACGGATTGACTATCTTTTCGACTGGTAACTTACATTTAGCAAAATGCTCTTCATTTATACCTTTTTTAGAATCTTTGGTTTTCCATCTGGTGGGAGCTTGAGCCTAAATACATCTCCCAAACATAGTCCTGGGTAATAGTCGAAGTTGCTGATCTCACATTGTGATAGCGTATGTTAGAGAGCGCATGCCTACTTCGGCGTGCCGTGGTTTTGGAACAATGGAACAACACGTAATGATGACAAACAGTCGTTTATTGGCGCTCTAACATTGCCAGCTAAAAAATACAACACGCTATTGAATACGACGTCCGACTCACCTTTAAGGATGCGTTCGAATGGGCGCCCATGCTTCGGCAGAGGCTAAACCCTACGTGAGACTGGAAGAAAAGGCGGGAATAACCCCCGTCGGGCGTCGTCTTTGTCGCGTGCCGGAAGAGATGAGTCCGCGCATGAGGAGTACCATATACTGAAATAACTGTCAACTGTCGCTTGCGGTGTGAAGAAGCCGCTGGCGGCGCTGGTGAGTCCGCGACGCTCGCGCCACCTCACCGCCAGTGTGGAGAGCTTGAAAACCGGGTGTGGAGAGGGGGAAAACCGAACCGGCAAGTAAAACCATTTTATAGTAGGGAAGCACCCACCGCAGCTGTGGCACAATGGGTTGGACACCCGCCTCAGCTTCGGAAGGTTGGAGGTTGTTCGAATCCCGCCGCCGGTAACTCGCCGGTCAAATGAGTACAAGTGCCCTCCCTGTCCAGAGCACAGCTCAGCCTCGTGGAATGCGCACTTGGGAAGCTCCGCTAACCCCGATGCGATGCTGCCCGAACTGCCTACAAGGCAGTCGGAGTAGTTTCGCGCAGTGGCTGTCGACAGTCGCAGCTCGATTCCTAATCTGAGCTCCTGTAGAGAACGTCACAAAATTGATTTACAGAAAAAAAAAATGGGTGCGGCCGCAACAGGGTCGGGGGTTGCGGTCGAAATGCCCGCGGAGCTTTTTGCATGCGCGCTTCTGTTTTGACTGTTTTTTTTTTTTCAAGCTTTAAAGACAATCTCCGTATAACACAGACAGAGGTGAAAGAAAAATGAGAAAGTGAGAGACGTTATCAGAGCGCCCCTTCTCTTTCGTGCTCTTTTATTTTAATCTATATTCCACTGGAAATTTACTGAAGCTTGTACATACCTTAGCACACTTGTTTCTTAGGAGAAACACTCCACTTGTGTACAGGTTGTGGCCACATAGATAACACTCTAAAGTGGATAATTTATTAGCTGACCAGAATTAGCAGCACTCACTGGTTTGGTGTTCAGCAATACCTAGAAACCGACCGCGTTTGCAGGCCGCATAATATACTTCATAGTTAGCAACCGCTTTTTTACAGCTTGCGTCCTGGTCTTACGACATTTTGTAACTACTAATGCACTCGCATATATATGTTAGAGCTGCCTAGCGATGTCACCGCTACTCACTCAATGGAATCTGCGTAAAAAAAATAAAATAGGGTTTTCATTCAGGAATTTTATTTGTTACAAAACTGAGCAAATAGCGTATGTACGCAGGAAAAACAATGATAGCTTGACGGTGACGCAAGGCTAAACATGCCTGGAGATCCACAAGAGTCTTGCTTTTATTCCACTCAGTGCTTGGACATTAGCGAAACATCGCCTCATAAAACGAACACAGATCTAACGAACCTCTTTTGATTTTTCACTGCAAGGACCGGATTGCTACCCCATGCATCATCTCTTAGCTTTCCTAGTTTACTTCCGTAATTTTACGATACGCCTGCACGATGTGACATTCTGAAATGCTTAAAAATGTCAAAATGAATAAAAAAAAAATGCTCCCAGCCCCGATAGTTTTACGGAATTACCTACATCTAGCTTTAAAAAACAAAATGTCAACTTACCTGATACACTGAAAAAAGCAACGGCAACTGTTTGTTGTCGCAGTAGGATTTCAGCTTGGTTATGACTATTCACCTTTTTTAAGTACAGAAATCACGATCGTGACCTCCGAATTATTTTAAGGGATCGTAAAACAATTTCACAGATTTGCGTGTTGTAATGCAAAGAAATTACAGCACTAAAAAAAAAGGAGTAGTGTAAAGATGCAAAATTATTTATCGCCACGAAAAACGTATGTAATATTGTATTTGTTTGTTGAACGGATTGACTATCTTTTCGACTGGTAACTTACATTTAGCAAAATGCTTTTCATTTATACCTTTTTTAGAATCTTTGGTTTTCCATCTGGTGGGAGCTTGAGCCTAAAAACATCTCCCAAACATAGTCCTGGGTAATAGTCGAAGTTGCTGATCTCACATTGTGATAGCGTATGTTAGAGAGCGCATGCCTACTTCGGCGTGCCGTGGTTTTGGAACAATGGAACAACACGTAATGATGACAAACAGTCGTTTATTGGCGCTCTAACATTGCCAGCTAAAAAATACAACACGCTATTGAATACGACGTCCGACTCACCTTTAAGGATGCGTTCGAATGGGCGCCCATGCTTCGGCAGAGGCTAAACCCTACGTGAGACTGGAAGAAAAGGCGGGAATAACCCCCGTCGGGCGTCGTCTTTGTCGCGTGCCGGAAGAGATGAGTCCGCGCATGAGGAGTACCATATACTGAAATAACTGTCAACTGTCGCTTGCGGTGTGAAGAAGCCGCTGGCGGCGCTGGTGAGTCCGCGACGCTCGCGCCACCTCACCGCCAGTGTGGAGAGCTTGAAAACCGGGTGTGGAGAGGGGGAAAACCGAACCGGCAAGTAAAACCATTTTATAGTAGGGAAGCACCCACCGCAGCTGTGGCACAATGGGTTGGACACCCGCCTCAGCTTCGGAAGGTTGGAGGTTGTTCGAATCCCGCCGCCGGTAACTCGCCGGTCAAATGAGTACAAGTGCCCTCCCTGTCCAGAGCACAGCTCAGCCTCGTGGAATGCGCACTTGGGAAGCTCCGCTAACCCCGATGCGATGCTGCCCGAACTGCCTACAAGGCAGTCGGAGTAGTTTCGCGCAGTGGCTGTCGACAGTCGCAGCTCGATTCCTAATCTGAGCTCCTGTAGAGAACGTCACAAAATTGATTTACAGAAAAAAAAATGGGTGCGGCCGCAACAGGGTCGGGGGTTGCGGTCGAAATGCCCGCGGAGCTTTTTGCATGCGCGCTTCTGTTTTGACTGTTTTTTTTTTCAAGCTTTAAAGACAATCTCCGTATAACACAGACAGAGGTGAAAGAAAAATGAGAAAGTGAGAGACGTTATCAGAGCGCCCCTTCTCTTTCGTGCTCTTTTATTTTAATCTATATTCCACTGGAAATTTACTGAAGCTTGTACATACCTTAGCACACTTGTTTCTTAGGAGAAACACTCCACTTGTGTACAGGTTGTGGCCACATAGATAACACTCTAAAGTGGATAATTTATTAGCTGACCAGAATTAGCAGCACTCACTGGTTTGGTGTTCAGCAATACCTAGAAACCGACCGCGTTTGCAGGCCGCATAATATACTTCATAGTTAGCAACCGCTTTTTTACAGCTTGCGTCCTGGTCTTACGACATTTTGTAACTACTAATGCACTCGCATATATATGTTAGAGCTGCCTAGCGATGTCACCGCTACTCACTCAATGGAATCTGCGTAAAAAAAATAAAATAGGGTTTTCATTCAGGAATTTTATTTGTTACAAAACTGAGCAAATAGCGTATGTACGCAGGAAAAACAATGATAGCTTGACGGTGACGCAAGGCTAAACATGCCTGGAGATCCACAAGAGTCTTGCTTTTATTCCACTCAGTGCTTGGACATTAGCGAAACATCGCCTCATAAAACGAACACAGATCTAACGAACCTCTTTTGATTTTTCACTGCAAGGACGGGATTGCTACCCCATGCATCATCTCTTAGCTTTCCTAGTTTACTTCCGTAATTTTACGATACGCCTGCACGATGTGACATTCTGAAATGCTTAAAAATGTCAAAATGAATAAAAAAAAAATGCTCCCAGCCCCGATAGTTTTACGGAATTACCTACATCTAGCTTTAAAAAACAAAATGTCAACTTACCTGATACACTGAAAAAAGCAACGGCAACTGTTTGTTGTCGCAGTAGGATTTCAGCTTGGTTATGACTATTCACCTTTTTTAAGTACAGAAATCACGATCGTGACCTCCGAATTATTTTAAGGGATCGTAAAACAATTTCACAGATTTGCGTGTTGTAATGCAAAGAAATTACAGCACTAAAAAAAAAGGAGTAGTGTAAAGATGCAAAATTATTTATCGCCACGAAAAACGTATGTAATATTGTATTTGTTTGTTGAACGGATTGACTATCTTTTCGACTGGTAACTTACATTTAGCAAAATGCTTTTCATTTATACCTTTTTTAGAATCTTTGGTTTTCCATCTGGTGGGAGCTTGAGCCTAAAAACATCTCCCAAACATAGTCCTGGGTAATAGTCGAAGTTGCTGATCTCACATTGTGATAGCGTATGTTAGAGAGCGCATGCCTACTTCGGCGTGCCGTGGTTTTGGAACAATGGAACAACACGTAATGATGACAAACAGTCGTTTATTGGCGCTCTAACATTGCCAGCTAAAAAATACAACACGCTATTGAATACGACGTCCGACTCACCTTTAAGGATGCGTTCGAATGGGCGCCCATGCTTCGGCAGAGGCTAAACCCTACGTGAGACTGGAAGAAAAGGCGGGAATAACCCCCGTCGGGCGTCGTCTTTGTCGCGTGCCGGAAGAGATGAGTCCGCGCATGAGGAGTACCATATACTGAAATAACTGTCAACTGTCGCTTGCGGTGTGAAGAAGCCGCTGGCGGCGCTGGTGAGTCCGCGACGCTCGCGCCACCTCACCGCCAGTGTGGAGAGCTTGAAAACCGGGTGTGGAGAGGGGGAAAACCGAACCGGCAAGTAAAACCATTTTATAGTAGGGAAGCACCCACCGCAGCTGTGGCACAATGGGTTGGACACCCGCCTCAGCTTCGGAAGGTTGGAGGTTGTTCGAATCCCGCCGCCGGTAACTCGCCGGTCAAATGAGTACAAGTGCCCTCCCTGTCCAGAGCACAGCTCAGCCTCGTGGAATGCGCACTTGGGAAGCTCCGCTAACCCCGATGCGATGCTGCCCGAACTGCCTACAAGGCAGTCGGAGTAGTTTCGCGCAGTGGCTGTCGACAGTCGCAGCTCGATTCCTAATCTGAGCTCCTGTAGAGAACGTCACAAAATTGATTTACAGAAAAAAAAATGGGTGCGGCCGCAACAGGGTCGGGGGTTGCGGTCGAAATGCCCGCGGAGCTTTTTGCATGCGCGCTTCTGTTTTGACTGTTTTTTTTTTTCAAGCTTTAAAGACAATCTCCGTATAACACAGACAGAGGTGAAAGAAAAATGAGAAAGTGAGAGACGTTATCAGAGCGCCCCTTCTCTTTCGTGCTCTTTTATTTTAATCTATATTCCACTGGAAATTTACTGAAGCTTGTACATACCTTAGCACACTTGTTTCTTAGGAGAAACACTCCACTTGTGTACAGGTTGTGGCCACATAGATAACACTCTAAAGTGGATAATTTATTAGCTGACCAGAATTAGCAGCACTCACTGGTTTGGTGTTCAGCAATACCTAGAAACCGACCGCGTTTGCAGGCCGCATAATATACTTCATAGTTAGCAACCGCTTTTTTACAGCTTGCGTCCTGGTCTTACGACATTTTGTAACTACTAATGCACTCGCATATATATGTTACAGCTGCCAAGCGATGTCACCGCTACTCACTCAATGGAATCTGCGTAAAAAAATAAAATAGGATTTTCATTCAGGAATTTTATATTTTACAAAACTGAGCAAATAGCGTATGTACGCAGGAAAAACAATGATAGCTTGACGGTGACGCAAGGCTAAACATGCCTGGAGATCCACAAGAGTCTTGCTTTTATTCCGCTCAGTGCTTGGACATTAGCGAAACATCGCCTCATAAAACGAACACAGATCTTACGAACCTCTTTTGATTTTTCACTGCAAGGACCGGATTGCTACCCCATGCATCATCTCTTAGCTTTCCTAGTTTACTTCCGTAATTTTACGATACGCCTGCACGATGTGACATTCTGAAATGCTTAAAAATGTCAAAATGAATAAAAAAAAAATGCTCCCAGCCCCGATAGTTTTACGGAATTACCTACATCTAGCTTTAAAAAACAAAATGTCAACACACCTGATACACTGAAAAAAACAACGGCAACTGTTTGTTGTCGCAGTAGGATTTCAGCTTGGTTATGACTATTCACCTTTTTTAAGTACAGAAATCACGATCGTGACCTCCGAATTATTTTAAGGGATCGTAAAACAATTTCACAGATTTGCGTGTTGTAATGCAAAGAAATTACAGCACTAAAAAAAAAGGAGTAGTGTAAAGATGCAAAATTATTTATCGCCACGAAAAACGTATGTAATATTGTATTTGTTTGTTGAACGGATTGACTATCTTTTCGACTGGTAACTTACATTTAGCAAAATGCTCTTCATTTATACCTTTTTTAGAATCTTTGGTTTTCCATCTGGTGGGAGCTTGAGCCTAAATACATCTCCCAAACATAGTCCTGGGTAATAGTCGAAGTTGCTGATCTCACATTGTGATAGCGTATGTTAGAGAGCGCATGCCTACTTCGGCGTGCCGTGGTTTTGGAACAATGGAACAACACGTAATGATGACAAACAGTCGTTTATTGGCGCTCTAACATTGCCAGCTAAAAAATACAACACGCTATTGAATACGACGTCCGACTCACCTTTAAGGATGCGTTCGAATGGGCGCCCATGCTTCGGCAGAGGCTAAACCCTACGTGAGACTGGAAGAAAAGGCGGGAATAACCCCCGTCGGGCGTCGTCTTTGTCGCGTGCCGGAAGAGATGAGTCCGCGCATGAGGAGTACCATATACTGAAATAACTGTCAACTGTCGCTTGCGGTGTGAAGAAGCCGCTGGCGGCGCTGGTGAGTCCGCGACGCTCGCGCCACCTCACAGCCAGTGTGGAGAGCTTGAAAACCGGGTGTGGAGAGGGGGAAAACCGAACCGGCAAGTAAAACCATTTTATAGTAGGGAAGCACCCACCGCAGCTGTGGCACAATGGGTTGGACACCCGCCTCAGCTTCGGAAGGTTGGAGGTTGTTCGAATCCCGCCGCCGGTAACTCGCCGGTCAAATGAGTACAAGTGCCCTCCCTGTCCAGAGCACAGCTCAGCCTCGTGGAATGCGCACTTGGGAAGCTCCGCTAACCCCGATGCGATGCTGCCCGAACTGCCTACAAGGCAGTCGGAGTAGTTTCGCGCAGTGGCTGTCGACAGTCGCAGCTCGATTCCTAATCTGAGCTCCTGTAGAGAACGTCACAAAATTGATTTACAGAAAAAAAAATGGGTGCGGCCGCAACAGGGTCATTAGGAGAGTTTCAAATTGGGCTAGTTGGTGGTTGTTATTCCTGTGCATTGTTGCGCTTACGTAGGAACTGGGACACAATCGGAGACGACACAGAACAGATGTGCGCAAACTATCAACTGCAGGTTTATTTCTGAGTGCATGTATGTATAGGCATTGTCAAAACAAAAAACAAAATTAAAACATAAAACAAAATTCCGCGATCACATCGTCAAGGCAACATATCTTTTAACATTCTGTCCAGCATTAAAGAACATGCCTTATCCTTCTGACTTGGCTGCTTGTTATTATATTTCCAAAAATTCTTTTTCTTGATTAGAAAGCTCGATAGAAGGTACGCTTACACATGTCCCTTCTTTTCCTGATTGTATGCAGTATGCTTCCCACAGTTCTCTGATTAGTTTCTCCCTTGAACTGAGCAGTATTGCTGTCTGCCGAAAGTTAGGTGTGCATTCTTTTTGGCATCTGGCGCAGTGAGCTGCCAAATTTCCCGGTGAGTTGACAAGACCGCAGCTGCGCCTATGTTCTCTGAGCCTCTCATTGACGCACCTACCGATCTGGCCAACATACGTCCGCCCGCATGATAGCGGTATCTTATATACTACACCTTCGCGGCATTCCACGAACTTTGTCTCGTGTTTGACGCTACATGACTCCTCTTTCTTGGCACTGTATTCTTCATTTACTTTCGCGCACATAGCTTTCAATTTTTTGGGTGCGGAAAAAACGACTTTTACGTCGTGTCTTTTACGCAACAGGGTCGGGGGTTGCGGTCGAAATGCCCGCGGAGCTTTTTGCATGCGCGCTTCTGTTTTGACTGTTTTTTTTTTTCAAGCTTTAAAGACAATCTCCGTATAACACAGACAGAGGTGAAAGAAAAATGAGAAAGTGAGAGACGTTATCAGAGCGCCCCTTCTCTTTCGTGCTCTTTTATTTTAATCTATATTCCACTGGAAATTTACTGAAGCTTGTACATACCTTAGCACACTTGTTTCTTAGGAGAAACACTCCACTTGTGTACAGGTTGTGGCCACATAGATAACACTCTAAAGTGGATAATTTATTAGCTGACCAGAATTAGCAGCACTCACTGGTTTGGTGTTCAGCAATACCTAGAAACCGACCGCGTTTGCAGGCCGCATAATATACTTCATAGTTAGCAACCGCTTTTTTACAGCTTGCGTCCTGGTCTTACGACATTTTGTAACTACTAATGCACTCGCATATATATGTTAGAGCTGCCTAGCGATGTCACCGCTACTCACTCAATGGAATCTGCGTAAAAAAAATAAAATAGGGTTTTCATTCAGGAATTTTATTTGTTACAAAACTGAGCAAATAGCGTATGTACGCAGGAAAAACAATGATAGCTTGACGGTGACGCAAGGCTAAACATGCCTGGAGATCCACAAGAGTCTTGCTTTTATTCCACTCAGTGCTTGGACATTAGCGAAACATCGCCTCATAAAACGAACACAGATCTAACGAACCTCTTTTGATTTTTCACTGCAAGGACCGGATTGCTACCCCATGCATCATCTCTTAGCTTTCCTAGTTTACTTCCGTAATTTTACGATACGCCTGCACGATGTGACATTCTGAAATGCTTAAAAATGTCAAAATGAATAAAAAAAAAATGCTCCCAGCCCCGATAGTTTTACGGAATTACCTACATCTAGCTTTAAAAAACAAAATGTCAACTTACCTGATACACTGAAAACAGCAACGGCAACTGTTTGTTGTCGCAGTAGGATTTCAGCTTGGTTATGACTATTCACCTTTTTTAAGTACAGAAATCACGATCGTGACCTCCGAATTATTTTAAGGGATCGTAAAACAATTTCACAGATTTGCGTGTTGTAATGCAAAGAAATTACAGCACTAAAAAAAAAGGAGTAGTGTAAAGATGCAAAATTATTTATCGCCACGAAAAACGTATGTAATATTGTATTTGTTTGTTGAACGGATTGACTATCTTTTCGACTGGTAACTTACATTTAGCAAAATGCTTTTCATTTATACCTTTTTTAGAATCTTTGGTTTTCCATCTGGTGGGAGCTTGAGCCTAAAAACATCTCCCAAACATAGTCCTGGGTAATAGTCGAAGTTGCTGATCTCACATTGTGATAGCGTATGTTAGAGAGCGCATGCCTACTTCGGCGTGCCGTGGTTTTGGAACAATGGAACAACACGTAATGATGACAAACAGTCGTTTATTGGCGCTCTAACATTGCCAGCTAAAAAATACAACACGCTATTGAATACGACGTCCGACTCACCTTTAAGGATGCGTTCGAATGGGCGCCCATGCTTCGGCAGAGGCTAAACCCTACGTGAGACTGGAAGAAAAGGCGGGAATAACCCCCGTCGGGCGTCGTCTTTGTCGCGTGCCGGAAGAGATGAGTCCGCGCATGAGGAGTACCATATACTGAAATAACTGTCAACTGTCGCTTGCGGTGTGAAGAAGCCGCTGGCGGCGCTGGTGAGTCCGCGACGCTCGCGCCACCTCACCGCCAGTGTGGAGAGCTTGAAAACCGGGTGTGGAGAGGGGGAAAACCGAACCGGCAAGTAAAACCATTTTATAGTAGGGAAGCACCCACCGCAGCTGTGGCACAATGGGTTGGACACCCGCCTCAGCTTCGGAAGGTTGGAGGTTGTTCGAATCCCGCCGCCGGTAACTCGCCGGTCAAATGAGTACAAGTGCCCTCCCTGTCCAGAGCACAGCTCAGCCTCGTGGAATGCGCACTTGGGAAGCTCCGCTAACCCCGATGCGATGCTGCCCGAACTGCCTACAAGGCAGTCGGAGTAGTTTCGCGCAGTGGCTGTCGACAGTCGCAGCTCGATTCCTAATCTGAGCTCCTGTAGAGAACGTCACAAAATTGATTTACAGAAAAAAAAATGGGTGCGGCCGCAACAGGGTCGGGGGTTGCGGTCGAAATGCCCGCGGAGCTTTTTGCATGCGCGCTTCTGTTTTGACTGTTTTTTTTTTCAAGCTTTAAAGACAATCTCCGTATAACACAGACAGAGGTGAAAGAAAAATGAGAAAGTGAGAGACGTTATCAGAGCGCCCCTTCTCTTTCGTGCTCTTTTATTTTAATCTATATTCCACTGGAAATTTACTGAAGCTTGTACATACCTTAGCACACTTGTTTCTTAGGAGAAACACTCCACTTGTGTACAGGTTGTGGCCACATAGATAACACTCTAAAGTGGATAATTTATTAGCTGACCAGAATTAGCAGCACTCACTGGTTTGGTGTTCAGCAATACCTAGAAACCGACCGCGTTTGCAGGCCGCATAATATACTTCATAGTTAGCAACCGCTTTTTTACAGCTTGCGTCCTGGTCTTACGACATTTTGTAACTACTAATGCACTCGCATATATATGTTAGAGCTGCCTAGCGATGTCACCGCTACTCACTCAATGGAATCTGCGTAAAAAAAATAAAATAGGGTTTTCATTCAGGAATTTTATTTGTTACAAAACTGAGCAAATAGCGTATGTACGCAGGAAAAACAATGATAGCTTGACGGTGACGCAAGGCTAAACATGCCTGGAGATCCACAAGAGTCTTGCTTTTATTCCACTCAGTGCTTGGACATTAGCGAAACATCGCCTCATAAAACGAACACAGATCTAACGAACCTCTTTTGATTTTTCACTGCAAGGACCGGATTGCTACCCCATGCATCATCTCTTAGCTTTCCTAGTTTACTTCCGTAATTTTACGATACGCCTGCACGATGTGACATTCTGAAATGCTTAAAAATGTCAAAATGAATAAAAAAAAATGCTCCCAGCCCCGATAGTTTTACGGAATTACCTACATCTAGCTTTAAAAAACAAAATGTCAACTTACCTGATACACTGAAAAAAGCAACGGCAACTGTTTGTTGTCGCAGTAGGATTTCAGCTTGGTTATGACTATTCACCTTTTTTAAGTACAGAAATCACGATCGTGACCTCCGAATTATTTTAAGGGATCGTAAAACAATTTCACAGATTTGCGTGTTGTAATGCAAAGAAATTACAGCACTAAAAAAAAAGGAGTAGTGTAAAGATGCAAAATTATTTATCGCCACGAAAAACGTATGTAATATTGTATTTGTTTGTTGAACGGATTGACTATCTTTTCGACTGGTAACTTACATTTAGCAAAATGCTTTTCATTTATACCTTTTTTAGAATCTTTGGTTTTCCATCTGGTGGGAGCTTGAGCCTAAAAACATCTCCCAAACATAGTCCTGGGTAATAGTCGAAGTTGCTGATCTCACATTGTGATAGCGTATGTTAGAGAGCGCATGCCTACTTCGGCGTGCCGTGGTTTTGGAACAATGGAACAACACGTAATGATGACAAACAGTCGTTTATTGGCGCTCTAACATTGCCAGCTATAAAATACAACACGCTATTGAATACGACGTCCGACTCACCTTTAAGGATGCGTTCGATTGGGCGCCCATGCTTCGGCAGAGGCTAAACCCTACGTGAGACTGGAAGAAAAGGCGGGAATAACCCCCGTCGGGCGTCGTCTTTGTCGCGTGCCGGAAGAGATGAGTCCGCGCATGAGGAGTACCATATACTGAAATAACTGTCAACTGTCGCTTGCGGTGTGAAGAAGCCGCTGGCGGCGCTGGTGAGTCCGCGACGCTCGCGCCACCTCACAGCCAGTGTGGAGAGCTTGAAAACCGGGTGTGGAGAGGGGGAAAACCGAACCGGCAAGTAAAACCATTTTATAGTAGGGAAGCACCCACCGCAGCTGTGGCACAATGGGTTGGACACCCGCCTCAGCTTCGGAAGGTTGGAGGTTGTTCGAATCCCGCCGCCGGTAACTCGCCGGTCAAATGAGTACAAGTGCCCTCCCTGTCCAGAGCACAGCTCAGCCTCGTGGAATGCGCACTTGGGAAGCTCCGCTAACCCCGATGCGATGCTGCCCGAACTGCCTACAAGGCAGTCGGAGTAGTTTCGCGCAGTGGCTGTCGACAGTCGCAGCTCGATTCCTAATCTGAGCTCCTGTAGAGAACGTCACAAAATTGATTTACAGAAAAAAAAATGGGTGCGGCCGCAACAGGGTCGGGGGTTGCGGTCGAAATGCCCGCGGAGCTTTTTGCATGCGCGCTTCTGTTTTGACTGTTTTTTTTTTTCAAGCTTTAAAGACAATCTCCGTATAACACAGACAGAGGTGAAAGAAAAATGAGAAAGTGAGAGACGTTATCAGAGCGCCCCTTCTCTTTCGTGCTCTTTTATTTTAATCTATATTCCACTGGAAATTTACTGAAGCTTGTACATACCTTAGCACACTTGTTTCTTAGGAGAAACACTCCACTTGTGTACAGGTTGTGGCCACATAGATAACACTCTAAAGTGGATAATTTATTAGCTGACCAGAATTAGCAGCACTCACTGGTTTGGTGTTCAGCAATACCTAGAAACCGACCGCGTTTGCAGGCCGCATAATATACTTCATAGTTAGCAACCGCTTTTTTACAGCTTGCGTCCTGGTCTTACGACATTTTGTAACTACTAATGCACTCGCATATATATGTTAGAGCTGCCTAGCGATGTCACCGCTACTCACTCAATGGAATCTGCGTAAAAAAAATAAAATAGGGTTTTCATTCAGGAATTTTATTTGTTACAAAACTGAGCAAATAGCGTATGTACGCAGGAAAAACAATGATAGCTTGACGGTGACGCAAGGCTAAACATGCCTGGAGATCCACAAGAGTCTTGCTTTTATTCCACTCAGTGCTTGGACATTAGCGAAACATCGCCTCATAAAACGAACACAGATCTAACGAACCTCTTTTGATTTTTCACTGCAAGGACCGGATTGCTACCCCATGCATCATCTCTTAGCTTTCCTAGTTTACTTCCGTAATTTTACGATACGCCTGCACGATGTGACATTCTGAAATGCTTAAAAATGTCAAAATGAATAAAAAAAAAATGCTCCCAGCCCCGATAGTTTTACGGAATTACCTACATCTAGCTTTAAAAAACAAAATGTCAACTTACCTGATACACTGAAAAAAGCAACGGCAACTGTTTGTTGTCGCAGTAGGATTTCAGCTTGGTTATGACTATTCACCTTTTTTAAGTACAGAAATCACGATCGTGACCTCCGAATTATTTTAAGGGATCGTAAAACAATTTCACAGATTTGCGTGTTGTAATGCAAAGAAATTACAGCACTAAAAAAAAAGGAGTAGTGTAAAGATGCAAAATTATTTATCGCCACGAAAAACGTATGTAATATTGTATTTGTTTGTTGAACGGATTGACTATCTTTTCGACTGGTAACTTACATTTAGCAAAATGCTTTTCATTTATACCTTTTTTAGAATCTTTGGTTTTCCATCTGGTGGGAGCTTGAGCCTAAAAACATCTCCCAAACATAGTCCTGGGTAATAGTCGAAGTTGCTGATCTCACATTGTGATAGCGTATGTTAGAGAGCGCATGCCTACTTCGGCGTGCCGTGGTTTTGGAACAATGGAACAACACGTAATGATGACAAACAGTCGTTTATTGGCGCTCTAACATTGCCAGCTATAAAATACAACACGCTATTGAATACGACGTCCGACTCACCTTTAAGGATGCGTTCGAATGGGCGCCCATGCTTCGGCAGAGGCTAAACCCTACGTGAGACTGGAAGAAAAGGCGGGAATAACCCCCGTCGGGCGTCGTCTTTGTCGCGTGCCGGAAGAGATGAGTCCGCGCATGAGGAGTACCATATACTGAAATAACTGTCAACTGTCGCTTGCGGTGTGAAGAAGCCGCTGGCGGCGCTGGTGAGTCCGCGACGCTCGCGCCACCTCACAGCCAGTGTGGAGAGCTTGAAAACCGGGTGTGGAGAGGGGGAAAACCGAACCGGCAAGTAAAACCATTTTATAGTAGGGAAGCACCCACCGCAGCTGTGGCACAATGGGTTGGACACCCGCCTCAGCTTCGGAAGGTTGGAGGTTGTTCGAATCCCGCCGCCGGTAACTCGCCGGTCAAATGAGTACAAGTGCCCTCCCTGTCCAGAGCACAGCTCAGCCTCGTGGAATGCGCACTTGGGAAGCTCCGCTAACCCCGATGCGATGCTGCCCGAACTGCCTACAAGGCAGTCGGAGTAGTTTCGCGCAGTGGCTGTCGACAGTCGCAGCTCGATTCCTAATCTGAGCTCCTGTAGAGAACGTCACAAAATTGATTTACAGAAAAAAAAATGGGTGCGGCCGCAACAGGGTCGGGGGTTTCGGTCGAAATGCCCGCGGAGCTTTTTGCATGCGCGCTTCTGTTTTGACTGTTTTTTTTTTCAAGCTTTAAAGACAATCTCCGTATAACACAGACAGAGGTGAAAGAAAAATGAGAAAGTGTGAGACGTTATCAGAGCGCCCCTTCTCTTTCGTGCTCTTTTATTTTAATCTATATTCCACTGGTAATTTACTGAAGCTTGTACATACCTTAGCACACTTGTTTCTTAGGAGAAACACTCCACTTGTGTACAGGTTGTGGCCACATAGATAACACTCTAAAGTGGATAATTTATTAGCTGACCAGAATTAGCAGCACTCACTGGTTTGGAGTTCAGAAATACCTAGAAACCGACCGCGTTTGCAGGCCGCATAATATACTTCATAGTTAGCAACCGCTTTTTTACAGCTTGCGTCCTGGTCTTACGACATTTTGTAACTACTAATGCACTCGCATATATATGTTAGAGCTGCCTAGCGATACTCACTCAATGGAATCTGCGTAAAAAAAATAAAATAGGGTTTTCATTCAGGATTTTATATGTTACAAAACTGAGCAAATAGCGTATGTACGCAGGAAAAACAATGATAGCTTGACGGTGACGCAAGGCTAAACATGCCTGGAGATCCACAAGAGTCTTGCTTTTATTCCGCTCAGTGCTTGGACATTAGCGAAACATCGCCTCATAAAACGAACACAGATCTAACGAACCTCTTTTGATTTTTCACTGCAAGGACCGGATTGCTACCCCATGCATCATCTCTTAGCTTTCCTAGTTTACTTCCGTAATTTTACGATACGCCTGCATGATGTGACATTCTGAAATGCTTAAAAATGTCAAAATGAATAAAAAAAAAATGCTCCCAGCCCCGATAGTTTTACGGAATTACCTACATCTAGCTTTAAAAAACAAAATGTCAACTTACCTGATACACTGAAAAAAGCAACGGCAACTGTTTGTTGTCGCAGTAGGATTTCAGCTTGGTTATGACTATTCACCTTTTTTAAGTACAGAAATCACGATCGTGACCTCCGAATTATTTTAAGGGATCGTAAAACAATTTCACAGATTTGCGTGTTGTAATGCAAAGAAATTACAGCACTAAAAAAAAAGGAGTAGTGTAAAGATGCAAAATTATTTATCGCCACGAAAAACGTATGTAATATTGTATTTGTTTGTTGAACGGATTGACTATCTTTTCAAATGGTAACTTACATTTAGCAAAATGATTTTCATTTATACCTTTTTTAGAATCTTTGGTTTTCCATCTGGTGGGAGCTTGAGCCTAAATACATCTTCCAAACATAGTCCTGGGTAATAGTCGAAGTTGCTCATCTCACATTGTGATAGCGTATGTTAGAGAGCGCATGCCTACCACGGCGTGCCGTGGTTTTGGAACAATGGAACAACACGTAATGATGACAAACAGTCGTTTATTGGCGCTCTAACATTGCCAGCTAAAAAATACAACACGCTATTGAATACGACATCCGACTCACCTTCAAGGATGCGTTCGAATGGGCGCCCATGCTTCGGCAGAGGCTAAACCCTACGTGAGACTGGAAGAAAAGGCGGGAATAACCCCCGTCGGGCGTCGTCTTTGACGCGTGCCGGAAGAGATGAGTCCGCGCATGAGGAGTACCATATACTGAAATAACTGTCAACTGTCGCTTGCGGTGTGAAGAAGCCGCTGGCGGCGCTGGTGAGGCCGCGACGCTCGCGCCACCTCACAGCCAGTGTGGAGAGCTTGAAAACCGGGTGTGGAGAGGGGGAAAACCGAACCGGCAAGTAAAACCATTTTATAGTAGGGAAGCACCCACCGCAGCTGTGGCACAATGGGTTGGACACCCGCCTCAGCTTGGGAAGGTTGGAGGTTGTTCGAATCCCGCCGCCGGTAACTCGCCGGTCAAATGAGTACAAGTGCCCTCCCTGTCCAGAGCACAGCTCAGCCTCGTGGAATGCGCACTTGGGAAGCTCCGCTAACCCCGATGCGATGCTGCCCCAACTGCCTACAAGGCAGTCGGAGTAGTTTCGCGCAGTGGCTGTCGACAGTCGCAGCTCGATTCCTAATGTGAGCTCCTGTAGAGAACGTCACAAAATTGATTTACAGAAAAAAAAATGGGTGCGGCCGCAACAGGGTCGGGGGTTGCGGTCGAAATGCCCGCGGAGCTTTTTGCATGCGCGCTTCTGTTTTGACTGTTTTTTTTTTTTCAAGCTTTAAAGACAGTCTCCGTATAACACAGACAGAGGTGAAAGAAAAATGAGAAGGTGTAAGACGTTATCAGAGCGCCCCTTCTTTTTCGTGCTCTTTTATTTTAATCTATATTCCACTGGAAATTTACTGAAGCTTGTACATACCTTAGCACACTTGTTTCTTAGGAGAAACACTCCACTTGTGTACAGGTTGTGGCCACATAGATAACACTCTAAAGTGGATAATTTATTACCTCACCAAAATTAGCACCACTCACTGGTTTGGTGTTCAGAAATACCTAGAAACCGAACGCGTTTGCAGGCCGCATAATATACTTCATAGTTAGCAACCGCTTTTTTACAGCTTGCGTCCTGGTCTTACGACATTTTGTAACTACTAATGCACTCGCATATATATGTTAGAGCTGCCTAGCGATGTCACCGCTACTCACTCAATGGAATCTGCGTAAAAAAATAAAATAGGGTTTTCATTCAGGAATTTTATTTGTTACAAAACTGAGCAAATAGCGTATGTACGCAGGAAAAACAATGATAGCTTGACGGTGACGCAAGGCTAAACATGCCTGGAGATCCACAAGAGTCTTGCTTTTATTCCACTCAGTGCTTGGACATTAGCGAAACATCGCCTCATAAAACGAACACAGATCTAACGAACCTCTTTTGATTTTTCACTGCAAGGACCGGATTGCTACCCCATGCATCATCTCTTAGCTTTCCTAGTTTACTTCCGTAATTTTACGATACGCCTGCACGATGTGACATTCTGAAATGCTTAAAAATGTCAAAATGAATAAAAAAAAAATGCTCCCAGCCCCGATAGTTTTACGGAATTACCTACATCTAGCTTTAAAAAACAAAATGTCAACTTACCTGATACACTGAAAAAAGCAACGGCAACTGTTTGTTGTCGCAGTAGGATTTCAGCTTGGTTATGACTATTCACCTTTTTTAAGTACAGAAATCACTATCGTGACCTCCGAATTATTTTAAGGGATCGTAAAACAATTTCACAGATTTGCGTGTTGTAATGCAAAGAAATTACAGCACTAAAAAAAAAGGAGTAGTGTAAAGATGCAAAATTATTTATCGCCACGAAAAACGTATGTAATATTGTATTTGTTTGTTGAACGGATTGACTATCTTTTCGACTGGTAACTTACATTTAGCAAAATGCTTTTCATTTATACCTTTTTTAGAATCTTTGGTTTTCCATCTGGTGGGAGCTTGAGCCTAAAAACATCTCCCAAACATAGTCCTGGGTAATAGTCGAAGTTGCTGATCTCACATTGTGATAGCGTATGTTAGAGAGCGCATGCCTACTTCGGCGTGCCGTGGTTTTGGAACAATGGAACAACACGTAATGATGACAAACAGTCGTTTATTGGCGCTCTAACATTGCCAGCTATAAAATACAACACGCTATTGAATACGACGTCCGACTCACCTTTAAGGATGCGTTCGAATGGGCGCCCATGCTTCGGCAGAGGCTAAACCCTACGTGAGACTGGAAGAAAAGGCGGGAATAACCCCCGTCGGGCGTCGTCTTTGTCGCGTGCCGGAAGAGATGAGTCCGCGCATGAGGAGTACCATATACTGAAATAACTGTCAACTGTCGCTTGCGGTGTGAAGAAGCCGCTGGCGGCGCTGGTGAGTCCGCGACGCTCGCGCCACCTCACAGCCAGTGTGGAGAGCTTGAAAACCGGGTGTGGAGAGGGGGAAAACCGAACCGGCAAGTAAAACCATTTTATAGTAGGGAAGCACCCACCGCAGCTGTGGCACAATGGGTTGGACACCCGCCTCAGCTTCGGAAGTTTGGAGGTTGTTCGAATCCCGCCGCCGGTAACTCGCCGGTCAAATGAGTACAAGTGCCCTCCCTGTCCAGAGCACAGCTCAGCCTCGTGGAATGCGCACTTGGGAAGCTCCGCTAACCCCGATGCGATGCTGCCCGAACTGCCTACAAGGCAGTCGGAGTAGTTTCGCGCAGTGGCTGTCGACAGTCGCAGCTCGATTCCTAATCTGAGCTCCTGTAGAGAACGTCACAAAATTGATTTACTGAAAAAAAAAAATGGGTGCGGCCGCAACAGGGTCGGGGGTTGCGGTCGAAATGCCCGCGGAGCTTTTTGCATGCGCGCTTCTGTTTTGACTTTTTTTTCAAGCTTTAAAGACAATCTCCGTATAACACAGACAGAGGTGAAAGAAAAAAGAGAAAGTGAGAGACGTTATCAGAGCGCCCCTTCTCTTTCGTGCTCTTTTATTTTAATCTATATTCCACTGGAAATTTACTGAAGCTTGTACATACCTTAGCACACTTGTTTCTTAGGAGAAACACTCCACTTGTGTACAGGTTGTGGCCACATAGATAACACTCTAAAGTGGATAATTTATTAGCTGACCAGAATTAGCAGCACTCACTGGTTTGGTGTTCAGCAATACCTAGAAACCGACCGCGTTTGCAGGCCGCATAATATACTTCATAGTTAGCAACCGCTTTTTTACAGCTTGCGTCCTGGTCTTACGACATTTTGTAACTACTAATGCACTCGCATATATATGTTAGAGCTGCCTAGCGATGTCACCGCTACTCACTCAATGGAATCTGCGTAAAAAAAATAAAATAGGGTTTTCATTCAGGAATTTTATTTGTTACAAAACTGAGCAAATAGCGTATGTACGCAGGAAAAACAATGATAGCTTGACGGTGACGCAAGGCTAAACATGCCTGGAGATCCACAAGAGTCTTGCTTTTATTCCACTCAGTGCTTGGACATTAGCGAAACATCGCCTCATAAAACGAACACAGATCTAACGAACCTCTTTTGATTTTTCACTGCAAGGACCGGATTGCTACCCCATGCATCATCTCTTAGCTTTCCTAGTTTACTTCCGTAATTTTACGATACGCCTGCACGATGTGACATTCTGAAATGCTTAAAAATGTCAAAATGAATAAAAAAAAATGCTCCCAGCCCCGATAGTTTTACGGAATTACCTACATCTAGCTTTAAAAAACAAAATGTCAACTTACCTGATACACTGAAAAAAGCAACGGCAACTGTTTGTTGTCGCAGTAGGATTTCAGCTTGGTTATGACTATTCACCTTTTTTAAGTACAGAAATCACGATCGTGACCTCCGAATTATTTTAAGGGATCGTAAAACAATTTCACAGATTTGCGTGTTGTAATGCAAAGAAATTACAGCACTAAAAAAAAAGGAGTAGTGTAAAGATGCAAAATTATTTATCGCCACGAAAAACGTATGTAATATTGTATTTGTTTGTTGAACGGATTGACTATCTTTTCGACTGGTAACTTACATTTAGCAAAATGCTTTTCATTTATACCTTTTTTAGAATCTTTGGTTTTCCATCTGGTGGGAGCTTGAGCCTAAAAACATCTCCCAAACATAGTCCTGGGTAATAGTCGAAGTTGCTGATCTCACATTGTGATAGCGTATGTTAGAGAGCGCATGCCTACTTCGGCGTGCCGTGGTTTTGGAACAATGGAACAACACGTAATGATGACAAACAGTCGTTTATTGGCGCTCTAACATTGCCAGCTATAAAATACAACACGCTATTGAATACGACATCCGACTCACCTTCAAGGATGGGTTCCAAGGGGCGCCCATGCTTCGGCAGAGGCTAAACCCTACGTGAGACTGGAAGAAAAGGCGGGAATAACCCCCGTCGGGCGTCGTCTTTGTCGCGTGCCGGAAGAGATGAGTCCGCGCATGAGGAGTACCATATACTGAAATAACTGTCAACTGTCGCTTGCGGTGTGATGAAGCCGTTGGCGGCGCTGGTGAGGCCGCGACGCTCGCGCCACCTCACAGCCAGTGTGGAGAGCTTGAAAACCGGGTGTGGAGAGGGGAAAAACCGAACCGGCAAGTAAAACCATTTTATAGTAGGGAAGCACCCGCCGCAGCTGTGGCACAATGGGTTGGACACCCGCCTCAGCTTCGGAAGGTTGGAGGTTGTTCGAATCCCGCCGCCGGTAACTCGCCGGTCAAATGAGTACAAGTGCCCTCCCTGTCCAGAGCACAGCTCAGCCTCGTGGAATGCGCACTTGGGAAGCTCCGCTAACCCCGATGCGATGCTGCCCGAACTGCCTACAAGGCAGTCGGAGTAGTTTCGCGCAGTGGCTGTCGACAGTCGCAGCTCGATTCCTAATCTCAGCTCCTGTAGAGAACGTCACAAAATTGATTTACTGAAAAAAAAAAATGGGTGCGGCCGCAACAGGGTCGGGGGTTGCGGTCGAAATGCCCGCGGAGCTTTTTGCATGCGCGCTTCTGTTTTGACTGTTTTTTTTTTCAAGCTTTAAAGACAATCTCCGTATAACACAGACAGAGGTGAAAGAAAAAAGAGAAAGTGAGAGACGTTATCAGAGCGCCCCTTCTCTTTCGTGCTCTTTTATTTTAATCTATATTCCACTGGAAATTTACTGAAGCTTGTACATACCTTAGCACACTTGTTTCTTAGGAGAAACACTCCACTTGTGTACAGGTTGTGGCCACATAGATAACACTCTAAAGTGGATAATTTATTAGCTGACCAGAATTAGCAGCACTCACTGGTTTGGTGTTCAGCAATACCTAGAAACCGACCGCGTTTGCAGGCCGCATAATATACTTCATAGTTAGCAACCGCTTTTTTACAGCTTGCGTCATGGTCTTACGACATTTTGTAACTACTAATGCACTCGCATATATATGTTAGAGCTGCCTAGCGATGTCACCGCTACTCACTCAATGGAATCTGCGTAAAAAAAATAAAATAGGGTTTTCATTCAGGAATTTTATTTGTTACAAAACTGAGCAAATAGCGCATGTACGCAGGAAAAACAATGATAGCTTGACGGTGACGCAAGGCTAAACATGCCTGGAGATCCACAAGAGTCTTGCTTTTATTCCGCTCAGTGCTTGGACATTAGCGAAACATCGCCTCATAAAACGAACACAGATCTAACGAACCTCTTTTGATTTTTCACTGCAAGGACCGGATTGCTACCCCATGCATCATCTCTTAGCTTTCCTAGTTTACTTCCGTAATTTTACGATACGCCTGCATGATGTGACATTCTGAAATGCTTAAAAATGTCAAAATGAATAAAAAAAAAATGCTCCCAGCCCCGATAGTTTTACGGAATTACCTACATCTAGCTTTAAAAAACAAAATGTCAACTTACCTGATACACTGAAAAAAGCAACGGCAACTGTTTGTTGTCGCAGTAGGATTTCAGCTTGGTTATGACTATTCACCTTTTTTAAGTACAGACATCACGATCGTGACCTCCGAATTATTTTAAGGGATCGTAAAACAATTTCACAGATTTGCGTGTTGTAATGCAAAGAAATTACAGCACTAAAAAAAAAGGAGTAGTGTAAAGATGCAAAATTATTTATCGCCACGAAAAACGTATGTAATATTGTATTTGTTTGTTGAACGGATTGACTATCTTTTCAAATGGTAACTTACATTTAGCAAAATGATTTTCATTTATACCTTTTTTAGAATCTTTGGTTTTCCATCTGGTGGGAGCTTGAGCCTAAATACATCTTCCAAACATAGTCCTGGGTAATAGTCGAAGTTGCTCATCTCACATTGTGATAGCGTATGTTAGAGAGCGCATGCCTACCACGGCGTGCCGTGGTTTTGGAACAATGGAACAACACGTAATGATGACAAACAGTCGTTTATTGGCGCTCTAACATTGCCAGCTAAAAAATACAACACGCTATTGAATACGACATCCGACTCACCTTCAAGGATGCGTTCGAATGGGCGCCCATGCTTCGGCAGAGGCTAAACCCTACGTGAGACTGGAAGAAAAGGCGGGAATAACCCCCGTCGGGCGTCGTCTTTGACGCGTGCCGGAAGAGATGAGTCCGCGCATGAGGAGTACCATATACTGAAATAACTGTCAACTGTCGCTTGCGGTGTGAAGAAGCCGCTGGCGGCGCTGGTGAGGCCGCGACGCTCGCGCCACCTCACAGCCAGTGTGGAGAGCTTGAAAACCGGGTGTGGAGAGGGGGAAAACCGAACCGGCAAGTAAAACCATTTTATAGTAGGGAAGCACCCACCGCAGCTGTGGCACAATGGGTTGGACACCCGCCTCAGCTTGGGAAGGTTGGAGGTTGTTCGAATCCCGCCGCCGGTAACTCGCCGGTCAAATGAGTACAAGTGCCCTCCCTGTCCAGAGCACAGCTCAGCCTCGTGGAATGCGCACTTGGGAAGCTCCGCTAACCCCGATGCGATGCTGCCCCAACTGCCTACAAGGCAGTCGGAGTAGTTTCGCGCAGTGGCTGTCGACAGTCGCAGCTCGATTCCTAATGTGAGCTCCTGTAGAGAACGTCACAAAATTGATTTACAGAAAAAAAAATGGGTGCGGCCGCAACAGGGTCGGGGGTTGCGGTCGAAATGCCCGCGGAGCTTTTTGCATGCGCGCTTCTGTTTTGACTGTTTTTTTTTTTCAAGCTTTAAAGACAGTCTCCGTATAACACAGACAGAGGTGAAAGAAAAATGAGAAGGTGTAAGACGTTATCAGAGCGCCCCTTCTTTTTCGTGCTCTTTTATTTTAATCTATATTCCACTGGAAATTTACTGAAGCTTGTACATACCTTAGCACACTTGTTTCTTAGGAGAAACACTCCACTTGTGTACAGGTTGTGGCCACATAGATAACACTCTAAAGTGGATAATTTATTACCTCACCAAAATTAGCACCACTCACTGGTTTGGTGTTCAGAAATACCTAGAAACCGAACGCGTTTGCAGGCCGCATAATATACTTCATAGTTAGCAACCGCTTTTTTACAGCTTGCGTCCTGGTCTTACGACATTTTGTAACTACTAATGCACTCGCATATATATGTTAGAGCTGCCTAGCGATGTCACCGCTACTCACTCAATGGAATCTGCGTAAAAAAATAAAATAGGGTTTTCATTCAGGAATTTTATTTGTTACAAAACTGAGCAAATAGCGTATGTACGCAGGAAAAACAATGATAGCTTGACGGTGACGCAAGGCTAAACATGCCTGGAGATCCACAAGAGTCTTGCTTTTATTCCACTCAGTGCTTGGACATTAGCGAAACATCGCCTCATAAAACGAACACAGATCTAACGAACCTCTTTTGATTTTTCACTGCAAGGACCGGATTGCTACCCCATGCATCATCTCTTAGCTTTCCTAGTTTACTTCCGTAATTTTACGATACGCCTGCACGATGTGACATTCTGAAATGCTTAAAAATGTCAAAATGAATAAAAAAAAAATGCTCCCAGCCCCGATAGTTTTACGGAATTACCTACATCTAGCTTTAAAAAACAAAATGTCAACTTACCTGATACACTGAAAAAAGCAACGGCAACTGTTTGTTGTCGCAGTAGGATTTCAGCTTGGTTATGACTATTCACCTTTTTTAAGTACAGAAATCACTATCGTGACCTCCGAATTATTTTAAGGGATCGTAAAACAATTTCACAGATTTGCGTGTTGTAATGCAAAGAAATTACAGCACTAAAAAAAAAGGAGTAGTGTAAAGATGCAAAATTATTTATCGCCACGAAAAACGTATGTAATATTGTATTTGTTTGTTGAACGGATTGACTATCTTTTCGACTGGTAACTTACATTTAGCAAAATGCTTTTCATTTATACCTTTTTTAGAATCTTTGGTTTTCCATCTGGTGGGAGCTTGAGCCTAAAAACATCTCCCAAACATAGTCCTGGGTAATAGTCGAAGTTGCTGATCTCACATTGTGATAGCGTATGTTAGAGAGCGCATGCCTACTTCGGCGTGCCGTGGTTTTGGAACAATGGAACAACACGTAATGATGACAAACAGTCGTTTATTGGCGCTCTAACATTGCCAGCTATAAAATACAACACGCTATTGAATACGACGTCCGACTCACCTTTAAGGATGCGTTCGAATGGGCGCCCATGCTTCGGCAGAGGCTAAACCCTACGTGAGACTGGAAGAAAAGGCGGGAATAACCCCCGTCGGGCGTCGTCTTTGTCGCGTGCCGGAAGAGATGAGTCCGCGCATGAGGAGTACCATATACTGAAATAACTGTCAACTGTCGCTTGCGGTGTGAAGAAGCCGCTGGCGGCGCTGGTGAGTCCGCGACGCTCGCGCCACCTCACAGCCAGTGTGGAGAGCTTGAAAACCGGGTGTGGAGAGGGGGAAAACCGAACCGGCAAGTAAAACCATTTTATAGTAGGGAAGCACCCACCGCAGCTGTGGCACAATGGGTTGGACACCCGCCTCAGCTTCGGAAGGTTGGAGGTTGTTCGAATCCCGCCGCCGGTAACTCGCCGGTCAAATGAGTACAAGTGCCCTCCCTGTCCAGAGCACAGCTCAGCCTCGTGGAATGCGCACTTGGGAAGCTCCGCTAACCCCGATGCGATGCTGCCCGAACTGCCTACAAGGCAGTCGGAGTAGTTTCGCGCAGTGGCTGTCGACAGTCGCAGCTCGATTCCTAATCTGAGCTCCTGTAGAGAACGTCACAAAATTGATTTACTGAAAAAAAAAAATGGGTGCGGCCGCAACAGGGTCGGGGGTTGCGGTCGAAATGCCCGCGGAGCTTTTTGCATGCGCGCTTCTGTTTTGACTTTTTTTTCAAGCTTTAAAGACAATCTCCGTATAACACAGACAGAGGTGAAAGAAAAAAGAGAAAGTGAGAGACGTTATCAGAGCGCCCCTTCTCTTTCGTGCTCTTTTATTTTAATCTATATTCCACTGGAAATTTACTGAAGCTTGTACATACCTTAGCACACTTGTTTCTTAGGAGAAACACTCCACTTGTGTACAGGTTGTGGCCACATAGATAACACTCTAAAGTGGATAATTTATTAGCTGACCAGAATTAGCAGCACTCACTGGTTTGGTGTTCAGCAATACCTAGAAACCGACCGCGTTTGCAGGCCGCATAATATACTTCATAGTTAGCAACCGCTTTTTTACAGCTTGCGTCCTGGTCTTACGACATTTTGTAACTACTAATGCACTCGCATATATATGTTAGAGCTGCCTAGCGATGTCACCGCTACTCACTCAATGGAATCTGCGTAAAAAAAATAAAATAGGGTTTTCATTCAGGAATTTTATTTGTTACAAAACTGAGCAAATAGCGTATGTACGCAGGAAAAACAATGATAGCTTGACGGTGACGCAAGGCTAAACATGCCTGGAGATCCACAAGAGTCTTGCTTTTATTCCACTCAGTGCTTGGACATTAGCGAAACATCGCCTCATAAAACGAACACA